>NC_140528.1:47174224-47491724 GCF_057382185.1 Mchenga conophoros
TGCTCTGCTGGTTCCTGCTTCTGCTCGGACGAATGCTACAATTAAATAAATTGGTAGACAAGAAATTTTAAATAAAAAAACACAAATTCTTCTTAGTTCATTAACACTTACTTGGTGATGTTTCTGATTGTCACGTTCCTAGGTCTGTGACCCAGTTTTTGATTTTGTAGTATTATGTTTCTTAGTCTGTGGTTTCTTCTTGGTTCACGTTTGTTAGTATTCCGGTTTGGTTTGGTTTCTGTTTCTAGTTCTTAGGTTTTGGTTTCCTCTGCTCCTCATGTCACTCTGGTCCCTGTACTCTGTGCTCCCTCTGTTTTTTGTCACTGAGTCTGCGTCTGTAAGTTCAGTCTGTGGGTTTCCTGTTTTACTTTAAAGGTCTGTGTCCTTTGCCCAAGTAGGTTCACCTGCGTCTATATTGTGTATTTGCCTTTGCTTCCTGTTGGTCCGTCTGTTTATTCATGCATTTCATTCTCCATGTTGCCCTGCATCTCTACTCTCTGTCTCTTGCATTTCAGGTTTGTTAGTTTGGTTTGTTGTTCCTTAGTTTTTCCAGTTCAGGTTTCCCTTAGTTTCTGTTTGTGCCATGCCCACTTCTGTTTGTGTCCTCACCTTTGTAAATGAACACTCACTCGCATCAAGCCGGTGCCTGCATTTTGCGTCCATCTCTTATCTCCGCTATCAGTGGTCATGGGCATGCCTTTTTATCACAATTAATATTACCTTGTAGTTGAGCATCACCAAGGCCTAATTGTTAGTAGATACAGGTCAATGCATCTTCATATAATAAGGAAGTAATAGTAATATGTTGCTATATTATTCATATAGTAATATAGTAATGAAGCAGGATAGTGGCGATAATAAGCACAGCAATATTAGTGATAATGATTCCTGTTTGTTTTTTAATGTATTCATTAACATTTTGGGGAAAATCTGAAATTCAATTTTAGAAAGAAAATCGATGTCATTCCTAGATGGGCCTGTTATGTAAGGCGATGGCATACGGAACACTGAGCTAACTAAAAACTTCCTTTTCAAATTGAATTTTTGCTGCTTGCCTGATAATTTGACAACAATATCAGTTGCGCTACTTTTGATCCTGCCTTTGCACAAAACCAAGATATCACACTTTACAGCTCTAAACATTTTTTTGTTAAATTTTTTAATGTCTTGTACTATACTACTCCATTATATATTACTTTGTTGTTCGTGTTGTCAAATGGTAAAATTATTATTTTGCATTTTCTTCTCCTGCAGTAGTGTACTTTATGAGACAGTTAATGCTAGTCACTGAATGTTATTGTTAAAAAACACTAATTACGTTTAAAGTTAATTTTGAAACAGAATGGATGTCTGAAGATGAACTTCACATTTTGAGACGTATGAGACACAGTTCGTGTCTAAAAGAAGAGGTTTAAAATTGTTTCTAAGTGGTTTCCATTTGGGGCGTAAGTTTTGGATGCTCAAATTATCACTCGCATCTATATATTACATACAAAAATATTACATACACGTCTAACAAAGATACAGACAACACCACAAGAGAAAAAAAAATCCTTTTGACAGAAGTAATATTGTGCTACTGTTGCTGAGTAAAGAACCCTCCGTCTCTCTTACAGCAGCATGTGTTGCTTTGCCTGCATCCACTGTGTCGGCCTCTATGAAGATTAAAGGAATAAATGACAAAATAATTTTTAATTTGCTTTTTAAACACATATAAAAGGTATAAATGTTTTTTTTTAGTTCAAGCCAATTAGTTTATGACATTCACTTTTGTTTTTTAAAAAGTTGTTTAAAGTTTTTAAAAAAAATAATAATAGAAATAATAATAATTGTCATTACCTCTCTTACAGCAAGCTTTGCAAATGTGATACAGTCCCACTACCACCAACAGGGCACTAACTAAAATGGTAGAAATGATCCGTGTGGCAGCAGAGGAAAAATGGCACGCCTCTTCGTCTGGATTAGATTTGGATTTTTTATTTTGAGACTCTAAATGGTGGTTAGAAAAAACAGGAAGGTTTAAATGAGACAAGAATGGTAAACCATCAAAAGTTAATTTTCGCTCTTCATAATGACATTAAAAATCTTTCCAATGAAATTAAAGCTTCTAAAACACCACACACCTGTTTTAGTTATTGAAATCTGCATTTTAGGTTTGGAAGCTGGAAAGTTATCAGTATTCAAAAAATGTACACACACACATTCACACCCATTCATACTCCGAAGCATGCATCGAAGATCTACTTAAAAACAGACTGTGGGAGGGAGGAATGAAACCACCAACCTTCCGATCAGCAGATAACCTGCTCTTACCTCCTGAGCAACAGCCTCCCCCAAATCAACTGTCATTCATATAATATGTATGTCTAAATCTTATTTTAAAACATCTCAGTGTCTCACCTGTGATGTTCAGCCAGCTCTTTGGTGATTCTTCAACTCCTGAGATGCTACATTTGTAAAGTCCTTCATCTGACTTGGAAACTCTCTGGATGGTCATGCTTCCTGTGGAGCTTCTGTGGGTGAAAAATCCATCTTTGTAGAAATCAGCTTTGAAGTTGGAGGAAGGAATTTTGCTTCTGCAGCTCAGAGTCACAGTTTCTTCCATCAACACAGGAACAGCAGGACTCTCCAGGATCACAGGACCAGCTAAATGAGATGCATTTGATAGTTAAATACTAGAAATTAAATTTAATTAAAACTTATTATAAAAAGTTCTTTAATTTTTGTTTAATGTTTATTTCTTCAAAGGTACCAGTGACAGAGAGGTTGATAATGTTGCTTCTTCTCCGTCCTTCAGTCTCATACCAGTACTCTCCACTGTTGTCTGCATAAACAATTTGAATGGAGCAGGATGATCCTGTTGGTGTCATCTTATTGGTTTTACTACATGATTCTATTTTTCCTTTAATTCTATGCACAACTTCACAATAATCGACTCCTTCACAATAAAATGTCACTGATTCATATTCAAAGAACTGCAATCTGTTTGGAACAACACGAAGAGAAACTGCATCTGAAACAAAGAAAAAAGAAAGACTCAGTTTAAAGTTTACTACTAAATCTGGCATCCCACACATCAACAGTGAATGAATAAAACAGTAAATAAAACAATAACAAATATCACAGAAACATTTTTTTCTCTCACAAGTTATTTTTTTTCTGCTAAATTCCTTGTCCAAAATGTGAACATTGATATGGACAAGCAAACAGCTGGTACTCACCAACTTTCTCATCCTGTACACCCAAGATAATCATGATGGTCATCACTGAACAGAGATAAACGAGGTACAGAGTAACTAACACATGTACTGTAAAATTGCTAAATGTACTAAAAGTTTAAAAGTATTATTACATCTCATATGTCCACAAAAATACTACTTTTCTAGCCTAAAATATAAAACAAAGTAAACTGTCATATTTTTAATCAGAATGAATAACCTAAATCTATTAATAATGTAGAACTAGAGCAACTACTCACACAGTCTGATGCAGAGAGCTCTGATCTCCATGTCGTCTTGATGTAGATGGAAGACTTAACAATAGTGAGCACAGGTGTCTCTTTGCTACTAAAAGTATTTTTAAAATAATTAAATAGTTTCAGACTTAATGCTATTATATAGTTTTACAAAAGAAGCGTTCCCAAAGAAGCTGAGCTGTTTTTGTGTCAAGTCAAGCCTCACTGTTTCAGTTCACTGTCAGTGGGCGGAACAACAAACCAGTTCAGACTAATGCTGTGTTTGATGCAGCTTGTAGACTGGTTCATGTTTCCTGTGCTCAGTTTGGTGAACTGTGCTGAGATATGTCTCAAAAGTAGTGAACCTTTTAAACCTTTTCTAGGGGTCATGTCTGAAGTCAAGTCACTGAAGTTATTTTCAGTTACAGGACAGTAAATGCTATTATAGATAAAGTATTCTGTAATTCAAACATAGTAGATATTTATCTGCCCAATGATTTAACTCAGATATACTCCAAAAATGTCAGGGAGAGAATCTGTTCATGTATGATAATTGCCATTTCTGCTTAAATGTAATGGTCTGGAGTCCTACTTGGCATGTGGCAAGGACTCCAGACCATTACAGACTACAGGACCACCAAACCCTCCCCCGCGTCCTCTCCTTCCTCAACGAGCTCAACAACTTTTATGCTCGTTTTGAGCGAGGGAACCCCACAACCACAACCAAAGCAGACGTGACGCCAGACCACCAACCTCTGACTCTCTCCCCCACCGATGTAGGAGCGGTGCTGAGCAGGATCAATGTCCACAAGGCTGCAGGTCCTGATGGCATCCCCGGGCGTGTTCTCAGAGCGTGTTCTGGGGAGCTTGCAGGAGTGCTCACAGACATATTCAATCTGTCCTTGGCCCACGCTGTGGTACCGGCCTGCTTCAAATCCACCTCCATCGTCCCGATACCCAAAAACTCCAACCCATCTTGCCTCAATGACTACCGCCCAGTAGCACTCACCCCCATCATCACTAAGTGCTTAGAGCAGCTGGTCCTAGCACACTTCAAATCCTGTCTCCCCCCCACCCTGGACCCCCACCAATTCGCATACCGCCAGAACAGGAGCACAGAGGATGCAGTCTCCATCGCACTGCACTCGGTCATCTCACACCTGGACAACAACAACACCTACGCCAGAATGCTGTTTATAGACTTCAGTTCAGCATTCAATACAATCCACCCCTCACAACTCATCAGGAAACTGACAGACCTGGGTATCAGTTCCCTCATCTGCAAATGGTTACTGGACTTCCTGACCAACCGCCCCCAACATGTCCGGCTGGATAACCGCTGCTCATCTACCATCACAATGAACACCGGTGTACCACAAGGCTGTGTGATGAGCCCTTTCCTCTACTCCCTCTTCACCCACGACTGCAGACCTGCTGATGGTTCCAACAACATCATTAAGTTTGCAGATGACACCACGGTGATTGGCCTCATCAGTGACAACGATGAGGCCGCCTACAGGGAGGAGGTGGATCGTCTGGCTGAGTGGTGCGACACAAACAACCTGCTGCTTAACACCGAGAAGACCAAGGAGCTCATCGTGGACTACAGGAGGAATGCTGACCCACATCCACCCATCCACATTAAGGGGACGGCTGTGGAGCATGTGAGCAGCTTCAAGTTCCTGGGAGTCCACATCTCCGAGGATCTCACCTGGACGACCAACTGCTCCAAGCTGGTCAAGAAGGCTCACCAGCGCCTCTTCTTCTTGAGGACTCTGAGGAAGAACCACCTGTCCTCAGACATCCTGGTGAACTTCTATCGCTGCACCATCGAGAGCATCCTGACCAACTGTATAACAGTCTGGTACGGGAACTGCTCTGCCTCGGACCGGAAGGCGTTGCAGAGGGTCGTGAAAACTGCCCAGCGCATCGCCGGAGCACCACTTCCTGCCATAAAAGACATCTACAGGAAGCGGTGTCTGAAAAGGGCTGGGAAAATCATCAAAGACCCCAGTCACCCATCACATGGACTCTTCACCCTCCTGCCCTCTGGGAGGCGCCACAGGAGCCTCCGGACTAAGACCACCAGGTACCGGAACAGCTTCTTCCCCACAGCTGTCAGACTCCTGAACTCTGCCTCCTGACATCTGACCCACGTTAAACTCATGGACTGAACATACACACACCCACAATGGACAACTGTACCCTCAAACACACAATAATAACATGGAGTGAACCACCACTCACAACCACTAGCACTTTATATAGCCTCTGTAGAAACTATCTACACCCTCACTTATCTTAACTGCACTACTGTATAGCTCTGTGTAAATAATCATTCTGTACATTCGATAATCTTTAATCCTACAACTGTTTACAACTTGCATAGTTCCCATTTCTGTATAGCTGTATATCTCAGATTTCTGTAAAGTTATTTATTTCATATTCTGTATAGTTTTTCATATTTATATCCTGTTCATAGCCTGTACATAGCTTGTACTCACTACAGCCTGTACATACTTAGTTATAGAATATTCACAACATACTTCATACCGTGTACATTATAACATACCATAATAGACCCATTTCTGTAATATACTTACATATCTATACTATTGCTAATATATATTGTAATATACATATATCACTAAAGCACTTCTGGATGGATGCAAACTGCATTTCGTTGCCCTGTACCTGTGCATATGCAATGACAATAAAGTTGAATTCTATTCTATTCTAAAATTTGTATTTCTGATCTCAATACATGATAAAAAAACATTACTTTAATTTAGTGTAACTTTTGAACATTTATTTCCATCTTTGTCACTGAGTGCACTCCATGGTGATGCTCTAGGATAAGAGAAACAGATGCCTCTGGCCTAAAAAATGATCCAAGAAATAGAGGTTGCTTTTGTGTTGGGATGGTAATAAAATAAAAGTATTGATGAAAATATTTAATGTCTTTATCATTTTGCAAAACAATAGAAAGTTAATGAGATAAAATTTGAGGGGATAAAATTTGTATTGAGGTCTTAGTAACACTACAGGTCTCCCATCAAAATTGAAAACAACTTTGCAGATGTGCAAAAATACTGAGATTTAAAATGCGAAACGTAAAGCTCCTGGACCTTTTAGGTACTGTTCCTTTTTAATGACACTGGATTTAATCAATGGCAACCAGCAGACTCCCTTGTCTGCAGAGTCCAAGGAAAATAAAATGGCCTCCCTATGGTTTGTACCAATTTGTCTCACTTCTGTTGTTTGGAGTCACAACCACCTTCCAGTGCCTCATGGACAGGATACGTCCACATGCAACATATGCTGATGACCACCTGGACAACATTATTATCTACAGCAACACATGGGCAGAGCATGTGCAGCAAGTGGCCGTCGACCTGGAATCCTTGATGCAGGTGGGGCTCACGGCCAACCCAAAGAAGTGTGCAGTTAGATGGATGGACAAAACAGCAGCCATCGCATGTTGCCCACACCCACACAAACAAACAAAAACATCAACAACAACAAAACCGAACAAAAAACAAAAAGGTTTTTGGAGTTGGTTTTTACTACTCCTTGTTGGTGCCTGTGCAGAAAGGGTGCCCCAGATCTGGTCCAGTGGATGGTGCAGTACCCGGGAGCATTCGTGAAGGAGACGAAGACTCTCTGTGGGTAGCCTGAATATTTATGGATGGTATTTTATTGCTGTTAAGAGTATTAAACTATAAAATCAGCTGTATCTGAATAGTCAGATGTATTCATCTATTAAAATAATTGTACGGTTTTTACTAAGTTAACTACCTTTAATTTAGCAAACTCCCACCGTAAGGGTGTGTTTTAACTGATGAAACTGTGTCGTACTCAGGCTCGGACATCTGATTGCTGCCTTTTATAAGTTTATTTCACAACCATAAACTAACACCAGTACAGTAACCGTGCCTTTACAGATGCCAGGTAATCAACTGAAAGACACAAAATAAAACAACCATACAACATTAACAAAGCAACACTATTAATGACAGTACAGTTTAGTAATAGTCATATTTATAGCTTTAACACGTTACTTGGTTAACACAGAAACTCACCAGCTCGGCTTCATCAGTCATAACAGCGATATCAATGAAAAGAAGATCCGGCAGGTAGGATCTATGAGCGGCCGTTAACACATACCATCCCAGACTTAGATAAATCACTCCGTCTTAAATAAATTTGTCATTTAAAGCAAATATGAGTCTGGCTGATAATAAATCACAACAAACAAATTGGCATGTTAGTAATATGGGAAAAAACCACACACCTCCCACTTGGGCTACGTGCCAGACTAAGTAGGCCACAATAACCAGTAGCAATAAACACTAATATAGAAAACAAAAAGTCTTATAACAGTGTTTTAAACAGGTTGGGCCTGGTCCCCACACCCAAGAGTCCCCAATCTGCAAGTATCTCCTGGGTACTCAGGGGGATGAACCACGTTCCTCTTGCTCCTCTACTGGCAGTAACACCACCAACCTCCTTACGTCCCTGTGGAGAATGGTGGAATGACATGGTTCCCTGTCCTTCCTTGCCTGAGACCAGTTGATGGGACGACTACAACAAATCCTTACTTTGACATCTTGAACAACACCTAGGTGATCCGGATCTGCCTCCTCCACGCGGCCCAGCTTGAAACGACCCCTAAGTGCGTTCTGATCTGCCACCCAGACAAGGTCCCCAACAGAAACATTTCTCGCCGGGGCATGCCATTTTTGCCGAACAAACAGGTGCGGCCCGGCCAACTGACTCCAGCGTCTCCAAAACTTGTCCACTTCCACCTGGACTGCACGTAGACGACTGAATGGGTAGGCAGGGAACTCAAAACCCATGTTGTCGCCCCTGGGCCCTGCCCGACCCAACAACAAAGAGTTTGGTGTCAACACATCTACAATTTCTTCCTGAATTTGAGCTCTGGCCCCGATAGGCCTCTCATTGGTGAGGTTGGCCGCCAAATAGAGGAGGGTTTGGAATTCCAGAGCAGTCAAGTTTCCCTCCTCACCAACGTTACTCAACGCCCTTTTCAACACGCGAACAGCTGCCTCTGCTGCTCCATTCCGGTGTGGGGAGTCCGCTGGACTAAACTCCCACATCCAGTCAGACCCAACTACGGCTGCCTTTCTTTGGATCTCGTCTTTGTCGATACCCGCAAGGAAATCATAGAGCTCCTTCAGCGCAGGTTTAGCTCCCACGAAATTGGTCCCCTGGTCAGACCAGAGTTTCTTGGGGTGACCCCTCAGGGCAGTAAACCGCTGGTATGCCTTCAGGAAGCCCTCAGTTGACAGATCTTCAACTATGTCTGCATGAACTGCTCTTGAGGCCATACAGCTAAAAACCACGCCCCAAACTTTCTTCTTCACTCGTCGTCTTACTGAGTCTCTGACAAAATATGGACCAAACAAGTCCAAAGTAGTGTACTCAAAAGGGGCTGCTGGCGTAGTACGTACGGGAGGAAGATCACTCATCACCTGAGTGCATAGCTTGGCCCTGCACTTTCTGCAACTTACGCACGAATCAATCACCTTCCGTACGATCCTGGGACCTTGAACTACCCAGCCCCTCTTCCTCATCCGAAGAAGGGTGGCAGAAACACCTTCGTGGTTGACACGATGGGCGTCCTCAGCGAGGAGAGAGCTTAACCGACACTTGTAGGGGATCAAAGGGACCCCGGACCTCTCCTCCTCAACGGATTGAATCCGACCATAGCACATCAAGAGCCCCGTTGTTTTATCCTTGCGCACAACCAGGCGGTTGAGCATCGTCGTAGGGAAAGTCACACCTGCTTGGGCGGCGAGGCATAAGTCCTGAAACGCCTCTACTCGCTCCTGAGCCGTGGGCACTGCCTCCCACTTTAATCCTACAGCAGTTCGACCCCTGCCAGATAACCAAAAGCGCAAGGCTCTGTGGACATAAGCTATGACCCCACAGAGCTTGGCTAGAGAATTGAACCGTGAAAGATCTACTTGATTTATCAAGGCTGAACCCCAGCACTCCTTGATCCTGCAGACATTAGAAGCAACAGAAGGAGACCCCTTAGTCTCAAAAGACGTAACCTTGTTGCTGAATGGTAAAAGCTCTGGACTTACTCGGCCGCCGACCACGGCTTTGACGCTATCAAAACCATCTGGAGTAGTCTGCGCCCTTTCCTGCGACCTTGTTAAGATGGCAGAAAAAGCCTTTCTTTGGAGTCGACTGACGACTTCTCTAGTCCCAGAGGCCACCTCTGCAGCTGACTTTATGGGCCATTCCTCTACTGGCTTGGTTAGGAACATGGGACCGGTCTGCCATGAAGAGCCCTCACCAAGCTGCTCAGGGGAACATCCTCTTGTGACCAGGTCAGCCACGTTGAACTGGCCAGGAAGCCACCACCAGTCGGTCACAGGCCCAGTCTTCTGTATCTCTCCCACTCGATTGGCAAAGAAGGTCTGGAACCCGTAACTCTCCCGTTGGATGGCACCTAACACAGTCTGACTGTCCAGAAAATGGTACCAACGATCTATTTCCAACCGACTGTACTTCAGAAAGTAACCTTTCAGGCGAGTGGCAAAAACAGCTCCACAAATCTCTGCCTTGACAGCATCTCCCTTTTGTTCAATTGGAGTCAATTTGGCCTTGGACTCCACGAGCCGGGTCTTAACCCCTCCAGATGTTTCCCAGCGCAGGTAGAGGACCGCTCCGTATGAGTCACAACTTCCATCAGAGAACGTGATCCCCCAGGGTTTACCCACCCAGCCGGATGGTGTAATACTCCTGGGAAAGGTGATGGTACTCAGCCGCGCGTACTCCTCAAAGAGCTTGATCGCTCTCCCACGTAGTTCACTAGACAGCGGCTTATCCCACGTATCCTTAGTCAGTATCCCGGCCTCCTGAAAGGCTCTTCTGACAAGAATAACACCTTTCTGCTTCAGGGGCGTCGCCAGACCAAGGGGGTCATAGAGCCCTGCTACCTGACTTAGAAGCATACGGCGGGTGAGGGGATTTGGCGTCTTCTCCCCTATGTTCTCCTCAGTGAGGTCTACTTGAGTACGCATCTTTTTCTTTCTTGCGGAGAAGTTAATAGCCACCATGAGGAAGAGCTTGTCTTCTTCCACGAGATAACCCACACCCAAGGCCTTGTTGTCCTCGGTCCGCAGCTGGTTGGGCAACATGATGGTTTCTGGTTCGGCAGGAACAGCACCTTGCCTCCCACTAAAGCCAGACCGCACCCAAGGCTTGAGGTAAAACCCACCATGCTTGAGAATGGTTTCAACCCCCTCAAGGATCTCGCTCAGTCTCTCAAGGTCGTTGTGGGACACAAGGATGTCATCCACGTAAGTATCCTCTTCAATGACACGTCTTTCTTCCACTCTGTTGACAAACTGTGGCAGAAGGGCAGTCTCTCGCATGGCAACCTGAGCGATACAACCTGCAGGCTTGTCACCCATGTTCACACGCACCACAGCATAATCCTTGATGTCCTCCTCCAGGGAATGCCTCCACAAGAAGCGGTGAACATGCACCTCTTGATCCTCCAGCCATACAGAGTTATACATTTTGGAGACATCCCCTATTGCCGCATGCTCTCCCTCCCGGAAATGGAGCAGCACTGCCCTAATGGGATTCAGGACATCTGGGCCTTTCATCAAGATGCTGTTCAAACTAACACCTCTGTACACCTGGCTGCTGTCCCAAACGAGCCTCACCGGCGTGGTGTTGGAGTGTGGGTTGGGCGCCATCAGATGGTTTATCCACCACACCGCTCCTTTCCACTCGTCCAACACCGTCTGGGAAAGCTGGATAGCGGCCCCCCTAGCCAGCATGTCGCACACCTGCTTAGCATAAGCTGCCTTCCATAGCGGATCTTTCTCGAGGCGCTTTTCTGACTTCAGGAAAGTCGCCTCCACAGCTTTGCGGTTGTTAGGCAGGGTCGCAGGGTCCTCTTTCCAGGGATATTTAGCATCCCAATGGGGTTTGTCACTATGATTGTCACTCAGCTTGAAGGTTAGACCTCCTCTGATGATCTCCAACTCTCTTTCATCAGCAAGTGACATTTCTTTCCCTCCAGGGGCGCACTTCCCGCAGCGGCACCCGCCACACATGGGATCACAGGCGGCACCAATACTGTCCCACTGCAGCCATTTGATGATCTCAGTGTTGGATGTAGCCGTGGTACCGACTTCTACGCCGTTCTTTGGTTTTGGGCAGCAGTTATGGAGGGCCACAACTCTCTGAGACTCCGCCCTCATGGAGCATGCAAAATGGGTCGATGAGAGTCGTGCAGTCACCTCCACATCTTCAAACAGATCTGGGTGTGCACCACTGATGGTTTTCCCCAACGGACCATCCCACAGAACCAAGTCACCGCACCTCATCATTCTCTGGGGGGCTAGACGACCCTCCCGGGTGCTGATGAGTAGCTCAATCTTTTCCGGGCGAATCAGTTCCCCGGGTTCGACGGAGCCTGGGAAAAACTTCTCCAGGCGCCCCGAGTCCACGACGTGACCCACATTGGCAATCTCTTCTAATCCATAGCAAACCATCTCATGGAGTCGCCATGTTCCCTTCTTTGTGGCTACTTTTATGCTCACCAGGTATCTCTTTGTCTCTACTTTTGCCTCCATGCCACCAACACCATGAACAACTAAGGTGATTGGTTCACCAGGCAGACCAAGCCTCTCCGCTGCCTCGTGGGTGATATAATTCGTGTCAGAGGCTAAATCGATGAGTGCTCCAATCCAGTCTCCCCTCTTGGTGGTGACGTCCAACAACATCATGAGGACCGGGAGCTCCTTCAGACAACTCTCATCTTCTGAGCCTCTGCCAGCCCACAACTTTGAAGTTACTTTGTTCGTGCAAGCCCTTCGAACAGCCGCCAGCTGCTCCGGGGACAGACCTAGGCCAGCAAACACAGCCTCTTGCTCTTCCGTCGGGCCTCGGGGTTCTCTCCTTTTATCCCCTTTTATCCCTTGCCTAGCTGCATCTTTCCTAGTTGGGATCTTAAGACACAGGAAGAAATGGTGATCCGATGAGGCATCACCCCTTCTGCATCCTTCATTACGACACAGAAAGTTTTTACTACACGGGTCATCACTCCCATGAGAGTCCAGACACCTGGGACATACTTTTGTCTTTTTCACGTAAACTCTCCGCTCTGACGGGTTGGCCTTTTTAAACGTCTTACAGCGGTATAAACGCCCTGTGTGACCCTCTTCGCCACACAAACAGCAAGGATTCTGTGACAGCTCACCTCTCGTCTCGCTCGCAGTAGCCTTGGTGAACGAACGTCTCTCTATCCTCCGATCAGGCCTCTCTTTTGGTTTCTCGCGGGGGCTCGGATCGGCTGCCCTGGCAGTATTAGACTGTCTGATGGATTGCAACTGCTCCAGTTGCACCAGAACTGTCTTCTGATCTTTCAGGAACTGCCATAGCTTATCAAACCGGTTCTGTGGACTGACATCATTGACAGGATCACATCGGTACAAAAGCCACCTTTCTTTCATACTGTCCGGCAGCTTACTCTCAAGTGACCGGATCACTAACTGATTTTTTATGGCATCTTCACAACCTAGGTCTATTAAGTCCAACAGCGCCCTCTCTACAGCTTGGATCAACTGTAAAACCTCTCTGGGTTTGTTGTTGCGCACGCCCGGTAACTCCTGTAGCTCAAGTACAATGTCATCTGCTATCTGTGATACGTCACCATAACAGTCCTCTAAAACTCGGAAAACCTCACTCGCTGTACGGCAGTGAGACAGCCTAAGTTCACATTTTACTGGATCAGCAATACTGTCCATCAGGTGGAAGAGCCTGCACTCCGGGGAACCTGTGGGTTCCGCTAACGCTTGGAGGATCCCCCAGTTACTCTTCCAGCGCCAGTAGCTTCTCCTGTCCCCAAAGAACTTTGGTAGGCTCAGGGGTGCGAGTGCGATCCTTGTTCCGAGTGATCCTTGAGAGACGGTAGACGTGCTCTGTCCTGCCCCAGCGCCATTGGGTCTCACACCATGCACTCCTCGAAGCTGCTGTGGCGTGCCTGAGAGGCCAGGGTTGAACACAGGACTCCCCAGACCCTGGTATAGTGGTCCCTGTGGTGGCGCTTGAAGGGCTGCAATGGAAGGACTTGCAGCTCGTGCTCCATCGGGGCCACCTTCATCAATAACCTGGTTACTACTGCCCACTGCGGCACTTTGGCATGCAGCAGGGTGCACGTCAGCATCTAGCGCACCACTGGCACGCGCTGGGCCATCATCTCCACCGGTCGCAGCGGGCCCACTGGGCTTGCTAGTGCTGGTCGTCACTCCACCGTCAGCGCCACCTTCATCACTGCTTTCACCTTCACTGCTAGTCCTGCTTCTAAGGTCGCCACACCCAGATCTCCTTCTTCCATCTAGGGTGGTAGCCAGCATCACCATAGCCACTCTCCTCCTTTCCTTGAACTCTTTGAGACAAGCTCGCATAACGTTCACTTCTTTCTCTGGAACATAACGATCCCACTTATGCACAAACTCACTCAGAGCTTCCTCTCGGCCTTCCACAGCAGGGAGCATTGAATCAAACTGATCCTGTTTTATTTGACCCGTTTTGAGCGCTTCCACCTGGCTAATCATATCTTTTAGGTCAACTCTTAGACTGTCAAACTGACCTGATGCACAACGAGACCATGACGCTTCCTTTAGCTTCATTTCTGTGGTCTGGTATTTTGAGCGGCAGTCCTGCAGCTTCTTCTCCACCTCAGCTATTTCTGCTGCAAGCCCACTTGCATCTTCTTCTTCCATAGCAGCGATGTAATCAAAACTGCTATCACAAACCTCACTATAACTGTCTTTGAGTGTCCTACTTTCACACATGAGGTCATGTTCAGTCAGAAGGTCAATGTTAAAGGCAATGGAATTGGCTTTCCTAGTAAAAACTGCTTGCGCAGAGGACCGCCTTTTCTTTAATTCTTCTCGGGATGCCATACTGACTTTTCCTTCTTGTTTATTACCGGCGTTATTCCTTTGCCCTCAACAAAGATGGCGGCGACCCACTTCCGGTCGCTTAGCGGCTAGTAACTGAATTAAAAGTTCGTTTTCGGCGGCCGGCTTATCCTATGCCAGCGCCCTAATAGTCCCAGCAAAGAAATCCACACACAGTCTCTCACGTACGAGGGCTTGACGGTGTTTTGAGAACGAAGTCAGGTCGATCGGCCGTGACGATCGGCCGGGCTCCGTCTAATTGCTGGATTCTCCGTAGTCGACACAGACCCTCCTCCACTTCTCCGTCGCGGGGGGTGGCTAACTGTTGATTACTGTACGGTTTTTACTAAGTTAACTACCTTTAATTTAGCAAACTCCCACCGTAAGGGTGTGTTTTAACTGATGAAACTGTGTCGTACTCAGGCTCGGACATCTGATTGCTGCCTTTTATAAGTTTATTCCACAACCATAAACTAACACCAGTACAGTAACCGTGCCTTTACAGATGCCAGGTAATCAACTGAAAGACACAAAATAAAACAACCATACAACATTAACAAAGCAACACTATTAATGACAGTACAGTTTAGTAATAGTCATATTTATAGCTTTAACACGTTACTTGGTTAACACAGAAACTCACCAGCTCGGCTTCATCAGTCATAACAGCGATATCAATGAAAAGAAGATCCGGCAGGTAGGATCTATGAGCGGCCGTTAACACATACCATCCCAGACTTAGATAAATCACTCCGTCTTAAATAAATTTGTCATTTAAAGCAAATATGAGTCTGGCTGATAATAAATCACAACAAACAAATTGGCATGTTAGTAATATGGGAAAAAACCACACAATAATTTAAAATCCCCAAATATTGTTTCCTTGTTGTAAACATACAAGTGATAGAGTTGATGCTGTTGCTTCTGTTCCCTTCTTCAGTCTAATACCAGTACTCTCCACTCTCAACTGTATAAATATTCTTGAAGATCAGCCACAAGAGGCATTCTCACCAGTGGCATAAGCTGGGCTGCTGCCTAGATCAGGGTAACAATTTCACCTAGGAGATGCAAAAACATCTCCTCGTGATGGACCAGCAGCGCCTCCTGTGCTGCCAGGGCTCACTGGGTCGGGTTCTGGTCTTGGTCTGCTGAGTCCATATTCTGGCTGGAATGTTCTGTCATGGCTAACGGATGGACTCAGACAGAGTTCTTGCCAGCGACACACAGGAGTCAAAGGGAGGGTCCGTAACAAGGTCCAGGGAAATCTATATACAGACAGCATAGGTTACTCCAACAGGGAGATTTCTTAGAAAGAGCTAAGAGTAGGACCACGGGAGGTTCAACGTTCCAGTGGTGAACTGCGTTAAATAGTTACAGACAAACCCGGACAGATCATCAGGTGGTGGCAATCATCACAGGTGCGTGTGCCAAGATCAAGAGCCCTTAACGAGCTCCGCCCAGCCAGGCAGCAGAGAGAGAGAGAGAGAGAGAAGCAAAATGTAAACAAAACCTGTAGCCAGTGTGAGCCAGCCAGAGAGGCACAGAGAGGCGAGACCTCATATGTACTATTAACCATCTGGGTCTGGCAGCCAGTTGTTTCTAACTGACAAGACACAAGTTATTGCAATTTATGAACATGCAAACCAAGACCAAGTGACAAATGTTCAATAAACAAAAACAATATGTAATACATCTAGATTACTTTATTCTCCTCATACTCATTGAGATGTAATTATGCCTTCAGTCAGGTCACTCTGCAACAT
This sequence comes from Mchenga conophoros, assembly GCF_057382185.1. Classification (NCBI taxonomy): domain Eukaryota; kingdom Metazoa; phylum Chordata; class Actinopteri; order Cichliformes; family Cichlidae; genus Mchenga; species Mchenga conophoros. Next base: position 47,190,400 of record NC_140528.1, read on the forward strand.
GTAAGGTATTATGGTATAGAATAAAAAAAACAGCATTTAAAAGAACAAACACACATAGAAACAATTTTGTTTTCTTAATATTATATTCCAATATTATCTTCAAAAAGTAGTTCGCAAACAGGTATGACCATTTTAAAGTACTCTTCTTATAGTCTGAATTCCATAAGAATGCATTTGGAATACCTGCTTAAGATTTGTTGAATTTATAGTTATAACTATTCAAAACACAATTTTAATGTAGTGTGATCAAACCTTTGATCTTTTGGTTTGTCTTTTTCATTGAAGCAAGCAAGCAGATTCTCTGTTTGCTACTGTTTCTGTACTGCATGGTGCTGCTATGTGATCAAGATGGTCTCGGAAGGTTTGTCATATATCAGTTTTATTTATACAGCACAAAATTGCAATGACAGTCACCTCAAGGCGCTTTTTATTGTAAGCTAGACCCTGTAATATGTCACCTCTTTTAAGATGAAATTGGAAATACATGCATCCCTATATTTCATGTCATTATAGCAGCATTACCCTGGACTCAATACAGTAACACTTTCCATTGTTCACTGATCGTGAACTAAAGGTGGATCTTTGAAAAGGGCCTGCATTAAGAACTAGTAAATCTCTATCTATGCTGTTTCATGGTGATATTTCATCACTAAATAGGTTGGTAGGTGGTGTCCAACAGCTTTACAAACTTCATTTCAAGTCACCCTAAGAGGCTTAATATTATAAGATAACACCCAGTGTTGGGAAGGTTACTTTTAAAATGTATTCCACTGCAGATTACAGAATACATGTCCCAAAAATGTATTTTGTAACGGATTCCGTTATGTTACTCAATGAGAGTATCGTAAGTAAAGTAAGTAAAATTTTATTTCTATAGCACATTTCTAGATAGACATCACAAAGTGCTTTACAGATATAACAGATTAAAAGACAAAAAAAAAAACAAAACAAAGTTAACAAAAAGCAATTTTAAAAAGATAAGTTTTTAGCTGTTTTTTTAAAAGTAATCAATGAATCAACGGATCGTAGGTCCTGAGGAAGGGAGTTCCAAAGTCGAGCGGCCACAGTAGCAAAAGCTCTATCACCCCTAGTTTTCAGTCTCGTATACTGAATGACAAGTAGGCCCTGACTACTCGACCTCAGAGACCTACTAGGGGCATAGGGCTGCAAAAGTTCAATAATATATGGTGGTGCTTGTTGTCGAAGAGCCTTAAAAGTTAAAACCAAAATCTTAAAATGGACTCTAGATTTGACAGGAAGCCAATGTAACTGCTTAAGCAACGGTGTTATATGTGAATATTTAGAAACTTTCGTCAAAAGTCTTGCTGCAGCATTCTGAACGATCTGCAGATGCTCCAAGGAACCTTTGTTTAAACAAGTAAACAGGGAATTGCAATAGTCCAATCGTGATGAAATAAAAGCATGAATAACAATCTCGAGTTCGGTATAGGATATTATGGAGCTCAATTTAGAGATATTTCTTAAATGATAAAAGCAGGACCGAACAAGAGATTTAACATGACTATCTAACGTAAGAGCAGGATCAAGGATAATCCCTAAGTTCCTGACAGATGGTTTTACAAACGCTGAAAGAGGACCAAGAGCATTTATTATACTGGGTTTATGTCTATCTGGGGCACATAAGAGGACTTCGGTTTTGTTATCATTTAGTTGGAGGAAGTTTTCAGCCATCCAGCCTTTAATGGTTTCCAAGCACACATTTAAAAGCCGCAGCTTAGAAACCTCCTCCGGCTTAAACGATATATAGAGTTGGATATCGTCCGCATAACAATGGTAACAAATATCCTCAAAAGGGCTCAGAATGTGCTGGAGAGGGAGTAAATAAACTAAAAACAGTAATGGCCCCAGCACAGAGCCTTGTGGCACACCAAAAGACAGAGACGCAGAAGATGATCTATAATTAGAAACTGCCACAGAGGAAAATCGGTCAGAGAGATACGAGGAGAACCATTTCAATGCAGTCCCAGAGACACCGACCCAGTATTTCAACCTGTTAAGTAAAATAAAATGGTCAACAGTATCAAAGGCCGCCGTAAGATCCAACATTAAGAGAACAGAACAATTACCTGCATCACTTTGTAACAGAATATCATTAGAAACTCTAAGAAGGGCTGTTTCGGTGGAATGGTCTTTACGAAAGCCCGACTGAAATTTGTCGAAAATACTATAATTATCTAAGACTGCTGTAAGCTGCTTAGCCACGATCTTCTCTAAAATCTTAGCGATTACCGAAATTTTTGAAATTGGTCTATTCTGAATACTTTGGAATACTTAATATGTTATCATGCACACAGCTACTATTGCTGTGTGGTTTATTACTATTATTGAAGGTTACTCACCATACCAATATGAACTCGATTTTTAAATCTTAATATAAAATGAGTAACAGTAGGGTGGACATTAGGTAAGGCTGCACTTTTTGCAGTGATCTCTTATAGAAAACTATTCCGCGCGTATATAAAACAGGTCCGCGGCTCCGAACCATAGTAAAGGGACCTCTGGTACGGTGTACATTTTAGGACATCGTCAGGTCTCAAGAAAAGAGTTGTCAGGTATCAGACAAAAAAATTGTCAGGTCTCAGTTCTCAAGAAAAAAGTTGTCAGGTATCAGACAAAAAATTGTCAGGTCTCAGTTCTCAAAAAAAAAAAAATTGTCAGGTATCAGACAAAAAATTGTCAGGTCTCAGTTCTCAAAAAAAATTGTCAGGTATCAGACAAAAAATTGTCAGGTCTCAGTTCTCAAAAAAAAAAATTGTCAGGTATCAGAAAAAAAATTGTCAGGTCTCAGTTCTCAAAAAAAAAAAGTTGTCAGGTATCAGACAAAAAATTGTCAGGTCTCAGTTCTCAAGAAAAAAAGTTGTCAGGTATCAGAACACAAGGTACCATACAGAGAGAAAATCTTCCTGCAGGTGGCGGTGTTGTCATGTCCCACCCAATGACTGTATAAAAGATGGACGACACGACAGCTCCCCAAAAATGAAGCCAAAATGTCTCTATCGCCCCCTGGTGTCTGGCTGCAGTATATACGTCATAAACCCCGCCTCCCCCACGTTAGCGGATGGGACTGGGGTCAGACTAAAATAAATTTATTCTCCTCAGATAATTTTTTTCCAAAGATTCTTTCTTTTGTTATCAATAGTTCTCATCACGCTTATTGATGTTCAAGGCGTCTCCTCTCCCATAAGTTTGATTCTAATTCCTACCGCGGTGATGTTAAATTGGGGTGAAACGTCATCATAACAGCTTTGACTGGCAGCTGCAGTCACGGAGAAACTTGCGTATCTCTGTTCGGGAATAGCAGATAGAATGTAGGCTCTGAGAGGAGGGCCAGCGTTTACGCTACGAAAACACGACCGAGTGTTTTAACCTGACAGCCTGAGGTGTTCTTCAGTAAACTGGACTCCCCGACAGAAGGACCCGAGGCCCTGCTGCACTTTTTCGGTAAGTTAAACGTGTTTGTCAGCTAATCCGTAACTACCGTCCTTAGCTCGGTCCTGAGACCTAGTTAGCTAAGATGAGGACTCGGCTGTCAGGGTTCGTTTAGCTAATCTGTGCAGCTGAATGAATTTACACCGACTAAAGAAATCAAGAGAAACGCTCCGGGCTACTCAGTCACTAATTACTGTTACTGTACTTTTATTACAAGTATTATACTGTAAAAGCAACAGGCTGCATCCTGCTTCAGCTCCTGTGCAGAGCTGATTATTAAATATTGAAAACATGCTGTTTTTTGCACGTCTCTTGCCACATCTGTAAAGACAATAACTTTAAAAAAAAAAAAAAAAAAAAAAAAAAAAGCTTGTACCTTGTAGCTCTTCATTAATCAGGAACTATGGATTAAAGTACTGTAGTGTACTGTAATACTGAAAAAAAAAAGTAAGACAAGAACTTCAGATCCTGAGTGTGTGAGGACAGAAGAATCAGCTTTGTTTCAATTTTGAGGGATAAAATTTATATTTGAGTTTGATGGTTCTGTTCTCTTTGTGATTACAGGAGCTGCCCTCAGATTCAGACCTCAGCACCACCCAGTGACAGCAGACAGATCATCCAACATGTTCACATGTTAACTGCAAAATGAACTGATGAAAACAGTACAAAGGTTAAAGTACCACATGTGCTGTAGTGAAAGCTGCAGCTGTTTTATTGATAAAGTTAAAGACAAAAAAAACAAAAGGATTAATCACCCATGTATGTAACTGTGTCACTATATATCAGCATTAACAGGACCTCAGTTTTTATCTCAGACCTGCACAGCTTCCGTTTTAAACACTTGATGTACTCAGCTGTATAAAGAGCACCTTTGAGTTTCTCTAACACAATTAAATAAAACCTGATGAAGGTCAAAGGTCACAGTTTTCTGCAGATAGTGTGTTATTTACCATAAAGTGATTCAGAGTTATTCATACCAGAGTAACCAGAGAGGATCATATCTTTTTAAATATATAACTTTCTACAGGACTGAATATAATATCTTTATGTAAAAGTCCGGAGCCTCTGGGGAGTATCCGAGTATTTATAACATTACACAAACCAAAGGTCTCCATCACAGTGTTCATGAAATGCTGGGTTTATCCATCTTCTGGGGCGGGCCTACGGAGGAGTGCTGAAGATTTCCCTGTGAGGGAGCTGCTGGTGAAGATCATGAGTCCTGCTTGATCAATGCGATGAGCTTCAGTGTTCCTGTTGTTTCTTAAATGATGCCTCTTTCAGTGGGTCAACAGAACTTCTGGCACAGGACAGCTGTGATGAAAGAAAGGGAAGAAGTTTCTCCAAACCTCTGGACCCAGGAAACCCATCTTGGTCCTGATGGTCTCACTCAATAGTTTCTCACCAGGGTGAATGTAGCTGTTATACATAATATGGATTATTATTAAATAAAATGAACAAATTAGACTACACTACTGAAACCTTCTGCTGCTGTTTTTAAAGTTTCCTTGTTACCAGGCTGAAGAGATTTAAACAGTTTTAGATCCATTACACTCACAGTCTTAAATGTTAAAATCTCAAAGGACAGCATTATATTTTTGATATTAACAGTAACTCTGGGCTTCTGTGGAGTGTGTAGCCGATCTCATCGCTGTCTAAAAATAGATTTAAAAAAAAAAAAAAAAAAAACATAAGAAGTGCTGAATCCTTTAACAACACAGACTATTAGAGTAGCAGCTGTCTGTGTGAAGCACTTGCTGCAGGGTTGCGCCATGAATGTATTCAGCTGCCAACAAAAAGCAGGACTCAGTGCGGGCAACTGCCATGAGTCTGACGATGTTGGGGTGAGACAGTCTCCTAATAAAACAGAAACATCTCCGAATAAAAAACAAAAAAAATCAGTTTCACCACTGTCGCTAGCTAGAATGAATTAGCCAGACAAAAATAGTACTGATTTGGTTTCGTACAAAACTAGCTTTCCTTCTCTGATATGTAACTTTCACAACATAACCGCAACTTAATATAACACAACTGTAGCAAAAATATGAACAAAAGTTAAACTTACCTTATGTCGTTAGGAGCCTGAACTGCGGTAGAACTGCGGTAAAACTCCGGTGAGGTCAATGACCTTACGCTCTCCCACTGTCACACGTTGATGACGTATTTGGAAATCAATTCGGGTGGGACATGACAACACCGCCACCTGCAGGAAGATTTTCTCTCTGGTACCTTGTGTTCTGATATCTGACAACTTTTTTCTTGAGAACTGAGACCTGACAATTTTTTGTCAGCAGGCTATTACTGAAATACACGTGCTATATCATAAACTATGATATAAATAGGGAGGTCCTATTAGCATGTTTAGTTTTAAAGGACACCTTCCTGCCTTTAGTCTCCTTCATGAGCAGTATTAGTTTTCTTCTAACATCCAGAAGTCTGCACGATGTGTTTCATAGTTTGTAACAAGCCTTTGACAGGTAAACATAACATGACCGAAAAAGAGAAAAAAAAAAAAAAAAAAAAAAAAAAAAAAGAGAGAGAGTGTTGACATAAGAAGAGAAAATGCTCTCAATTATGGAGACAGGCAAATGGTTCATTTATGTCTGATGTGTGTTTATTCCTCCCTAAATATTGTCGGTGAAGTTTGCCATGCACGTCAGATTTTCCTGCGCATTTTTATACCTCTGCCAACAGAGAGAGGAAAAAAAAAAAAAAAAAAAAAAAAAAAAAAAAAATCACATTCTAACAGACAGCTGGTGCTTAGAATACAGTTGAATAACTATTAAAAAACAGATTATATTTAGATGATAGTTCAGTCTAACACATGTGCCAGTGAACCATTAAACGTCTGTGAAACTATGCAGTTATGAAATGTAGCTTTAACCTCAGCCAAACCGATTTGCTCAGTTGTAAATAAAACAGCGAAGTAAACGTGACCCGACAGACAGAACCTGAGTGAATGAAGTCCAGCGTTTAACCACTGAGAGCTAAAACTCAGCTGAGGTTTCAAAGCTGTGTGCCGGTGATTGGACATCAGCCGCTGATGAAGCTGTTCGCCTATAAAGTGCTCTGTAAGGAAACAAGCTCCAGCAGCTCTGCGCTCGGGAAAAACACTATATTTACTTATCTTGTGCAGAAAAATGCGCTGACATTGCTTTATATCGAGTACCGGCTGCCCAGTTAAACTGTGACTATCACCAGGAAACGTAGGCGTGTTTCTTGAATTAGCAGCAGGTGTTAAACAGCTGACAGATGAGGAGGAGGATGCATGCAGGTAAACTGAGGGTCTGCTGAGCTGATCGCTGGTTTCGTGAGAAAAATGTCAGCTCGTTCTTTATGTTACAGAAGCACAGAGACACAAGACCAGGCGGAAAGAGACGATCGTTCGGTGAAAATGAGAATCTGCGAATGCAACATGTGGAACACGGAGAGTGGAATATGTAAACAAACCGGTTAACGTAACCCCCTCGGTGCACTCTGCATGCTGACTGTTAGCAGAGATAGTGAAATCTCTGAAAACATCTGAGCACTTTTGGAAACATGTTCTATGTTGACAACCTGACCAGACATACGTCGCGACATTCGCGGCTAAAACACTGTTAAAAGTGTAGTTGGTGACAGAAAAACGGGGTATTTTAAAACTACACCACCACCATTGCCTGTGATTTGATCTGCATTCTGGGATAACTGGCTGCCCCAAGTCTACACAAGCAATCGATTATCTAGGATCGACCTGTTTTGACTTACTTTGCACGGCAACCAATCAAATGTTAGAGAAGCTGCATGGGCAGCGTTAACCCCGCCCCCTGAGTTTGATGGGTGAGGCTGACAGATAAAATTATTTCATGATGAGAGCCAGGCGCCAGGACTGCCAAAATGAAATAAATAAATCATTAAATAATTAATTGTGTCAATAATTAATTAAAATGTGAACTACATACATAATTAAATGTGCCAATAATTTAATAACATGTGTCATAACTATTTATTTAATTAATTATTGCCACATTTAATTAATTCATTATGGCAGTCCTGGCACTCCATACTGGCGTTCCATACAACGGAGGCCCAATATCAGACAGAATTCCACTCTGTAGTGAGCAATCATAATGAAGCGGTTGGTTTTATTTTGTGGATTCAAGCTGCTCTTCATATTTTTGGCCACCAGATGTCACCAGAGAGGACTGTGTTGAAAAGCTTCGAGTAATGAACCGTTTTTCAATACAAGCTTCAGTGCTTCAGAAAGCTTCATTTGGCCATCACTACTATCTACATAAACAATTTACTCAAACTTAAACATTCATTTTAATATCAATATAATTTTTTAAACTTAAATGCAGTAACTATTTCCCAAAGCATAAATACATTTCCACAATTGAGCTTCCATAGATCCCAAACATATAAGCAGCAAATACAAGTCCAAGCGTTTACCGATAACCCGTCTAGCTCAAAGTCTTCCTCACAGTGGAAAGTGGATTGCGCTTCATTTGCTGTCCTCTCAGTATGTCACACCCAGGTCAAATGACTGCTGCATGCATTTTATGGTCTACTAGGCACGCCAGCCCTTGATTGCTCTAATTCAGCTCACCTGGCAGAGTGGCGCGCACCAGGCTGCGCTTAGTTGTAGATTGCACACAAGGTCTAATCAGCGGCCACGTGCAAGCAGCAGCACAGAGCAGGTAGTGGGCAGGAGGAGGAAGAGAGGAGTAACAGCCACACCTACTAGGTCAGCGCGACAAGTTTAGTTTTTTTAGTTTAGTTATCCAAAACAACGATTGTGTTGTCAGGATCTGCTTTTAAATTAAACATAGAAATGTCTGGTTACGATGCATGTAAGGGTGGGTGGTGGGTAGGGGCCAACAGCATCCGCTCCCTTACACCTGACACATGCGAAGCGCTGTGTGGTTCTAGAGGGAAGAACTAAATGCAGACTAAATGTAAATAGCAGCTTGCTGAAGCACAAAACTCAGCCATCAACTGATAGAAACTAAGAACACTAATACTAGGAGAGAGCACACAGCCTGGGTTCGGACAGATCACAATGCGTCGATGAACAAAGGAAAACTGAAAACTTAAATGCACAAATGAGCTCAGGGATGAGAGAAAACACCTGAACACAGCTGAATGGAATGATGGATAAATAAAACAGGAAACCCAGACTGACTACAACACAAGAGCTTGACACGGACAAAAAAGTAAACAGACTTCATATGGAGACACACAAACATGCATAGACTAAATACAAGAAATTGAAAAAGGAGGAAGGGAACACAGAATAAAAGAAAATCAATTAAACACAAATAAGTGTCATGGTCTGGGTGTGTGGCTGTAAAATTCCATTGAAGGTCTGGACCTCCCTGGTATCCACCCATGGGCAGGGCCTACAGCCTCCCTCACCTGAAGCTGATTGAGGCAATCAGGTTGGAGATTTAAGCTTCAGACTTTTTTTGGAAGGAATCTCAGGAGAAAGATCTGTCATTTAAAAAAGATTTCGTTTGCTTTGGCAGTTGAAATTATAAGTTTACACAGTGCTGGTGACCTCTGTGTGAATCGGCAGCATGCTTCATAAAAAGGACAACGCTCAAGTGCGCTGCACAACATTATATAGTGAGACAAAAGCATAGATTATAGCAACTATCCTCCTACTGCACGGATGTGGCAGTCTTGGTGTCTGCTGCGAAGCATCCTCATATTTCCATGACCTCGTCTGGTGTCTTCGTCTTTCTCTGTAAAAGACAGAAAAGGAGTACACCTCTCTGCCTAGCCTTGATAATTGAATACTATTATCCATTTTTCTTCTAGTGATTCAAAGTTGGTTTAGAATATCATGTTTGGGACTCTCTGACCCAGAGACTTATTCTAACCATTATCCATGTGTGTAAGCGTCTTTGCAATCGAGAATATGTGGCAAGATCTGAAAGCTGCTGTTCACAAATGCTGTCCATCTAATCTGACTGAGCTGGAGCTGTTTTGCAAAGAAGAATGGGCAAGAATTTCAGTCTCTAGATGTGCAAAGCTAGTAGAGACATACCCTAAAAGACTGGCAGCTGCAATTGCAGCAAAAGGTGGCTCTATAAAGTATTTACTCAGGGGGCTGAATAATTACGCACACCCCACTTTGCAGTTATTTATTTGTAAAAAGTGTTTGGAATCATGTATGATTTCCGTTCCACTTCTCACGTGTGCACCACTTTTGTATTGGTCTTTCACGTGGAATTCCAATAAAATTGATTCATGTTTGTGGCTGTAATATGACACAATGTGGAAAAATTCAAGGGGACCAAATACTTTTGCAAGCCACTGTACATGTAGAAAATATAGAAAACAAAGCACCGAACGTGAAGAGCAGAAAACCACTGCATCAAAGCACACCGCCATCTTTGATTTAATGACAGTTACAATTACATGATGTTGAACATGAGTTAGTTGTTGTAGCTCCAACTTTCGCATAGTGAAGTAGACCCAAAAGCAGCAGCAGAGCCACCATCATCTTGATGAACACAGTCTGCAAGATGAGGTAAACATTATGGTAGGGCTGTGGTCAGTGTTGGGAAGGTTACTTTTAAAATGTATTCCGTTACAGAATACAGAATACATGCCCCAAAATGTATTCTGTTACGTATTCCGTTACGTTACTCAATGACAGTAACGTATTCTGAATACTTTGGATTACTTAATATATTATCATGCTTTTTACAACAATGTGAATGTACTATTGCTGTGTGATTTATTACTATTACTGAAGGTCCGCGACTCCTCTGACTAATACGGCGGGGTCCCTGTCGGTTCATACCCGAAAAATAGCTTTACCTTGTTGAGTGGGTCAATTTTTCTTGCGAGAGACAGAGAGAGGCGTTGAAAGGCTGCTCCAACGGAACTTATTGTTTTCGGAGGAAAACACGAACATGGTGTACAGTCGAGTCTTAATAGCTTACTTACAACTGGGCTCGTCAGGCACTCTTCTTGGCTGAAGTGGTTATTATTATATTTACATGCTTCCAGCTCCCGTTTTTGCTCGATGACTGCTCGTACCTTTCCACTCCCCTTTTTCTCCCTCCTGGTGCTCACAGACCCATAACGTGTATGGCAGTCCATTCTCCCTGCAACACGGACTACACTGCCCATGATGCTACATTCTTTAGAGCTATGCTTGTAGCATTCTGCCTGTTAGCTTAGCACAACAACAACAACAACGAAAAGGCGCTCTCTCACCCAGGAAACACACAGTCGCAGAAAGAGAGAGAGAGCGAGCGTCGCCCTGTAACCATGGCAACCGTAACGCTGCTGCCTGGAACTACAGAACTTAGCTGTCAAACAAAACCCAAACAGTCCTGACCCGCGACAATATGAAACAGGAAAGTACCGCAGTGTAATCCATTTATTTCAACAAAGTAACTGTATTCTGAATACCACCTTTTTAAACGGTAACTGTAACGGAATACAGTTACTCATATTTTGTATTCTAAATACGTAACGGCGGTACATGTATTCCGTTACTCCCCAACACTGGCTGTGGTGAATCTGAAAAACACAAAAATAACCAAAGTAAGTACAAAAATGTAGTTTTTAAAAGATGATTAGATTATTAATGGAAATATCCAAACCTATCTGGCCCTATGCAAAAAAGAAATTGGCCCACTTTTTTTTGCAAAATTCTTTAAGCGGCATCTTTTTTTTTTTTTTTTTTTGCCACACTGGAGGGGTTTCAAGCATAAATGGCTTGTTTAACATTATGTCAAGCATTTCAAACAGATTTAAGTCCAGAGTTTGACTAGACCACTACAAAATCTTTATTTTGATGTCAATGACTTTGTTGCTTTGAGTGTCCTACTTTTTTCCCCCTTGTCTATTATTGCTTGTTGAGATCGTATAGTGTATTTCACTTCATCAGATGAGTTCTATTTAAGTGAGTCACCAGGTCTAACTGCAATGAGGGATGGGTGCGTCATGTAAACGCAAATCCTGTTTAAATTTAATGAATCATTTGTTGTAAAGTTTTGTTTGTACAACACTGTGTTTTATCTTTTACTAGACCATATTTCAGTTAGAGACAAGCTTGTTAGGCTTGTTAGGTGATGCGTCTGTTTGGGGAAAAAAATGTAATGCAACAGTTTTAGATTAGTGGTTGACGGGTTGACTAGGTCAGGAGTTGGAGAATCTCTTGAGAGCTGGCTGAAAGTCACAGGTGAGACACTGAGATGTTTTAAATGAAGGTGATCTGGATGACAGCTGATGCTTTTCACAGCTGGTAAATCTCTTTGTATTAGCATTTTTGAGTGCTAAAACTAAATTGCAGATTACACCCATAATTTTGACAATAAAGGGCTATTCTATTCTATTCTATTTTTTTTGGCAAGATTCTTCTCCATGTTGTTATGCAAGAGCTAAAATGATGGTTTACCATTCTTTTTTCATGTAAGCCTTTCTGTTTTTTCAGACCATCATTTAGTCACTCAAACTACAAAGTATACAGTCAATCCACACAGTCACAAAGAAGCATGCCATTCCCCCTCTGCTGCCACACCTTGGATCATTGTCACCATTTTAGTCAGTGCTCTGTTGGTGGTAGTGGGACTGTTTCACTTTGGAAAAGATTGCTGGAAAAGAGGTAATGAAAATTATTATTAATGTTATTATTATCAGATGGAAAATGAGTCTATCAGGCAGATGCATTATCAGATTTTCTCATCCAACGTTTTTTAATACAGTTGAATGTCATAAACTACTGGGCTTGAACTAAGAAATCCTCTATACCTGTTTAATGTGTTTTAAAACAACAACAACAACAACAAAATAAAACTTTTTTGAAATGTATTTCTTTAAACTTCATAGAGGCCGGCACAGTGGATGCAGGTTGAGTAACATATGTTGTTATAAGAAAGGCAGGAGATATTTTACTGAACAGTAGAACAAAATTACTTCTTTGAATAAAAGGGTTGCTTTTTTTTCCTCAGGTGGTGATGTCTGTAGCTTTGGTAGAGTTGTATGTAATATTTATAAATGTATAGATGTAAGTGATAATTTGAGCCTTCAAAACATACGCCTCAAATGAAAACCACATAGAATATAATTTTATAGCTACTGTATCTCAGACAGCTCAGAATAGTAAAATGCCACATGAAGTACAATTTCAGACATGCATTCAGTTTCAAAATTAACTTTATATTAAACCCAATTACTTTCTTTTTTGATCAATAATATTCAGTGACTAGCATTCATTGTCTTTTTTTTTTTTTTCTTTTTTTGTGTCCCGTTTGGATGTTTAGCCATCAGAATTGTTGTCTTGAGGCCAAGAAAGATGCCCAGCGGATTTATTTTACCAAGTGGATCATCATGGCCTTGCCATATTGGTCCATTTGATTGACCTTTATTATAATTATGAATTTATTTTATTTTCAGTTGCAAACGGGACAGACATAACTGTGGGATAGGACAGGGGGAAAGAATGAAAGAAAGAGGGGGAGAGAAAGAAAGAAAACCAAAGGGGAGAAGAGACGGTGAGAAGGGGGGGAAGAGAGAAAAAAAAAAACAACTCCTGGGTCACCTGTATGGAGAAAAAAAAAAACAGAGGAGACAGCAAACAACAAAGAGCAACATAATAATAGAAAAAAAAAGCACCATCACAATAAACTAGCTAGCCATAGATATCAATAGTTACTAAACAATAAACGATATTGTGCAACACTCAAGATTGACAGTGCACAGTGTGCTTTGAGGCAGCAGCCAAGAAAGCTGTAGTCCGCGTCTGTGAATACCCGTGTGTACACCTGTGTGCATACCTGTGTGGATCAGCATGCTTGCATTCCAAAGGTTTCTCCATGTAAAGATCTGCTAGGGAGTGTGGGGAGCCACAGCCCTGTCCTTTATGGTATCAAGCAGGTATGGAGGAGATCAAAACTCCAGACATCCAGAGGCCCCCAGAACACAAGAGACCAAGGAAGACCCACAGAGGGGCAGCTGCGCCACTGTCCCAGTAAGAGCTGAGGAGAGTCCCAGATGAGGGCTCATTCAGCAGCCGCGGAGCAGAAGCCAGGGGGAGTTGCAGTGACGCGCCCGCGAGCTCCGCCGGCAGCCAGCTGTGCCTGAGTGACCGAGCCCCAGGCTGAGAGGCCGGGGGCACCCCACCTCCGAAATGGCCCGAGCGAGCCCCAATAAGCGGCCGCCAGGGAGTGAGCCAGTGTGTACCCGGACGCCCACTCCCAGATACAAAGAACCACCAACGCACCGACACCTGAGGGAGTCCACCACCGGCAGGGGAAGTGGTGGTGGGTGGAAATAGGCCTCCAAACCTTGGAAGGCCCGAGATGTCCCCAGAGAGGTGGCGTCTGATAGCCAACCTGACATATAGACACAAACATACAGGCACACACAGACACAAACATCCATTCCCACCCTCATGCTCTCATGTGCACTTCACACTCAACCGACGTGGAGACAGACATAAAGAGACGCTGTACACACGATCACACTCCCCAAGCGTACTCTACAAACCGGGTCTAGGTACCCCCGCCCCTGGAGGGGCGTTCATTGTCTTCTTTTTTGCCTATGGTGTGGTAATTGGTAATTACTTATTTCACATCTGCCAGGATATTTCACAGAGACCAAAATATTGCACATAAAAAGGGTAGAGCTGAGTGTAAAAGTGTAAAGTCTAATATTTTAGTTTAGTACAAAAATAGCAAAAAGCAAGAAGTTGAAGAGCAGCTGATATTTTGCAGTCAAAGTAGAGTTGACTTGTAAACAGCAGAAATTCAATTAGAAATGTCAGTTTTTGTTAGCTCAGTAGCAACACCTTACATAATGGGCCCATGAATGGCTTCAATTTTCTTTCTAATCTTGAATGTCATTTTTTTCTAAAATTTAAAATCAAATCTAATAAATGCATTAAATAACAGACAGGGATCATGATCACTAATATTGCTGTGGTTATCATTCCCCTCACTCCCACTGTCCCTCTCCATCACAAGCTGAAGATGCATCACTCTCTAGACCAATTTCCAATAGCTTAGGACTCTTTGACACTCAACAACTTGTGATTAAAAGCCATTTTAACTTTAGCATTTAGAAATCCAAAACATCAGTAAGTAATTTGGTATAATCTAAGACAAATAAGTGTTTTATTATGTAAAATGCTTTGGATACCAACTGATTGCATTCCATCTGTTGTCAAAGCAGAAGCAGGAACCAGCAGAGAGATGCCCTCAACAGGTCCCTGCCAACCCATAGCAGAGGATCCCTTCTATTCTACAATACAGTAAGTAGAAATTATGCTTCATGTGCTGCAGTCAGGTAATAGTAATTAGTAAATTTGGGATTTTCTATATAGACAGTTACCTACTATATAGGTAACTGTCAGGTAACTGTCTATATAGACAGTTACCTGACAGTGGAATATGTATAGTTTGTCATACATTTCACTCACACCCAAATTTGTGTATTAAAAGCCATGATATACTGTAAAAAGTATGCAGATTAATTCTTTGATTTTTTTGATGACATTTCTTTATGTTGTGCTTTACATTTTTTCTCCTACAATTCTTTTGTTTACAGGTTGCAGAGAGACAGATGCACATAATCACATCTGAGTAAGAATGAAATCAAAGAAGCAACTCAGTTTTATCACAATGTTGTTGTTTTTTTTTGGAATTAAACAAGCTGTGCATTTTCTGACAGGTTTGGTTTACATGTCTATAAACTGTTAGAGTTTTTCTTCATTCAGTCAGTTACAGCTGCATGTCATTCCCACGGTGTTATACACATATATAAAGTTTGAACATAAGCGTCTTTGCTAAAGCTGAACTTTAACCAACACGTTTGATCTTTCTGTTTTTACACATGTATGAATGTTGTTTCAATAAAAGAGATGCTGCAGCTTTCAATGACACCCATTGAGGTCAACCTCTAATCTCAAAGTGTCACATTACTTTTTTTTCCAAAACAGATGCAATGAGTTTGTGGTCAGAAATGAAATATAACTGCCATGTTCGATACAGAGCATGACAGACTTTAAGTGTGGTCTATTACCCAGACAAAATAAGTGGTGTTTTGTTTTATTGCTTCAGCTTCTTTTTTGGTCAGACTGGATTGGATTATAAAATTTAGAAGTTATCTATGTTGGGTGAGTGCCGAGTATTTGGTTGTGCATATGGGGTGGGAATGCACGTTTGTGTCCACGTGCGCCTGTTCGTCTGTGTCTATATGTCAGGTTGGGTCTTAGACTCAACCTCTCTGGGTACATCTCAGGCCCTCCAAAGTACGGAGGCCAATCTCCCCTCACCACACTCCCTGCCGGTGGCTGATGCCCTCAGACGTTGGTGTGTTGGTGGTCCTTGTCGTCTGGGGCTGGGCGCTCATGTATGTACCGGCTCACTCCCAGTGGCCGATTGGCGGGGCCGGGCGCCTGTGGCCCAGCTGGGCTCCTTCCAGGGGTTGGGATGCCCTCAGACGTCTCCTCCATACCTGCTTCATACCCTGGTGGACGGGGCTATGGCTCCCCACACTCCCTAGCAGATCGTTACATGGAGAAACCTTTGGAATACAAGCATGCTGATCCACACAGGTGTACACACGGGTATTCACAGACACGGACTACAGCTTTCTTGCTGCTGCCTCAAAGCACATTGTGCGCTGTCTATCTTGCGTGCTGCACAATATCGTTTATTATTTAGTATCTACTGCTAGCTAGTTTATTGTGATGGTGCTGTTTTTTTTTTTATTATGTTGCTCTTTGCTGTTTGCTTTCTCTTCTGGTTTTTTTCTCCATACAGGTGATCCAGGTGTTTTGTTTTTTTTGTTTTGTTTTTCTCTCTTCTCCCCCTTCTCACCGTCTCTTCTCCCCTTTGGTTTTCTTTCTTTCTCTCCCTCTCTTTCTTTCATTCTTTCCCCCTGTCCTATCCCACAGTCATGTCTGTCCCGTTTGTAGCAACTGAAAATAAAATAAATTCATAATTATAATAAAGGTCAATCCAATGGACCAATATGGCAAGGCCATGATGATCCACTTGGTAAAATAAATCTGCTTGGCATCTTTCTTGGCCTTAAGACAACAATTCTGATGGCTAAAGATCCAAACGGGACACAAAAGAAAAGAAAAAAAAAGATTAGTGGTTGACCACAGTGAGTGTTACAAGCTGTAATGATTCTTTTCTTGTAAACAGCATTCATACACATAGAAGACAACAGACAGGTCAAGTCAGGTGCTTTTATTAGCATTCAGCCTCATATGTACTTATAACCATGTGTGTCTGGCAGCCAGCTGTGTCTAACTAACTAGACAAAAGTTATCACAATTTATAAATGTAGAAACCAAAAATCTCTCACTGAGATGTGATTATGTCTTCAATAAGATCACTCTGCAACCTGCAAGATAGAATGGAATAGAAAAAAAAATTAACTAAAACAAACAAAAAACATAGAAACAATTTTTGTATTCTGTACATTGTAAGCCAATTTTAATGTCAACGAGTAGTTGCCAAACATGTATTATCACTTTTGATGTAAAGTATATTTTTCTTGTACTGTAACAAGGTTTCTTTTCTACATACGTATTATTTCATGGCAGCATCATTTAACACAAGTTTGGGAATGAGTATATAAGCTATATACAGTGATGTGAAAAGTGTTTGCACTCTTCCAGATTTTTGAGTTGTTTTTTTTTTTTTTTTGTATTTTTGTTACACCTGAATGTCTCAGATCAAAGAAATTTAAATATTAGAGCTAGATAACACAAGTAAACACAAAATGCTGTTCCTAAATACAGGTGTTCATTTTAAGGATGAAAACAATCCAAACCTACATGGTATTGTGCCTTTTTTTTTCTTAAATTTTATTTTTGCATTTAAATTAAACATAACATGCTTATACAAAATCAACCAAGAACAATTACTGTTTTTAACATTTATGAACTTATAAGCATGAAAGGAAAAAAAAGAAAGGAAAAAGGAAGAAAAAGAAGAGGAAGAAAAAAAAAAGAAAAAAGAAAAAACAAATAAAATAATTCACGCGTAGTGTGAGGCATGAATTATGATCAGTTATTTTTTTAAGAATTCTAGAAATGGTTGCCAAATCATACAAAAACTCGCCAGTTTCCCCTCTCTATCAAATCTTATCTGCTCCACCCTGGCCACAGACACCATCTCATTAAGCCACCTGTTAAAACACGGGGCCGAAGAAGACCGCCACTGTAAAAGAATACGTTTCTTTGCAGCCAGCATACCCATTGTAATTATCTGTTTTTGTGAAAAGGAAAAAGATTCGACTGATGCAAATGATCCAAGTATAGCCAATGCCACGTGGTACTTTTTTCCTAAATTGGTTTGAAAACCACATAAAAATCTGGCTCCAAAAAGCATTCAAAACAGGGCAATGCCAAAATAAATGTGCAAGGGAACCTTCACCGACTTTACATCTGTCACATAAGGGGGATACAGGATTATAGATCCGGTTAAGTTTAAGTTTAGAAAAGTGTAGTCTATGAATGACTTTAAACTGGATTAGTTTATATCTGGCATTTATTGTATTGTGCCTTTTTAAGGTCATGCAACAGCAACTCAGTTTAGGTCAGTATTGAGGTCAGGACTTTGACTGGGCCACTCCAAAATCTTCATTTGGACTTGCTAGTGTGTTTTGGACCGGCTGTAAAACGCAAGTCTGCTTTGCTGGAGGTCACAAACAGATGACCAGACATTCTCCTTCAGGATGTTTTGGTAGAGGTCCTGAGACAGGAAAACAGCCCAGACCATCACACTACTACCACCATATTTTACAGTTGCTATGATGTTTCTTTTCTGAAATGCTGTAGGTTTTATTACAGATGTCATGTGACTGAAACCTTCCAAAAAAACTAACTTTTGTTTTGTCAGTCCACGAATATTTTCCTAAAAGTCTTGAAGATGTTTTTGGCAAATGTGACACATGCCTTTATGTTCTTTTTGTTCAGAAGTGGTTTTCTCCTTGAATTCTTCCATCATTTATGCCCAGTCTCTTTCTTATTGTTGAATCATGAACTCCGACCTTAACTGAAACACGAGGCCTGTGGTTCTTTAATGTTGTTCTTTGAGTTCTTTTGTGACTTCCTGGATGATTCGTTGATGTGCTCTTGAAGTAATTTTGGTAGACCAGTAACTCCTGGGAAGATTCACCACTGTTCCAGGTTTTTTCCATTTGTGTACAATGGCTCTCTCCGTGGTTCATTAGCGTGCCAAAGCATTAGAAATGGCTTTGTTACCTTTCCAGACTGATAGATTTCAGTGACATTGTTTCTCAGGTGTTTCTTTAGATGATGATGATATTGTTTTTTTGACATATTTTAAGCAGATTCACTTTGTCAGACAGGTTCTGTTTAACCCTTGTATGGTGTTCAGGTCTGTGAGACCCGTTTTCAGTTTTTCTCAAAAGAAAAATTAAACAATTAATTATTTTTTCAACCTGAAATTCATTGGCTTTGGCTTATTTTCTGTGAAGAACATAAATCCGAACTAATTTTCAATGACCTCATACTGTACCTCCCCCCACGCATTTACATTACATACAAGGTGTTCGGGTCCACTGGACCCAGGTCTAATAAGAGTGTTGAAAGTGTAGGTCCTGTGTTCCCACACTCTGTCTTCCTCCTTTCTGGTGCTGCTGATAGTGTTTTCTTCCCCTCCTGCTCCGCACAAAGTTGCAACATTGTTGAAAATTCAACTATCAACACTGTCTGCTCTGACATTCCCACACAATTTACCCTCTTTCTTGAGGGATCCAACTTTTATTTTCTCATACCCTGTCCCACCTGCAAATTAGGAGCACAATACTATAAATAAGACTTTGCCAGTGTGGTTCTTTATCACAACTGATCAAGATGGCAAAAGATTATCTGCTGCGAGGGCCATCCAATTGATTTTGGAAGAGAGAGGGGCTTCGGATGATGATGTTGACAAAGAGGTTTCAGAATATTTCACATTTCTGAAAATTCAGAGTCTGACAGTGATTTTGAAGAAGAGGATGAGGTTGAGCACCATTTAGTAACAAAACGAAGACGAGTACCCCATCTGCTGCCAGCTCCAGGACCACAACAAGCCCACCAGACAGCAAGTGAAGAAATATGGATGTCAATAACTGGTGAAACTGAATGGTCTTCTTGCCCAAGAAATGAGCCACCCTGCAGAGCTGTTACTGTGATAAGCCAGGGCCAACACGGCTGACAGTTACTCATGTGCAGGACATCAAGTCGTCATTTGAGCTTTTCATCCCAGATTCCATCCAGAAAATTATTCTGGATTGTAGTAATCTAGAAGGAAGGTGTGTTTTTGGAGAGAGGTGGAAGGAGATGGACCAAATTCATCTAAGAACCCCAAAGGCCTACTTTGGGGTTCTTATCCTTGCAGGAGTTTTGAGGTCCAAAGGGGAATCCACAGAATCTCTGTGGGATGCAGAAACCTTTCCGTGCATCAATGTCTCTGGAAAACCTCCACAAAAATTCCAGGATTATCCGTTTTGATAACCGAGACGACAGACCAGCTCGACGGCAGAGAGACAAGCTAGCTGCCATCAGGACAGTGTGGGATAAGTGTGGGCACCGACTCCCCCTGTTTTACAACCCTGGGCCTAATGTCACCATTGATGAGCAGCTGATCCCATTTAGTTGTGAAACATATTGCTTCACGTGTAAATGTGTTGTCTTTCCACTCACTCCACTTGATTACAACTGATTTATTTTTTATAACATTTTATAAAAAAAAAAACAAACAAAAAAAAAAACGAGAAGCACATTCATTCATAAATGTGATCTAACAAAGGTAAAGGGAAAAAATTAACCATGTTTACTGTTCATATGTTTTGTAATTGGGATGAAGTAAACATCTGTTGAGTAATTTAACATAAAATTGTTTGATAGTGTTAATTTGGAAAGCCAAAACTCTAGCGGGTCCACCACACCCATGAACACTGGCTGAGTAACAAAAATATGAACACCACACAAGGGTTAAGTGATTTCTTGATTCAACAGGTCTGCCAGTAATCAGGCCTGAGTACTGTTAGTGAAACTGAGCTTTCCAAGCTTTCCGAACAATGTGATTAATCACAGTTAATTCCTGATTTAACAAAAAGGGCAATCATTTTTTTTACACAGGACCAGGTAGGTTTGTATAACTTTTCTCCCTCAATCAATGTAATCGTTAATTAAAAACCGCATTTTGCATTTACTTGAGTTATCTTTGTTATTAAAATGTGTTTGATAATCTGAAACATGTTATTATGAAAATGCAAAACACTAGGAAATCAGGATGGGGCCAACACTTATTCACACCTCTGTATATCTATATTATAACACTGGAGTTAGCATTGGAGTGTCCACACTATGAAACCCATTTATTCATCTTTATCACATATTATCTGAATGCAACACGTAAGGCATAACTGCCCCCAGTCTTACCGTCTGGATTGGAGAATAAAAGGGATCCTCCGCTATTGGCTGGTTTATACCTGGTGAGAGGATTTTTGTGGTGGATTCTGATTCTGCTTTGATAATAGATTAGATTAGATTAGACAGAACTTTATTAATCCCTCGGGTGGGTTCCTCTGGGAAATTCGATTTTTTTTTTTTTTTTTTTTTTTTTAGATTAGATTATAGATGGAAATAAATTAGTTGGTAACCCATATTTCTATATAATAAAACACTTGTTAGGTGATTAGGTGATGTTTCTGCTGTTGCTTAATCTAAGCATCACTATTAAATGGCTTTTAATCACAATGAGTCTCACCTTGTGGCTGAGTGTCACCCTGGGCTAAACTGTAGTAAAAGCTTCTAGAAGACAGTTCACCTTCATCTAATAGAATGAAACCGAAAGAAACAGTGGGAGTGAAAAGATAGGTAACCATAATAACATTATGGCTTTTAATCACAATGAGTCTTACTTTGTGGCTGAATTTCACCCTGGGCTACCTTATTGTTTCAAATACTAGGTGATATTTCCTTTTTTTCTTAATCTTAGTGTCACTATTAAATAACTTTTAATCACACTGAGTCTTACCTTGTGGTTGAGTGTCCCCCTGGACTAAGCTGTAAATAGGTCTATTGGACCGTGCATCTGATGAAGAGAAACAGTGAGAGTGAAAGGATAGATGACCACAGTAATATCAGTGACAATGACCAAGGATTGCTAACCTCTACATTCAGTGGTTTAAATTTAAGAAAAATGTTGAATATGTTCTATAATAAAATTGAATTAGCTTGAAGCCAATTTCTTATTTACCTTATTTACACTAATAATATTAACACTTATTTACCTTCGATTGTTTCAAATACTACGTGATATTTCTGCTTTTCTTGATCTTAGTGTCAACAACAAATGACTTTTAATAACACTGAATCGTACCTTGTGGTTGAGTGTCACTCGGGACAAAGCTGTAGTAAATGGATGTAGACGACAGTGCATCTTCTTTCATCAGAGAGAAACAGTAAGAGTGAGAGGATGAATAACCACAGTAATATCAATAACAATAACAATAATCCGTGTTTGCTTTTTAATATATTCATAGATTTTCATTAGAATTTAGTAAAATTTCACATTCACAGTTAGATAAGAATGCAGCTTGTTGGTTAGTTAGAAATAAGATAACTAACCAACAAATATATGTTTATATATATTTCATCAGATTCATCAATCATTAATCTATGTTATAAAAGCTAAATCCTAAAGTTAAATTAGCAAAATAGTTATATATGTTGAGTGACTGCTCTATCCGCCAGTAGCTGGGGAATTATATGTACATGTTTATCATAGCGAGAGCAGTCGCTCTAGTAGCCATCATGGAAGGACAAGCCCTGCATGGTATGTACCACTGGCAGATGGAACAAGTGGTTGACATCCAAAAATCCAACGAGTGGCTGTACAAAGCTGGACTGAAAGACAGAGGCACTAATCATAGCAGCACAGGAAAAAGTTCTGATCACAAGATCCATAGAGGCTGGGGTCTACCACGCCAGACAAGTTTGTTTCCAGATACAGACAGACAAACTGTTGATGGCTAACCAACATGACATAGTAGTGGTAGACATAGGTTAAAATTTCTAGAGTACATGCCAAACAAGCCTGTCAAGTATGACCTTGAGATTTTCTGGGTTTGGGATTCACACATCCCCAATGCAATATCTAGAATGTTTTCACAGGGATACAAATAAGGAAAGAAGTTCAGAAGAATTTGAGGGAAATCACTGTCCAGCATTTGTGCGCTGATAAAAGCCACAACTCAGCCACATGAAAACAGCAGACAGGACAGGTCTAAAGACAACAAGATTTCAGTTCCAAATAACAAAGATAATTTGTTAAAGTCAGCAGTCCATGTGGGAAATACAATGTATATATGTGCAGTGATTAAAGCCAAAACTCAAAGCTCCAAACAGTGAGGGGACAAAGCAAGAAAAGATAACACAGACAGGAATTGTGTAGACAGTTACACACACGCTCTCTCTCTCTCTCTCGCACATACACACAGACACACACACAAATGGACGTTGACATCATTCTATTGCTGTTGTGTCACTTTATGACATAAATTTGACTGTGTACCACGCTATATACCACAGGTCTTCAGGCTGGCAGTAGTTTAACCGTTACTTAAAAAGCCATCTCTAGACCCAGTGGTCATAATTAATTATTGCCCAATCTCTAACCTTCCTTTTATTCTCTGGATACCATTATTTTGGCCTCCAGTAACACTGTGAGGAATCTTGGAGTCATTTTTCAACAGGATATTCTTCAATGCACATATTAAACTAACACTCTACTTTTCAGATCAGGCTTAAAACTTTCCTTTTTGCTAAAACATATATTAAGGGCTGGATCAGGTGACCCTGAATCCTCCCTTAGTTATGCTGCACAATAATGTTTAATATTTAGTATTTACTGTCATATTCCCATATATCATTGTGATGTTGTTTATTCTATTACTCTTGTTCTCTTCTGCTTGTTTTCTTTTTTCTTTCTCAACAGGTGATCTAGGTGATCGATAGATGCATTTTTTTTTTTCCTGCCCATTCTGTTGGTTTTTGTTTTTTGCCCTTCTCCCCCGTCCCTCTTCTCAGCTGTTTCTCTTTCCCTCTTTCTTTCTCCCCTTCTTTCCTCCAGTCAAGTCTGTCCCGTATTCAGCAAGTGAAAATAAAATAAACAATAAAAGATGAATCAAATGGACCATTACGGCAAGGCTGGGATGGTCAATTTGGTAAAGTAAATCCGTTGGGCATCTTTCTTTGCCTTTAGACAATAATTCTGATGGCAAAAGAGCCAAACGGGACAGGCAAAAAAAAAAAGTTATGCTGCAAAAGGTGTAGACTGCTGGGGGATTCCCATGATGCACTGAGACCTCTCTGCATTTAATGATACTTGTTATTAACCTCTGTCTCTTTTCCACAGCATGTCTTTGTCCTGTTTTCCTTCTCTCACCCCAACCGGTCGCAGCAGATGGCCCCGCCCCTCCCTGAGCCTGGTTCTGCCGGAGGTTTCTTCCTGTTAAAAGGGAGTTTTTCCTTCCAACTGTCGCCAAAGTGCTTGCTCATAGGGGGTCATATGATTGTTGGGTTTTTCTCTCTATGTATTATTGTAGGATCTACCTTACAGTATAAAGCA
The DNA here is from genome assembly GCF_057382185.1 of Mchenga conophoros. Taxonomy (NCBI): domain Eukaryota; kingdom Metazoa; phylum Chordata; class Actinopteri; order Cichliformes; family Cichlidae; genus Mchenga; species Mchenga conophoros. Next base: position 47,214,453 of record NC_140528.1, read on the forward strand.
CCTTCAGGTGACTATTGTTGTGATTTGGTGCTGTATAAATAAAATTGAAAATTGAATTAAAATTAATTATGTTATATGTGTTCATGTTTTCACCTTTCATTGAGTTTTTAACTCCTATACTTTTTAAGTGCTCAATTAAAAGCTGTGTTAAATATTTATGTTGAAATGAAATGCATATCAGAAGTTGTACTTCTTGCCACATGTAACCTTTCTGAGCTGTATGAGGAAACTCAAATCTCTCACTGTAGATACAGTTCATATCTGAAAGAGACTTAGAGTCTATGTGGTTTTCATTTGAGGCGTAAGTTCTCTAAGCTCAAATTAACACTACCATCTGCACATTTATAAATAACACATACACACTGACAAAACATTCAGACAGTGCACTTTTTTTCTGCTTACGACTTCATAGAAAAAGTATTGTGCTACTGCAGTTGAAAACTCATAAACATACCTTTCTTCTTCCTGTTTTTTCTTACGGCAGCACATGTTGCTCTACCTGTGTTCACTCTACTGGCCTCTATGGACACGGAAACACAAAACATAAAAATCATTAAAACGCTGATAAACTACGTTTTAGAGTAATGATGTTAGTGTAATGCACAACAGGCATGTTGATTTCCAAAAAATGCATAATCTAATTAGGCAATACATCTCTTGGGCTGAGAATAATCTCCTAAATGCTATCATCATAATTATTTCAAGTTCTGACATAAAATAATTTCTCAAATATAAGGTACAGAAAGTATTTATTATAATTATTAAATTTGTTCCACTGAACAATAAAAATGAACAGAAAATATTAACACAGTATCTCTGTTCTGACCTGTTTGAGCTTCAGTTGTGCCTTAACCATCTACGTTTAGAAAAATGAACAAAATATTTTTCAAACATTATATGTGACATGCAATTATCACTTTTAATTTGTCCATGTCAGAACACCTAAGGTGCCTCAATTCCAGATTAATGTTGCAAAGAAAACATATATGTTTAGTATGTACAGCAAAGCAAAAGCATTGAATCCAAAGTTTTGCATGAAAAGAAAATATTTTCAGTATTTTCATTACCTCTGTCACACTAACCTTTGCTAAAGTGATACAGTCCCATGGTCACAATCAAGAGAAAAAGAAATAAAATCATAGCAGTGATCCAAGGTGTGGCAGCAGGGGAAGTGTGGCTCGTCTCTATGTGACTGTCTGGATTAGTAGTTGAATTCACAATTTGAGAGTCCAAATGACAGTTTGAAAAGAGAGAAGAGTTCAGTTAAGACAACAAAAACCCCAAATGTTCATTTTCAGATGTTCAGTGTTTATTCAGACTGACACATTTTAAATAGTGTGTCAGGCTCAACAGTTTTGCTTCATTTTCATATATCTTTGTGTTTCACCTGTGACTTTCAGCCAGCTCTCTGGTGATTCTCCAACTCCTGAGATGTTACACTTGTAAAGTCCCTCGTTTGATTTTGAAACTCTGTGGATGGTCATGTTTCCTGTGGAGGTTCTATGGATAAGACGTCCATCTTTGTAGAAATCAGCTGTAAAGTTGGAGGAAGCAGTTTTGTTTCTGCAGCTCAGAGTCACAGTTTCTTCCATTAACACAGAAACAGCAGGACTCTCCAGGATAACAGAACCATCTGAAACAACAAACATTTGATATTTATTTAATGTAAATTTAAATAGAAAGCAATATTAAATTATAACCAATATCAAGTAATTAAAATTTATCAAAAGTTGTTGTTCTTTCTTTATTTTTCTTCAAACGTACTAGTGACACAAATGTTGATACTGTTGCTCCTTATTCCTCCTTCAGTCTCATACCAGTACTCTCCACTGTCGTCTGTATAAAGATTTCTCATTTTGCAGGATGATCCTGTTGGTGTCCTCATGTTAGTTTTGTTACATGCATTTATTTTCCTTTTAAGTTTATGCAGAACTTCACAATAATCGACTCCTTCACAGTGAAATGTTGTGGATTCATATTCAAAGAACTGCAATCTGTTTGGAACAATATGAAGAGAAACTGCATCTGAAACAAAGAATAAAGAAAGATTCAGTTTAGATTCTTATTACTTAAACTGATGTACTAGACTTTAATAATGACAGAGTAAAAATATATATATTTTTAATGTGTATCATAAGTCATATGATGATTAATCATCACAGGACGCGTTTCGCTAAAATCACAAAAGAACAAGAAACAACAACTTTTCTTCTGAATTGCTCTCGCCTCCAAAATGTTTAATAATTTTAATATAGATGAGAAAATAGCATGTACACACCAATTTTCAGATCCTGTGCACCCAGCAGAATCATGCTGGCCATCACTAAAGAGACACAACAAAGTTTCACATTTTCTTTTTGACTTTTACAGCTAAGAGTAAACGTGTCATCACATCTTATAACTGGATCACAAAAATGCATTAGGTTACTGTATCTTAAGGTAAAAACAAAAAAAATGCAATATGGTCAAGTGGAAATGAGAAAGTACTCACACAGTCTGATGCACAGAGCTCTGACGTCCATGTTGTCTTGCTGCATACTAAACACTGCAGAGTAAACTGAAGTGTTACAGCAGTTAGCAGAGGTATCTTCTTGCTAATAAATCTATTTTAACATTAAATATTTTTGTGACGTTGAACACAATAATCCAAAGAAGTAGAATGGCTTCTGTGTCATGTCAAGCCACCTTGTTTCAGTTCACTATCAGTGGGCGGAACATGAAACCAGTTCTGTTTGGTGCAACTTGTAGGCTGGTTTGTTATGCTCACATCCTCAGTTTAGGTGTAGTATGTGCGTCACTGGGAACTTGTTCTTTTTTTTTAATAAGACAGGAAACATTTTTTTGTTATTTTTAGATTTCTCTCTTGTAAAGGCGACACTGAGTGTCAGTGCGATTACTTGTAAAAATAAAGGTTAAATAAGTAAAATGCTGAGATATATCACAGAAGTAGTGAACATTTTAAATCTTTTCTGGCATTCAGAAAATCATCAGAAGATCTTTCAGCCATAAGACAGATAAGACAGAGAACATAAAATAATGCATTCTGCTATTTAAACATAGTTCATGTACACATGACCGCACATAATGATTTCATTTAGTTAGAAAGTGAAATGTGAAATACCTTCTCTTTTCATCAAAATGATGTCCACAAAAGTGGTGCCTCATTATTTCTAAATTTTGGTTGAAAATGGTTCAGCTTGATGCCTGCCTAAAAACATTGATTTGCTAGCATGTTGTAGGTTCATTAGATGTTTGCATTAATGAGCAGTTGAACAAGTGTACTGTTGAAAAATCCCAATCCTTTTAATCTTTGGGCTGAAGGAAGGACAGTGCTCGGTGTATAAATGCTCAATCAACAATTCTTTATTTTAATACAATTCAACAATCAGAGCATTAAAGCGTCCGGACGGGAGAGATGCCTGCAGAGGGTCAGCAGCATGTCTCAAAATGGTAGCGAATCACACAGCCTTTTATAGCTACTGACGACCCCCAGCTAGTCATAAAAGCTGCATCTTCACATGTTTTTCTAATTCTTAGCGAGACTGGCTCCTGACCTTGGCTCCCTGTCTTTCTGTGTGAAAGTAGGTGGGGGTATGGTATGTGGTTTTATCTCTGTTCCCCAGACACCAAGTCTCCTGCTTGTAACCTTCTTCTATGATTCAACAATAAAGCATGTCAAGAAAACAGTGTAAGACATTCACAGCCGATCAAGGATACAGAGTGATGCACACTTTATCTAATGGCCTACAAAATGATTATGTTCTTTTACTCAAAAGTATAATAAAGACTAAACTACATACACAGCACACCATCTAAACTAAAGGATAATATATGTCCTACAGCTGTTATCATAATTCAACTACATTGACTACTGGTCATAAACTAACATATGTTTTACTACTGGTCTCAACAATACCTCTTCAAAAGGCTACCAACTCCTTTGACAACCATGAACTAAAATCATTAGTTAAATTGGAATTGTAGAAATGCTTCAGGGTAAAAAAAAAAAAAGGTCAAAAAAGGTCAAACGTTTTGCTGGGGGCAATGTTTTAAAAATTCAGTGTTACTTATTTTCTAAATTTCAATTCTAATGAAGGCACTCAGCTTGAATCGTTTTATTACAGCATAAATGAAAAAAAAGTGATTTTTTTATTGCTCTATTTTCTGTTGCCTACATTGTAGATGAACTTTACCTTCACAAATAAAGAGGGAAATGAGAACAGTCAGAGCTTGACGCAGGATTCTGGTGCGGTAAAACTAAAATAGGTTGCAGGTTGACAGTTTATACTTTCTGTATACTGGACATTAAAGGTCATATGAAGGTGGAATGAATCTAAGCATCATCACATTAAATTGAAATTCATTAAAACCCTTAACATGAGTAAATGTAATGTCAAAATCACATATCAGTGAAGAAAAATTGAGGCTGCTGTGCCCAGTGCTAGTTTTCTGCAATAGCTCAACTCGTTCAGAGTGATGCAATCACTTAATTTGCTGATTGGGTTTTATTTTTGCTTTCCTGTAATGTTCTGCTGTGTGGCAGGCAGGACTTTAAAGTGGCAGCTTTATTGCTGGAAGTCATAATTACCAGTACAAAACAAAACTAGAAACAGAAAACTCAAACTAAAACATTAGAAAAAAAACAGGAACTGAGAACTAGAGTTACTTGGAACACAGAGGGAAGAAACACAGCATAGTGACAGTATGACATGGCAACTTACTGAGAGAAACACAGGGCCTAAAGTACCCACAGGCAAATAAAACCTATCGAGACAAAAGAAGCAATGCAAAAAACACTGACAAAGGACACAGATTATCAAAGTAAAACAGGAAGCATGACACCTACGTAAAGACACAGACTCAGAGACACGGGCTTCACATTGAGACATGACTGACTCTGGAACAGAGGGAACATAGGCACAAGGGTGACTAGACATGAGACAGGACAGGCACAGAGAAAACATGGGAACTGAGGCTAACCACAGACTAAGAAAAAGACAAAGAAAGGAACTAAGATCACTAAACACAAACGAAAGATTAAAACAAACAGGAATAACAATCATCAAATATCAAATCAAGATCTGAAAACACAAATACTGGGTCGCACACCCAGTTCGTGACATTTCCAAAAGGAAATGTGGATTGAGCAGCCATTTTAAGGTCATAAATAATCAGGCCCCATCTTATATTAATGACCTTGTAGAATCATATCACCCTATTAGAGCACTCTGCTCTCGCACTGCAGGCCTACTTGTTGTTCCTAGAGTATTTAAAAGTAGAATGACTGAGTACATGAAGGCTCATTTTTATCCTGATATTTGGACTGATATGTCACGGTTTGCCCTGGCAAGGACCCAAACACAGGACTCTGTGATGCAAACAGTGCACTTTATTTACAGTGAAAGGAAACAAACAACAATAAATCCCCGTGCTCTCCCATGTCGTGCCTTCCTTCCCAATAAATCCATGTCTTGTTCTCTCTGGTCCTGTGTTTTCTGCGCTCCCCGTGCTCGCTGCTCTTCTGGCTTTCCATGCTCCTCCTGCAGGAAACAATAGCAGCACTCAACTATAGCAGGCATGCACTCAAAACCTAAACCTAAACTGGAAGACTAACATGGAGTCTCACACAATGATCATGCGTCGGAGGAAGCTCCATCGCTCTCCTAAATAGCTCCCCAACGAGCCCAGATTAGCAGCAGGTGTGTGGCAAGGCTTCGGGTGCGACCAGACCCACCAGGTCTGAAGGTGCCTGTAACTTGGCCACAGAAAACAGCTACAGACACATGCACACACGAACTAATAACAATAATAATAACAACAACAACAACGATAAGAGTACACACTTCTCACGGACCCCCGAGTCCCCAGAGCCGGGTCCGTGACAGATATAATTTTAAATATTCAAGTAGAAAAGAGCTCCATTTCTCAGCGTCTTAATCATATAATCTTCTCACTTCTCAAGACACTCAGTCTGACCTAAAACAACATTTTAAAATGGCTTGTTTTCTTTGACTCTACTGAACAGTTTCTGGTGCAGCATGAAACAAGCCACCATTTATTCAGTGTGTGCACTAGACCTGACATAGAGACATGCTCAGTAACCTTTGCAGGTGTATTTCACCTACCAAAAATTTGGCTCATCTTTTTTGGAAAACAAAGCAATGTGACACATTTACATCAGCAGTTGACCACAGTGAGTACCTGCTGTTTAGAAGAAATGAGCAGCAGCAGCTTTTTCTTTTTCTTTGAACAGCATTCATGCACAAGCAGAATGAGCAGAAGCAACAACTGGTTTAATTAAAATTCTACACTCAACAAAAATATAAACGCAACATTGCTCCCATTCCCCATGGGATGGACGTAGAGACCTAAAATTCATTCCAGATACACAATATAACCATCCCTCCCAAACAGTGGTCACAAATCAGTCCAAATGTGTGGTAGTGGGCACATCTGCTATATTGAGATAATCCATCCCACCTCACAGGTGTGCCACATCAGGATGCTGATCTGACATCATGAGTAGTGCACAGGTGTACCTCAGACTGCCCACAACAAAAGGCCACCCTGGAATGTGCAGTTTTTTGTGCTATTGGGGGTCTGGGGACCCAGAACCGGTCAGTATCTGGTGTGACCACCATTTGCCTCATGCAGTGCAACACATCGTCGCATGGAGTCTATCAGATTGTCAATTGTGGCCTGTGGAATGTTGGTCCACTCCACTTCAATGGCTGTGCGAGGTTGTTGGATATTCGTGGGAACTGGTACACGCTGTCGTATACGCCGGTCAAGCACATCCTGAACATGCTCAATGGGTGACATGTCCGGTGAGTATGCTGGCCATGCAAGAACTGGGACATTCTCAGCTGCCATCTGCCCTGAACAATGTGAACCATGATTCATCCGTGAAGCGCACACCTCTCCAACGTGCCGGACGCCATCGAATGTGAGCATTTGCCCACACAAGTCTGTTACGGCGACGAGCTGGAGTCAGGTCAAGACCCCGATGAGGACGACGGGCATGCAGTTGAGCGTCCCTGAGACGGTTTCTGACAGTTTGTGCAGAAATTGTTTGGTTGTGCAAACCAATTGTTCCAGCAGCTGTCTGGGTGGCTGGTCTCAGACGATCTTAGAGGTGAACCTGGTGGATGTGGAGGTCCTGGGCTGGTGTGGTTACACGAGGTCTGCGGTTGTGAGGCCGGTTGGATGTGCTGCCATATTCTCTGAAACGCCTGTGGAGACGGCTTATGGTTGAGAAATGAACATTCAATGCACGGGCGACAGATCTGGTTGACATTCCTGCTGTCAGCATGCCAATTGCACGCTCCCTCATTGCTTGTGGCATCTGTGGCATTTTGCTGTGAGACAAAACTGCACATTCCAGGGTGGCCTTTTGTTGTGGGCAGTCTGAGGTACACCTGTGCACTACTCATGATGTCAGATCAGCATCCTGATGTGGCACACCTGTGAGGTGGGATGGATTATCTCAATATAGCAGATGTGCCCACTACCACACATTTGGACTGATTTGTGACCACTGTTTGGGAGGGATGGTTATATTGTGTATCTGGAATGAATTTTAGGTCTCTACGTCTATCCCATGGGGAATGGGAGCAGTAACAAAGGTGCTGCGTTTATATTTTTGTTGAGTGTACATAACAGACAGAAGCGTTTGTTAGCATATTAACTTTATTGGTACTTATAGTTCTTTATAGTTTTGTTATATGCAGAGTAGATAATATACAGCTTGTTCAATTGTAATAACAATGTGTGATAAATGTCTTCACTTTCACTCAGATGTGATTTTGACTTCAATCTGCTATTTTTCTGAGACCTGTTAGATTTACAAGAAGTACAGAACAAAAATGTATTCATTTTTCTTTAAAGTGTAGAAAAAATGCTATTGTTAGTATTGCAAACCAAAATTAACTTCACAGGGCATCTTCATTACAAACATGAATTTTTTGCCATGAACAATACGTTTTATTAATATTGCTAGTATTTAATATTTACTACCCATCACATATTACATGTTATCTGAATGTAATGCACAAGGAATCATTAGTTACAGTTAATCTCACCTTTGAGTTTAGTCTCACCCGGGCGTAAGGTGTAGTAAATGGCTCTAGAATATAACATGTCATCCTCTAATGGAAAGATGCAGCCATAGTGAGAGGACAGACAACCACAGTAACATCATTGACGATGAAAACTATTTGCTCTTCACTGTTCATTAGGTCTTATTTAAAATCTTAGGAAAATCTGACAATCAGAAGAAAAATATATCACTCTTACATCAGAACATTATTATTCTGCAGTTTTATCTTAATGACATTAATATCAGCTGCTCTAAACAGTTTTTTGATTGTTGTCCTACATTTTATTAGCATAGCTGGTCAAGCTTTAGTGTTTGTTACTTTTCCTAATATCACTTTTAATTGATATTTAGAACCTATCATATTTAAATAGAGCACATATGGAATCATTAATCTCACCTTTAAGTTTAGTCTCACCTGCGCTTAGGGTATAGCAAATGGCTCTAGAATATAACATGTCATCATCTAATGGAGAGATACAGCCATAGTGAGAGGACAGACAACCACAGTAACATCAGTGATGATGAAAACTATTTGCTCTTCACTGTATTCATTAGATCTAATTTGAAATCTTGGGAAATCTGACAATCAGAAGAAAATAATGCCACTCTTACATCAGAAAATCATTTTTCTGCCATTTCATCTTAATGACATAAATATCAGCTAATCTAAAAAGCTTCTTGAGTTTTATTGCACATTTCATTTACATAGCGAGTCAAGCTTTCCGTTGCTTGTTTAGCATCAAAGAGTTGAGAAATAAAAAATATATATTTTATGCAATTTGTGTATTTCTTCCAAAACTGAAATTTTGAAAAGTTTTGGAATATGTTTCTTTTGAGTCTCTCAGGTTTTTGAAGAGCTTAATTATTTTAATTAGTTTCATTCAAATATTAGAGTGAATGTTTCATTCTAAATAATGTGTACATATTTAACAAAGATGTAGGAAAAACAAGACAAAAAAGAAGAATGTTTCATTATTTGTTTTAATTTATTTATAAATGAATGTATAAATTATAAATGTATTTATTACTCTGGTATTATTACTAAAAAAGATTTTATAAAAAGATGCCTGGTTAAATATATTTCCTCTTTCTGTTGTAATATACATTGTTTTTATTTTTCCAAATATAATAACAATTAATAGACACAATATTCTTGTTCAGACACAGTTTGATTCTTGGCTGAGCCTGAATTATATGGTTTTATTGACAGACTAAAGCATCTCTTTAATAAAGAAATAAAGATATTAATTGTGATTTCTCAACATTAAGCATGACATAAATGTAAAACATTTTTCAGTTAACAATATTTATGGTGCAATGATTCCAGATTGCTTTTGGTTTAACAAAGCATGATGTGAGTGTGCAAAAAGCAAAAGCAATTAACACAAGGTTTCATGGCTTTTAATGTACAAATTATCACAATGCAGGGACTCCAGCAACACTTGTGGCATTCATCAGGATCATGCCCCTGATGAAGACCTAGACACGTTGGTCAGTTGATTAAGTTGTTCCTCTTTAATTTTAAGTTTTGCTAGAGTCCCTGCGTTGTGAGTTTTTCATCCTCTCCATGTACGTTTGAAGTAGGTGAAGTTGTGACAGAAATTTTTGCAGCAATATACAAAATATTACCTTTACTTCTGTACAAGCAATCGTTGACAAGGTACATTCCGAGGAACAGCAACAGAGTGCTCAATAAAGTAAAGACAAGGATCCACGGTGCTTCCTCAAAAGGTAAAAGGCTCGCCTCTTTGAAGCAGTGTGAATGTTGAATGTGAAAAAAAAGTTAAAAGAGAAAAGGAAGATAAAATACCTGAAGGTTACGCAAGGTTTTAAAAATCTGGGATATTTTGCGCATCTGATTAACTTACTTATATTTGATTGATGAAAGAAATAAAACACTAAGTAAAATACAAAAAATTTAATTCAATTGTTTGCTCCTCCAAAATGGAAAATTAAGTGTAAATAAACAAGAACATAGCCGGTACTCACCAACTCTTTCAGCCTGAACACTCAGTAGAATCATAGTGGTCATCACTGAAGAGATAAAAGAGATGCAGACTTTTACAGCTATGGGCTACTTTGGTTTTAAAGTAAAACAAACTAAATCACCACATTTTAGACAGAATTTATAACTTTAACCTTTTTCTACTGTGGATTAAAAGAATATGACAAAGAGGACATCTAATAACGATTTAATAAAATTGCAGTCCTAGTAAAAAATGAACAAAATTGACATATTTTTAACAAGACAAATAAAAAAGCTTTTATTTATTGCACATTTACCTATTTTATTTATTATTATATATGATATGTATGTTTATTACTTCTGTGTATTTATCTTATTTGTTTACATGCATAATTTTTTTTAAATATGGAAATTGAGAAATTACTCACACACTCTGATTCCGAGAGCTCTGACATCCATGTTGTTTTGCTGCAAACTGAAGACGGCAGTGAGCACGGGTGTCTGAGACTGTGATGTTATGGCTGGTTTTTTTTGTGATCAACATTTTATTGATTTAAAACGGGGTGGGGGGGGGGGGGGTACAGACATATACAGCACAACTGTAAACTGCAGTAGCAAAGCAAACATTAGCAAACAAGGCATAGGGACAGCAAAGAAAAGACACAAAAACACAAAATTAAAACCAATTATTGCCTCTTCCAGGAGATAACTCTGGATGAGAAGATTTTCCAAGCGTCAATAGTCGTGGGTCGAGCTTTATTTAATTTTGCTGTGGTATGTTCAAAACCAATAACACGGATAAGACATCGCCTCCAGAATGATTCCAGACAAATGTCAGGACAGAACCATTGCTTTGTAATAGTCTTCTTTGCGGATGTGAATCCAGCGAACAACATTTTGCATTGCATTTGTTTTAAGGAGATTTCAGAGGTATCATTAAGGAGACAAAGACCAGGATTGGGAACATAAAAAACTTCCAGTACCTCAGATAACACAGAGTTCACAAAGACTCAAAAGTTGGATACCACAGGACAGTCCCAAAACATGTGCAAAAACGTACCAGGTGATGAATCATTGCAGATGTGACAGTGATACGTAGCCTGTAGTTTCATCTGGAACCTCCTATAGGGTGTAATGTATGTTCTGTGTATGGTTTTGAAATGAATTAATTGATGTGCCAGGTTCTTAGAAGTCAAACTCAGATTAGACCAAACTGTATCCCAGTCTATATTAACATGTAGTTCTCCCAGTTCCCTGACCCAAATAGATTCAATGGGCAGGGACTTCACACCATGTTCGGCTAATTTGTTGTAGATTTTGGAAACAGAGGGTCTGCCAGATTTAGGCAGGATCCAGTCCAACATGGGATGAGAGGGAAGAGGAGAATCCCAGGGGACACCATATGCTTTTAAAGCTGATCTGAGCTGCAGATACACAAAGTAAGAAGATGCAGGAAGAGAAAAACGGGTCCTTAAGTCCTGAAATGAGCAGAGGCCTTGGGCGTTGAATAGATCATCAAAAAGGTTTATCCCGAGTGAGAACCAAGATGGTTGAACAAATGGTCGGCTGCCACGTAGTAACTTTAAATTATGCCAGAGTGGTGAGCTTTTACAAAATTTAACTGGAGCACCCAGCCGCCTTTCTATTTTCCTCCATACCTGTATAGAGTTGGCAATAATAGGTCCGAATTTGATGTTGTTGTAGAGCGTATTGGCAGGAACATTAGCAAACAGAAGATCTTGCAGTCTATGCGGTGCTGCCTTGGCGGATTCGATCATTTTCCACGCAGTAGTAGCCTCTGGGTTGACCCACGTACTAAGCGCCCTGATTTGGAACGACCAGTAAAAAAACTCGAAGTTTGGCACTGCCAGGCCACCAAACAATTTGGGCCGCTGCAATGTTGACAAACGTATCCTAGGCCTTTTGCCATTCCAAATAAATTTAGACACCGCAGAGTGTATGTCTTTAAAATAAGTTAGAGGAGGAGAGAGTGGCAACATAAAAAAAAGGAAATTAAGCCGTGGCAGTATGTTCATCTTTACTGTGTTGATTCTACCCTGAAGCGAAGTTTTTAAATTGTCCCATCTTTGAAAGTCGGATTTGATCTTATTTAGCATAGTAGTAAAATTGTCCTTGATTATCTTTGGAATACTATTATGAATTGAAATGCCCAGATAAGTAAAAGTGCTTTTGATCTGAACACAACCGGGTAAGGAAACTTTCGTAGCTTTAACGTTCAAAGGCATCAGAGCAGATTTCGACCAGTTTATTTTGTAGCCAGATAGAGAGCTGAAATGGTCAAAGTTTTTAATTAATGGATGGATGGACGTCTCATAGTTGTCCAAAAACAGAATAATATCATCCGCATATAGAGATATGATATGATTTTGACCACCAATTCTTATGGGAGAAATTGTGGACTGTCTGATGGCTTGTGCTAGGGGCTCTAGAGAGAGGCAGAATAGGAGAGGAGAGAGAGGGCAACCCTGCCTCGTTCCACGCTGCAGCGTGAAAGGGGGAGAGACCAGGTCCCCTGTTAAGACACTAGCAAGAGGTGAGTGATATAGTGTTTGAATCATAGCAACAAATTTCTGCTTAAACCCAAAGTGTTTCAATACCATCCACATATAGTCCCACTCTAGCCTATCAAAGGCTTTTTCTGCATCAAGTGAAAATACTGCACATGGATTTTGATAGCTGTTAGCGGCATCTATGATGTGCAACAGCCGTCTTATGTTATCAGATGCAAGCCGCCCTCGGATAAATCCTGTCTGGTCTGCATTGACCAAAACATGGATAACTCTTTCCAAGCGCAATGCGAGAGCTTTTGCAAATACTTTGAGATCAGTTGTGAGCAGAGATATCGGTCTGAAACTAGAGCACTCAAGAGGGTCCTTTCCCTTCTTTAAGAGAAGGGTAATAAGTGCTGTTTTCTGGTCTCTATGGAAAGACCCGTTCCGGATTGCATAATTAAATGAGCCGAGCATGAGCGGGCCTATTGTATCCCAAAGTTCTAGAAATAGTTCTGGCGGAAGGCCATCCAGTCCAGGTGATTTACCTTTGTTAAGGTCTTTCAGCGCTCTATGCAGCTCATCTAGAGTTAATGGGGCCTCTAGCTCATCCTGATCTGCTTGTGGAATATGAGGTAGATCCAGATTTTCAAGGAAGCTATTACAGATAGTATCCTCAAAATTGATATCTGATTTATACAGATTTACAAAAAATGACGAGAAAGTGGTGTTAATGGACTGAGGATTTGTCGTAATTTTACCGTTTGCAGCTGTTATAGCTGGAATATGTGCCCTTGTTTCACATTCTTTAAGCATAAGTGCCAACAAATGACTAGGACGCTCTGATTCAAAATAGTACTTCTGTCTAGTTCTATGCAAGATGAACTCTGCTTTGGACAAGGTTATTGCATCATATTCTTCTTTTAGTGAAGCTAGGAGTGTAGACTGATCGTCCGACCGACTAAGTTTTTGCAGATTCTGTAAAGATTCCATCTGATTTTCTAGATTGGACACCTGAGCAAGTTTTGTTTTTGCCAACATGGAGGAGAATGAGATGGAAAAGCCACGAATGAAACATTTTGTAGTCTCCCATAAGACTTGTCTCCCATAAGACTTGTGGGTCGATATCCTCATTAGCGTTAGCATGAAGACCATCACTGGATTCAGGCCAACCAACAGCAGGGGAGCTGAGGGAGGTGAGAATAGAGCCGACGAGTTGAATCTGTTTTTCAATAGATTCGACACCACAGTGTCTGCTCCCACCCCCACAACCTCACCTGCAGTCAGCCTGGAATCCAGAGCCACACCACTGTGCCAGCCTCTCTCTTCACATGTTGCCTCCTGTGAGATTCCTGACACCCCTCCCCCACCCATCACCTTCACTCAATACCAGGTTGAGATGCAAATGAGGAGACTTCACTCAGGCAAGTCTGCTGGACCAGACGGAGTGAGTCCCCTTGTCCTCAAGACCTGTGCCCCCCAGCTGTGTGGAGTCTTTCATAAACTGTTTATGCTGAGCCTGAGTCTGCAGAGGGTCCCGGTGATGTGGAAGACATCATGCCTCGTCCCTGTACCAAAGACGCCTCGTCCCAGTGGCCCCCAGGATTACAGGCCCGTGGCACTGACCTCCCACATCATGAAGACCCTGGAAAGGCTCATCCTGGACCAGCTGCGACCCATAGTAAGACCACATCTGGATCCCCTTCAGTTCGCTTATCAGCCTCGTCTCGGAACAGAGGACGCCATCATCTACCTGCTCAATCGTGTCTACACCCATCTGGACCAGCCGGCGAGCACTGTGAGGGTCATGTTTTTTGACTTTTCCAGTGCTTTCAACACCATCAGGCCGACCCTCCTGGGTGATAAGTTAGCAGCGATGCAGGTGGATGCTTCTCTGGTGTCCTGGATTGTTGATTACCTGACAGGAAGACCACAATATGTACGTCTCCCACAGTGTGTGTCTGACAAGGTGATTAGCAACACAGGGGCACCACAGGGGACTGTCCTCTCCCCCTTCCTCTTCACCCTCTACACCACAGACTTCAGCCACTGCACAGAGACCTGCCATCTTCAGAAGTTTTCTGATGACTCTGCGGTGGTTGGATGCATCAGCAGGGATGATGAGACAGAGTACCGGGCTGTGGTCGACTCCTTTGTCACGTGGTGTGAGCAGAATCATCTGCAGCTCAACGTGGCAAAGACCAAGGAACTGATCGTGGACTTCAGGAAGACCAGGAAACACTTGACCCCTGTTTCAATCCAGGGGGTCAGTGTTGACATTGTGGAGGACTATAAATACCTTGGAGTACACATTGACAATAAACTGGACTGGGCTAAAAACACCACAGCACTTTACAGGAAGGGCCAGAGTCGTCTCTATTTTTTGAGGCGACTGAGGTCCTTCAACATCTGCCAGAAAATGCTGAGGATTTTCTATGAGTCTGTGGTGGCCAGTGCGATCCTCTATGCTGTTGCATGCTGGGGGAGCAGGCTGAGGGTCGCAGATGCCAACAGACTTAATAAACTGATCCGTAAGGCCAGCAATGTTGTGGGGATGGAGCTGGACTCCCTCAAGGTGGTGTCGGAGAGGCGGATGCTGTCCAAGATAAAGACAATGTTGGATAACACCTCCCACCCACTCCATGACATGTTGGTCAGTCACAGGAGCTCGTTCAGTGAGAGACTGAGATTACCGAAAAGCACCACTGAACGACACAGGAAATCATTCCTGCCTGTGGCCATCTCCCTGTACAACGCATCCACTTAACACACTGTTTGCTGCTACAACTACACATGTTTCTTTTCCAAATATTTATTTATAAGTGACTTATGTATGTATGTATGTATATATATGTATATATTGTACTATTCTTAGTTAGCGTATTGTCTGTCTTGTCTTAATGTTGGTTTAAAATGGAGCACTGTAACAAAAAATAATTTCCCCCAGGGATCAATAAAGTATTCTGATTCTGATTCTGATTAAAAATTCCTTCAGCTGGAGCTTAAGCAGGCTGAGAAAGGCAGAGTTAGTTAACAGGGACGTATTAAAGCGCCACCTGGGGGCCCTATTCTTTAAATTGGGCAGATCGACAGAGCATAACAAAGCTGAATGATCCGATATCAAGATTGGCTGAATAGAAATAGACGTATCACCTGAAATTAAGGAAGGACTAACAAAAACGTAATCTATCCTAGAGAATGTCTTATGTCTATTAGAAAAGAATGTATAATCCCTAATGTCGAGATTCTGCATCCGCCAAAGGTCGATGAGATTAAGATCTTTTATAAGTGTATTCAACAGAGAAGATGAGAAATTAGCTACTGCATCTGGATGAGATTTATCTAAAACGGGGTTGACGACAGCATTGAAGTCCCCACCCAACACTACGGAATAATCATTGTATTCTAATAGTGTATTGGCAATATAAGTAAAAAAGTCCCTGTCTGGCTCATTTGGACAGTATACAGATACGAATACCAGTTTATGGTTTAAGATACTGCCAGTTACAAGTGCCAGCCGGCCGTTTTCATCACTCGTGCTATACCTGGTAGTAAGGTCGAATTTTCTCTTCAGCAAGATACAGACACCCTTCGTTTTATTTGGGGCAGAGGACGAAGCTATTAGTTTGTAGTGTTTGTTTTGAA
This sequence comes from Mchenga conophoros, assembly GCF_057382185.1. Taxonomy (NCBI): domain Eukaryota; kingdom Metazoa; phylum Chordata; class Actinopteri; order Cichliformes; family Cichlidae; genus Mchenga; species Mchenga conophoros. Next base: position 47,230,672 of record NC_140528.1, read on the forward strand.
AACGTGCCACATCACCTTGTTTCAGATGTGTTTCTTGGATTAAAGAAATGTCAGCCTTTTTACGGTATAGGTACTCAAGGACACGTGTCCGCTTAATAGCGGAGTTAAGACCATTAACGTTAAGTGACAGAATAATCAATGGTGGCATCGGTACGGCAAGTGTCCAAGAATGGTCCCAATGTGAAGATAGCAAGAGAGGAACGTCAATGTGTAGTAAAATATAAGGCCACCATACCCCTGCCAAGTACTGCAATGTTTCACTAGAGCTACTGGAATTTTAACTTTGCATAGAGATATGTCTGCAAGGGAGGGGACAGGGGAGGAAAAAACTATATACAAAAACTGGTGCACACCGCACAGAGCTTCCTCCATAGGTCTGCTAGAACACAAACTTCTGATTGATTCGTAACCGGTCCTTCCACACCAACACAGAAAACTTGAGGGTCAGACGTGCACACATAGTCAATGAAAATTAAGTGGGTAAGTATATCCCACACCCTCCCGACTGAGTGAAATTATCTTATAAAGCGAAGAAAGAAAAAAAAAATATATAAAATATAAATATTTGCATAAAAAATAAAATAAAACAAATGCATCTTACATATGTACAGTAACAACAGCCAGCAAATGTTTGACCATGATAAGCTCAAAGAAAAGTAAAATAAATAATTAATACAAAAATAAATAAAAAAATAAAAAAATAAAAAAATATACATGTATATTTATATGTACATATGCATACACACACATATACACGCACATGCATGCACGTGCATGCACACATTCATCCACACACACATACATACGTACACACATACACATACACAAAACAAAATAAGATACAATAGAAAAATAAATAAATAAATAAAAAGTACCCCCGGTAGGGGCGAAGCAAGTCGCTAAATTAAATGTAACCAACCTCAACCCATGAAAGTGATCCTGCCGTCAACCTAGTTGAGGCCTGCTGCAACTAAAACAGGACAACTAACCGGCGTTCAGTCATTCATGTCCACTAAGTTGCCTTCTCCCGCATGCTGATTGCCAGCGTTGTTGGCCGCGCTGTTTAGATCGGGAGGAAAAGCGGGGGCCCCATCAACACACTGCGGCGTTGCAGGATTCAGCTTTCGCGGCAGGGAGTTAATGAAATCTTCTGCCAGTTGAGGGGATTCGAAAGCCATCTTCTTACCACCGTGCTCTATCTTCATCACGGCGGGGTAAATGAGGAATGGTTCCAGGCCCATAGCCGTAGCCTTCTTCATGACAGGAGAGAAACTCTTCCTCTTTGCTGTTGTAGTCGGACTGAAGTCAGGGAAGAAAAGAAGAGTGGTGTTGGCGGCATGCTTCACTGGATATGCTTTGCGTGCCCCTTTGAGAATTGCCGATCTGTCCTGCCACCGTAGCAATCTGAAGATTAGGGTGCGAGGCTTCTTGGTATTAGTATCGCGGCCGTCGTACACCCGATGTGCTCGTTCAATGTCGATGTCGCGCCCCTCCAACGACGGAATCCACTTGGGGAGATTAGCCTTAATGTAGCCAACTGTATCCGAGCCCTCCAGCATTTCAGGTAAGCCAACAAGCCTGATGTTATTCCTGCGACCCCTGTCCTCCAGATCTGTAAGCTTTGTCGTGAGTAGGTCGAGTTGTTTCTTCAGATCGATAACCGATCGTCTGTCCTCACGCGCGGCGGCTTGCACTGAGTCCACTCGGTCTTGAGTGCGTTTAGCCATTGCAGTTACCCTCTCGATTTCCCCGCTAACATTATTTACCACTTCATTGGTCTTTTGAAGGTCTGTGCGTAGGTCGCGCAGAGCAGGAATCAAGATAGAGTCCATAGCTTCCCTGACTGCCGAGGCAACCACTGAATCGAGGGACTTTTGTTGTTCCTGGAGTGCTAGCTTCACACCGTTAGCAATAGCCTCGTCGAGGTCTTCCTTAGTGACGGAGGAATCTTTAAACTTCTTCTTTAAGGGAGACTGAGCAACCTCCTTTTTCCGTGAGTCTCTGGTTGAAGCGGTGTCCATAGTGGGATCGGCGGTGAGATAACTAATTTATATGACAGGATAGTGATAAACAGTGACAATGTGTGCAGAGCTAAAAACTATGCTGGCATTCCTGCCGACGGGTCACGTGATCCCGTTATGGCTGTTTTAATATCAAATATTTTTACAACTTCATGCAATGCAACAAAGTTTAATGAAAGTAGTTTCCACTGAGACCGATTTGCTCTTATGACAAGAGGAGTGATAGTGACGTTCACAATCAGTGGGCGGAACAAGTAACCACTTCAGACTGTTGCTGCATCTGACACAATTAGCAGGCTGGTTCATGTTTCACATGCTCGCATTGTTACTTTGATGTTCATCACTAGCTTATAATGACCTAACTGATGGTACAGTAGTATCATTACAGAAAAACAATATAAACTTAAGTCTTGTTCATAGTTTACAGTCTCTAACTCTATATCAAATTTATATTTTAATAAAATATTTCAACACATCAATAAACAAATAATATAAATGAACAGTTTTCTTGGTGGCACAAGAGAAACGTTAAGGAAGGATATGAAAGCCATCAATAGTTACAATCTTTAAATGATTTTTGTGGTAATCTGTTCAATCGAGGACAGAGCTGGACTGGGACAAAAAATCGTCCCGGGCATTTTGACTAGAAACTGGCCCACCAGGTATTATAGGAAAAGCCATAAAGCCTTTGAATGAAAACAAACACTGTGACAGTGATGTACACTGCCTTGTTGGTATATGTATGATTTCTATACATTTTAATCAGATAAAAACTTTGGTTATTTATTAAAAACTAGGCATATTAAATGAGAGTAAGAAAAAAAGTATTTCTTTGTGCCCCCCCCCCCCCCCCCCCTTTCCTGTTAATGCCCTACCTGGCCCTCATACCAGCTGTCAGTTACAGATAAAGGATCCTGGTTTTATTTGTCTCTCAGAAAGTTCATAATTTCCCTCCAACTCATTCATGTCACCTAAAAGGTAAACCTGTTTTTCCATCTCCTTCTCTCACCCCAATCGGACGCAGCAGAAGGCCGCCCCTCCCTCCCGCTAAATAAATAAAATTGAATCGAATTGAATTGAATTGAACTGTTCAGCTCTGATGATTCAGTAAGGACATCTCCTGCTTACATCTTCATGTTTCCCTCTCACCACATATCCAAACTGATATCATGACCAGCAGCTTTTATGGCTGTGGCTAAGTTACTGAAGAGTGGGTTACTGTAGGTGTACTGCAGGATGATGCTATGTGATAAGAAAGAGAGTTTGCCATGAGTCTGCAAAATCTGCACATACCTTGGTGCATGGAATGAGGACATGGTCATGTTCTGTCATGTAGAGTAACTGTCATGACATTCTGATGGTAAAGGCAAAAAAAATATCAATACTACAGTCTAAATATCAGGAGAGCAAATCAATATGCTTTCAGATGTGTGGCTACATGTTGGTGACCTTTACCTGGATTCTGACTCCACTAACAGGTGAGTCATGACTGGTAATCTGAGGTGGGACACTGTAAGACAGTCATTTGGAATTTCTTCAATGATCTCAGCGTTATGGAAAAAAGTCAAGTGGAAGACCCAAAGAAATTTTCACCAGCACTGAGCTGGAGGATACAACTGGCTCTCTGCCAAGACACTGGATTATCCTCGATCCAAATAAAGGCCGTTACTGGTGCCGACTGCAGACCTATAAACATCAGACGGCATCTGAGACTGAAGGGCTTCAAAAACACAAAAGGTCTTCAAAGGCCTTGTCTCCTTGAACACCACAGGACTCCCTGTTTGGACTGTGCAAGAGTGCACCAAACATGGGAGATTGAAAGGTGGAAGAAAGTTTTATTCTCTGATAAGAAATAATTTAACCTTGATGGTCCTGATGGTTTCCAATGTTACTGCCATGACAAGCAGATCCTCCCTGAGACATTTTCTGCATGTCACAGTGGAGTGGGTGCAATAATGTTCTGTGGTGCTTTTTCCTCCAGTGGAACAAAGGGACCACTTCCAGAGGCCACTGGGGAAAAAGTGTGTTTTTTCTGACTTTAATTCTGAATCCTGAGATTAAAGTCACAATGCTTGTTTGGATCTATGGAGAGGCCAGTAAGTGTATGTGTGTGTTCAGTTTTCGGGCGAGTCCTTTGCAGTTCATTGTAGTACAACTCTGCCACCTGCAGTGCATCACAAAACATTAGAACATTCATTTTCTTTAGGCAAAAAAGGTTACATGCAGTTTGACACTGAGTCAGATTTGGCAAAAGTACAGATATTCTGTACTTTCACAAGAAAGTATAGGTATATATAATGTAATATGATAATGTAATAAAATAATATTATTAGTACATGTTCAAATTTATTTCATTATACATTTTAATTCTAATGAAGGCACTCAGCTTGAATCGTTTTTTTTAACGCATAAGTGGAAAAAAAACAATGATTTTTTTAATTGCTCTATTTTCTGTTGCCTACATTGTAGATGACCTTTACCTCAACACATAAAGAGGGAAATTAGAACAGTCAGAGCCTGAGTTAGGATTCTGTTGTTGTTGTTGTGTTTTTTTTAACTATACCTCCATTATAGTACATTACAGTCCATTACAGTACAAACTTCTACTACTACTACACCAACAGTAACTACTGTGTAATATTATTTAAACAAGATGCTATGAGTCATTCCATTATTCTTGAATTTGATTTATTTATTTGTGCAGGAGACACAAGTTCCTTTGTTGTTGTATTGGGATCTTTGGCATCTTTCTGGCCTAAAAATCTTTCAGTTAAATCACATGGAGACCGTTTGTGACAACCGAGGTTTATTATCATACAGTATTAGCTCATAAAGAGGTTTCCTTTTTTTTTCTTTTTCTTTTTTACAAGGAGTGCTGTAATGCCTGCTTTTTGCAACAGGGGGCGATGTTGACACTATGTTTGCACTGAAGCACCGCAGCAATTTCCTAATGTTGTAAACCTGCTCAACATTTGGCAATAAACCCCTTTCTGATTCTGATTCTGATTCTGCAGCACTTCTACTTGACCTTTCTCTGAGTCGTCACCAAGTGATTCCTTTGCATGAAAAACACATTAATATCACATTTGAGAATTACTCATGTATGTTTTAAAAAAAATTGAACTCCATAATTTTCTTTTAATTCAGAAAAATATTCACACAATCTGATGCAGAGAGCTCTCACCTCCATGATGTCTTGCTGAGTAAAACCACTGTGACTCATTTCTGCTGCTGAAACAACACTTTAAAAAAATAGCTTTGGTGTACAGTTCTCTTTCAGAGGGGGAGGAAACAAACAAATCCTGTCTTAAAGAAATCTTGTAATCATTTTTTATTCTCTATGTCCACTCTGACTCTAATGTATTAATATGCTAAAATATGTGTATTACTACTAAGCCCAGAGTACAGGCTTGGCTGGTAAGTAAGTAAGTTACCCTTTTGCTGTAGAGGGATTTTATTTTTGACTACTGCCAAAAGTTGAGCAGCAAGTATCATATCATATCCACATACCTACAGTAATCCTTGTTGCTGGTAGCAGTGAATACACTCATGTTAAACTGAAGGTAAAAACAGCAACAATGACACATAACTGTTTGTTGGGATGTACATCAAAGTACACCAAAGAAAGGCACAAATGCAAAACAATGACTCAATTCATCTGTGCTTACTTTTATTTGAAAACAACTCAAGGTGATTTATATTGTAAGCTAGACTCTATACATACAAAGAAAAAACCACTGATCATTTGACCACTCATGAGCAAGCACTTTGGCGACAGTGGGAAGGAGAGACTCCCTTTTAACTAGGGATGGGTACCGGTATCCGGTGCCATGATGTTGTTCGTGTTTAATTTACGTTGAGTAGGCTAACCACGTTATTACATTAATGCAGTAAGGTGAACTAGCAAACATCATCATAGCTACATGCGGCTGTCTTCTTGTTTGATGGCAGATATTACCTTCACCCTGGCCAAAAAGGCTAAAATGACCAAAGAAAAAGTGGAAAACAGCTAAACATGAGAGGTTTTTGGACAAAGTTTGTGTTTTTTCCATTGTTTAAGCACTGCTTCCAGCCAAGAGTGATACCATATATGCCCCATAGCTGCAGAAAAGGCTAACATTGTTATCTTTTTACAAAAAAAAACAGCTGAACATGAGAGGTTTTTGGACCAATTTTGTGTTCTCCATTCTTTAAGCACCGGTTTGAGCACCGTTTAAGCACCGGCACCATTTCAAAAGTACCGGTTTGGCACCGGTATCGGATAAAACCTAAACGATACCCATCCCTACTTTTAACAGGAAGAAACCTCCAGCAGAACCAGGCTCAGGGAGGGGCGGCCATCTGCTGCAACAGGTTAGGGTGAGAGAAGTAAAACAGGATAAAATACATGTTGTGGAAGAGAGAAAGAGATTAATCTGATAATATGGATAATATAATGATCATATTTAAGACTGAAGCATTCATTAATGGCAGGACTTCTTTGAGCAGTCCTGTAGGAATGGGGTCTAAAAGACATTCTGATGATTTGGAGGAAGTAATTACAGAAGTTAACTCACAAAGATCATTTTGAGAAAAAGACTAAATAAATATATATGAAAGGCAGTGAAAGAACCTGTAGATAATATTGCATCTATCAGATGATTATGACTAATTTAAGTTAAAGACATAAAATGTAAGTACTATCTGCTTTTTAAGATGATATGTTTTATACAAACAAAGTCATAGGTCACATGTGTGTCCCCAAAAGGCACTGCAGTCTTCTATAGAGAAGAATAGTGTGGGTACTTTATCAGAGTTATAGTACGATGTTACAGACATTTAAAAGTATTTTAAGATCCCCATTTCTTAAAACTGTCAAAACACTTCATAACTGAATTTGTGATCCAGAGAAGGATGTAACCATTGTGTCCAGTTCGTATACACACAAGTAACTAGTAAGTGCATTATGTCACAGAGAAAGTAAATTCTGCTGAAATAATTAATATTCACTGACTGAAAAAATAACTGACTGTAACCTATTCTGTTAAGGCCAAACCAAGATGAGTGTTGCCTCCCTCACTTAGCTCCTAAATTCTGCTTTCACACAGTCTGACCAAAAAAGAAGCTGAAGCAATAAAACAAAACACCATTTATTTTGTCTGGGTAATAGACCACACTTAAAGTCAGTCATGCTCTGTATCGAACATGGCAGTTATATCTCATTTCTGACCACAAACTCATTGCATCTGTTTTGGAAAAAAAGTAATGTGACACTTTGAGATTAGAGGTTCACCACAGTGGGTGTCATTGAAAGCTGCAGCATCTCTTTTATTGAAACAACATTCATACATGTGTAAAAACAGAAAGATCAAACGTGTTGGTTAAAGTTCAGCTTTAGCAAAGACGCTTATGTTCAAACTTTATATATGTGTATAACACCGTGGGAATGACATGCAGCTGTAACTGACTGAATGAAGAAAAACTCTAACAGTTTATAGACATGTAAACCAAACCTGTCAGAAAATGCACAGCTTGTTTAATTACAAAAAAAAAACAACAACATTGTGATAAAACTGGGTTGCTTCTTTGATTTCATTCTTACTCAGATGTGATTATGTGCATCTCTCTCTCTGCAACCTGTAAACAAAAGAATTGTAGGAGAAAAAATGTAAAGCACAACATAAAGAAATGTCATCAAAAAATCAAAGAATTAATCTGCTTACGGTAACTGTCTATATAGAAAATCCCAAATTTACTAATTACTACCTGACTGCAGCACATGAAGCATAATCTCTACTTACTGTATTGTAGAATAGAAGGGATCCTCTGCTATGGGTTGGCAGGGACCTGTTGAGGGCATCTCTCTGCTGGTTCCTGCTTCTGCTTTGACAACAGATGGAATGAAATCAGTTGGTATCCAAAGCATTTTACATAATAAAACACTTATTTGTCTTAGATTATACCAAATTACTTACTGATGTTTTGGATTTCTAAATGCTAAAGTTAAAATGGCTTTTAATCACAGGTAGTCTTACCTTGCTGTTGAGTGTCAAAGAGTCCTAAGCTATTGGAAATTGGTCTAGAGAGTGATGCATCTTCAGCTTGTGATGGAGAGGGACAGTGGGAGTGAGGGGAATGATAACCACAGCAATATTAGTGATCATGATCCCTGTCTGTTATTTAATGCATTTATTAGATTTGATTTTAAATTTTAGAAAAAAATGACATTCAAGATTAGAAAGAAAATTGAAGCCATTCATGGGCCCATTATGTAAGGTGTTGCTACTGAGCTAACAAAAACTGACATTTCTAATTGAATTTCTGCTGTTTGCAAGTCAACTCTACTTTGACTGCAAAATATCAGCTGCTCTTCAACTTCTTGCTTTTTGCTATTTTTGTACTAAACTAAAATATTAGACTTTACACTTTTACACTCAGCTCTACCCTTTTTATGTGCAATATTTTGGTCTCTGTGAAATATCCTGGCAGATGTGAAATAAGTAATTACCAATTACCACACCATAGGCAAAAAAAAGACAATGAATGCTAGTCACTGAATATTATTGATCAAAAAAGAAAGTAATTGGGTTTAATATAAAGTTAATTTTGAAACTGAACGCATGTCTGAAATTGTACTTCATGCAGCATTTTACTATTCTGAGCCGTCTGAGATACAGTAGCTATAAAATTATATTCTATGTGGTTTTCATTTGAGGCGTATGTTTTGAAGGCTCAAATTATCACTCACATCTATACATTTATAAATATTACATACAACTCTACCAAAGCTACAGACAACACCACCTGAGAAAAAAAAGCAACCCGTTTATTCAAAGAAGTAATTTTGTTCTACTGTTCAGTAAAATATCTCCTGCCTTTCTTATAACAACATATGTTACTCAACCTGCATCCACTGTGCCGGCCTCTATGAAGTTTAAAGAAATACATTTCAAAAAAGTTTTATTTTGTTGTTGTTGTTGTTTTAAAACCCATTAAACAGGTATAGAGGATTTCTTAGTTCAAGCCCAGTAGTTTATGACATTCAATTGTATTAAAAAACGTTGGATGAGAAAATCTGATAATGCATCTGCCTGATAGACTCATTTTCCATCTGATAATAATAACATTAATAATAATTTTCATTACCTCTTTTCCAGCAATCGTTTCCAAAGTGATGCAGTCCCACTACCACCAACAGAGCACTGACTAAAATGGTGACAATGATCCAAGGTGTGGCAGCAGAAGAGGAATGGCATGCCTCTTTGTGACTGTGTGGATTGACTGTATACTTTGTAGTTTGAGTGACTAAATGATGGTCTGAAAAAACAGAAAGGCTTATATGAAAAAATAATGGTAAACCATCATTTTAGCTCTTGCATAACAACATGGAGAAGAATCTTGCCAAAAAAATAGAATAGAATAGAATAGAATAGAATAGCCCTTTATTGTCAAAATTATGGGTATAATCTGCAATTTAGTTTTAGCATTCAGAAATGCTAATACAAAGACATTTACCAGCTTTGAAAAGCATCAGCTGTCATTCAGATCACCTTATCTTAAAACATCTCAGTGTCTCACCTGTGACTTTCAGCCAGCTCTCTGGTGATTCTCCAACTCCTGAGATGCTACACTTGTAAAATCCTTCATCTGACTTTGAAACTCTGTGGATGGTCATGTTTCCTGTGGAGCTTCTATGGATCTGACGTCCATCTTTGTAGAAATCAGCTTTGAAGTTGGAGGAAGCTGTTTTGTTTCTGCAGTTCAGAGTCACAGTTTCTTCCATTAATACAGGAACAGCAGGACTCTCCAGGATCACAGGACCAGCTAAATGAAATGCATTTGATAATTAAATACATGAAATTACATTTAATTACAATTTATTATAAAAAATCTGTTGTTGTTGTTTGTTTTTTTTCCAAAATTACCAGTGACAGAGAGGTTGATAATGTTACTTCTTTTTCCTCCCTCGGGCTCATACCAGTACTCTCCACTGTCGTCTGTATAAACAATTTTAAAGGTGCAGGATGATCCTGTTGGTGTCCTCTTATTAGCTTTACTACATGATTCTACTTTTCCTTTGAATTTATGCACAACTGCACAATAATCGACTCCTTCACAGTGAAATGTTAGTGATTCATATTCAAAGAACTGCAATCTGTTTGGAACAACACGAAGAGAAACTGCATCTGAAACAAAGAAAAATCAAAGACTCAGTTTAGAGTTTTACTGCTAAAATGGGTATACTGCACGTCAACAGTAAAAGGTTAAAACAGTAAATAATCCCATTAAAAATATGACAACCAAATTTTTCTTTCAAAAAAATTCTTGTTCCTCCAAAATGTGAACTAATGTTGATATAGAAGAGAAAACTCACTCACCAACTTCCTGATCCTGCACATGCAGCAGAATCATGACAGTGATTGCTGAAAAGAGATGTAAAAGGTACAGAGCTATTAAGACACATATAATTAGTAAATATACTAAAAATATGAAAGTAATGCTAAAAAATATTACATCTCATATAGCGATGGGAATCGAAAACCAGTTCTTGTTGAGAACCGGTGCTCACTGTTTCAATTAATTGGAATTGCTTGTCATTTTTGCAATGATGGAAACACTACGAATATGCAAAAGCATTTGCTCACAAACCTTAAATGAATGTCGTGTTTTTAATTCCGATCCGGACTCGTGAATCTCAACCCACCAGCAGCGGTAACGCTTGTACATCCTCTCCCGTTAATGCGGCAGGTGAAAAATCAACTAACAGTGATCTGCCTTATTACAAAACCTGCCATTACTGTGCATTTAGGTGACCATGATGAGACAGACAGACAGAGTCTGGCTGGCTCAGATGCTGGCATGATAGACGAATGTCACCGAGCAGTGACTAAGTTTGTGGGCAAAGGCTTGCACCTATTTGCCGCAGCAGATTTTCGGTAAGTGAATGTGTTTAATTGTAGGCAGAGACATTACTGGATATTCTTGTGTAATTGCTACAGAATAATTTATGTTATACTTTGTTATTGCTACAGAAGAATATTTATTTTATTATTTTACATTTACAATTCCTTTCCTGGGGACCCCATTGAAGTGGATCTCTTAAGATCTCACTGTTGGGTTTGTAAGGCCATGTTACTCCTAAATTTCTATCTTGTTTAAAAAGAAAAAAATATAACAAAGTTCTAAGCTAATCGACCTCAGTGTTCTCCTTTTTTAAAAACAAGAATCGATCGGAGAATCGATAAAGAATCGAAAATGGAATCAGAATCGTGAAAATCTAATCTCATAACTAGTCCACAAAAATACAACAGCCTAATTTTCTATATAAAATATATAAAACTGTCATATTATTAATCGGCATGAATAACTTAAAGCTTTTGGTATTGTGGAAATAGAGAAAATACTCACACAGTCTGATGCAGAGAGCTCTGACCTCCATGTTGTCTTGCTGAAGCGTAACAATACTGAGCAGGGGTGTGTTTGTCCTACTAAAAGTATTTTAATATTAATTATAATGTTTTAGGGATTAGTGCAATTATCTAGTTTTACAAAAACTGATTCCAAAGAAGCTGAGTGTCTTTTGTGTCAAGTCAAGCCTCACTGTTTCAGTTCACTGTCAGTGGGCGGAGCAACAACCAGTTCAGACTAATGCTGTGTTTGATGCAGCTTGTAGACTGGTTCATGTTCCCTGTGCTCAGTTTGGTGTACGGTGCTGAGATATGTCACAAATGTAAATTTAAACCTCCTCTAGAAGTACTCAGGACACTAAGGGAATCGTCAAAGTCATTGAAGCTATTTTCAGTCACAAGACAGTTAATATTGAAACAGATAAATAGTTATCTATGCATGTTAATACATATCTGCTTAAGATTTGTTAACCATCACTTTAATATATTGTGACTACAGTTTCATTTTAAACAGGCTTAAAGAGACACAGATGTTGCATGTTGGGAATGGTAAAAAATGGAAGTAAAAAAATTAATATCTTAATCCTTAAGATAATAAGATAAAATGTGGAAATAAATGTATTGGGGTCTTAGAGACACAATGGCTCACCTGTCAAAACTCTATTGAAAGACAAGCCCAACTTTGCCAGATGTACAACAATATGGAGATTTAAAAAGTTAAGCATGAAAAAATAATCTAATATCTAATATACCCACCGTGAAAAACACACTATCACATAAGAAACATAACTATAAACACGTTGTGGTTTCTTTATTAGGTGTGATATATGCGTTTATTTTAGTGTATGGAAGCTTTACGTTGCAGTAGGCTGTTGAGGGTGGAAGGGAGTGACCAATTTTCCTTGTGTTGTTCTTACAACTGATTGATGCTGTGTCACGGTTCTGGGTCATTTTGAACCAGCATTTTCAGTTTCTTATATTCCTTTCTTTTATGGTTTGTATTCTGATGCTTTTGTTATGCTTTGCTGTTTATTATTATAAACCTATCTTTCAGTTTATTCAGGTTTTGGGTTTAGTTCTTAGGTTTTGTTCTTATGCCCCCATGTTTAGTTTAGGATTAGTCCGGTGCTTAGTCTTTTCTGCCTGTGTTCCCTCTCTGTAAAGTCCGTGTTTCCTAGTCCGCGTCTTTGTGAATTGTTTCCTGTTTTATTTTGAAGGGTTATGTCTTATGTCAGTGTTTCTAGCTTCGCTCCCCTTGTCTCGTTAGCCCTAATCCCTTCCAAAACAAAAGGATGCAAGGACACTGGACAAACTAGTGAGGAAAGCTGGCTTTGTAATTGGAGCCAGACTGAACCCACTGGGGAAGGTGGTGGAAAGACGCACACTAAAGACTTAAGAAGCAATCCTGAACAACTCCACTTTATGACATCTTTATAACATCAGCCATCAAGCTTTTCAATTCTGATACAAGAGCAGATGAGCAGACATGTGACGTTTCCTCTGAGCAATAGTTTTTTAATTATTATTATTATTATCTGAGATGTAAAATTCCTCTACCACCAAATCCCAAAGGTTTTATTTTTAATTTATATCTGGTGTCTATGGAGACCAATTCAATACAGTTAATTGCCATATTAAAGAAACTAGCGTGAGCTGATATGAGCCTGAGAGACATCGTCACAATATTCAAGTAGGCTATGGTGTTCAAATGTTCATTTCTGTATTCTGCAACTTTAAAATCCCAGTAAATCATCAGTTTCTCAAAAGGTCAGAAAAAAACCCCTCCAATCCTAGTAAACCTTCTACATTCAGAGTCACTTAAATCACTTGTCGTGCCAATTCTGATACTCTGACCTGACCATGTACCTTCACCTAAATGCATTTTGTTGCTGCTGTGTTATTGGTTGATTAGATATTTGCATTAATAAGCAGCTGAGAATGTGTGAAGAAGTGGCTGATAAGTGTTTATATAACTACCATAACTGTGGCATAAAGAATTGCCGTCTGATGAAATTTGTTCCTTGAAGCTGAAGTGAACATTGCATGTTATTGTAGCACCCCAACCGTTATACTGAATCTAAACCCACTTACCTCAGTTTGTACCCCTAGTTGGGGTATGAGGTTCGTTGCAACCAAGATACCACAAATGGTTCTGGTATAGACAGGAATCAGGGAAACTAACAGTAAACCCCTTGCCTGCAGGTTAGACTTAACCAGTAGTAAAAGACCCCAGGCAACTCTGTAACACAAAACGGAACGTTTGCTGAACATAAGGGCAGGAAAAATGTACAACACACGCCCTTTTTATCTCAAATGATATTCCAGTTCCTTAAACAAATTAAATATAATTTGTAAATAAAATGATTCCCTTTTGTCACATGGAGTCACACAAACCACCTGCAACTCAACACCTCAAAGACTAAGGAACTGGTTCTGGACTTCGGGAGGTCCATGGAAGGTCCACTGCCAGTTCAGATAGAGGGGGAGGAGGTGTAGGTGGTCAACACATACAAGTACCTTGGGCTGTGGGTGGACAACAAACTGGACTGGTCATGCAACACGCAGCACCTGTGTAATAAAGGCCAAAGCCGACTGTACTTCCTCAGGAGGCTGAGGTCTTTTAACATCTGCAGGAAGCTCCTGAGGATGTTTTACCAGTCGGTGGTTGCACGAGTCCTTTTCTATGCTGTGGTGTGCTGGGGGAGCAGCACAGCAAAGACGGACTCATCCAGGCTGGAGAAACTAATCAGGACAGCGGGCTCTGTGGTCGGCATGAAGCTGGACACTCTGGTGACAGTGGCAGAGAAAAGGACACTAAAGAAGCTGCTGGACATTATGAACAATGCTGGGCATCCTCTGCACACGGTCGTAAACAATCAGACGAACCTATTCAGCGACAGGTTGCTTCTCCCAAAGTCAAAAACCAACAGACTTAAAAAAACTCCTTTGTCCCACACGCCATCAGGCTGTTTAACTCCTCACTGCAGGGAAGGGGAGGGGGAACAGGGGGACAAGGGAGGGCGGGAACAACTAATCTGTAGTGCTTTTTACACTGTGCAATATTTGCAATGTTTGTTTTTTTTCTTATATTTGACTGTGCAATAATCATTGTGCAATATAGTCGCTCAAATGTGCAATCCTATTTATCCATGTTGTATATTCTGTATTTATATATGTGTATATATGGTGTATTTATGCTTATATCCTTACTCTCATTCCCCTTATTGTATCTGTAACATGCAACTTCTGTCAGTGCTGTGCTGCTGGAAACTGAATTTGCCAGAGGAACCCATCCGAGGGATTAATAAAGTTTCATCTAATCTAATCTAATCTAATCTAATCTAATCTAATCTTAAACAACTCAAACTCAAGTTATCACCTCATGTCACTCATGGGCCCTACACACACTCACATTCACACTTGTTACAGGCCTGTTTTTCGCTGTGTGATGGCCGAACACCTCTTCTCCCCGGTAAGAGCCCAAACAGTCTGACTTGCAGTTCAGTTGCTTCATAAATTGCTGTTCACAAGTCGTAAACGGAATCAATTCTCAGCTCCCTGAAGACACCACGCTGCCTCTGCTACAGCATGTTAGCCAGTCACTGTACAGCTTTCCAACAGAGATCAATGATGAAGCAGCATTACAATGAAGGAAACAAGGAAGCAGTGTGGACTTTTGTCTTTCAGCAAGTATTTTCATACTTAATCACTGCAGGTTTTGGACTTTTGATCACACATACTGATGCATGGCAATATAATACAAGATAAATCACTGAAATGCAACAAATGTATGTGTTTGATATGAGCCTTGTATTCTGTAAGCAATTATTAAAGTACATAAAATCTCTGTTTTCTATTTTTATTAATTGAAGCATTTAAAATGCAGTGAGAGGCATTTCAGTACATAGAAAATCATAGGTCACAAAAAACACACTACAAAGTAGAAATATTGCGATGACTTTGCAGATGTTTTTCAGAATTATGATGGGTTTTTTTAAATTGTACTTACACAGATGACTTTTTTATATCACAACATTTTTATTTAAAATATATTTTAATTTCTTAAAACAGTCACAGCACATGATGCATGTGCTTTTAGAAGCTTAAAAAGCTTGCAAAACAATTCATTGAGTACCTATATGAAGCATGATAGGATATCAGCCATTTAGCTTTCATTGTTCTATTTGTCATCAGTAGCTGAATCATTTATAGCTGGGCAACCATTAGTTAGCTGTAGCTCTGATTTTCCCAAAGTGATGAAGTCCCACCAAAAGCAGCAGCAGAGCCGCCACCATCATGATAGTGAAGACAGTCCGTAAGACGAGGTTAATATGACAACCGACAGTGAGACAAAGTGGGTTTTCAGTGTATTGAATGTTTACTGTCTGCATACATTTTGCACTATGTTATTTTTTAATGAAAGGAAGTTACTTTAGTTTTGTTACATGAATAAAAATGAGTGATTACAAATTAAAGTTTGACATCATCAAACTTTTCACTCGTGGTGAAAAAAATTGTGTAACTGAAAACAATTCAGTGTAGGTAAATTAACTTTGACATGGTGACAATAACACCATTATTGTTTCACCATGAGGTTGTCTGACAGCATCTAAAAATCCAGAACTTTTATTGTGTTGAGGCAATTGCTGTGTCATGTGGACATTAAACATCGCTGTTTCTCACCTTTGACACTTAGCCAGCTCGCTATAGATTCTGCACCTCCTGAGATGCTGCACTTGTAAAGTCCTTCATCCAACTTGGAAACTCTTTGGATAGTCATGTTTCCTGTTGAGCTGCTCTTAACATGAACTCCACCTTTGTAAAAATTAGAGGTGAAGTTGGAGGAAACTATTTTGTTTCTGCAGCGAAGAGTCACAGCTTCTCCCTCTATCACAGTAACAGCAGGACTCTCCAGGATCACAGAACCAGCTGATAATTAGTCGTGGATGAGATTTGTTAGCTATTGAATTCATGGAAAATTAATCACAAAATATTCTTGTCTTTGTGCAAACATACCAGTCACAAAGATGTTGACACTGTAGCTTCTCTTCCCTTCTTCAATCTCACACCAGTGGTCTCCACTGTCGTCTGGATACACATTTTTAACTATGCAGAATGATCTTGTTTTTCCCTGGTTGGTGTGACTGCATGAGTTAATTTTCCCTTTGGAATTATGCACAACTTCCCAATAAACAGCATCCTCACAGTAAAATATCACTGATTCATATTCGAAAAACTGCAATCTGTTTGGAACGATACGAAGAGAAACCGCATCTGACAAAAAGAAAGAAAATGGAAGATTCAGTTTAACGTTCTGGTACTAAGACTACTGTGGTTAAACACTGAAAAAATTACACTTGAGAAAATCAAAGCAAAATAACTGAAAAAAGTACATTTTAACTCATTATATATTACATATAATGATTATGTTCCCAAAGAAGATTATATGTTGCGAAGGAAAAAGTTCACTGAAAAATGACTTTTTTTTCAACAAACACAAAATATTGAACAACATTCAAATCAATGAGCAAATCAATGACACTCACCAACTTTGTGATCATGTGAACACAGCAGGATCATAAGGGTCATTACTAAAGAGACAAAAAACAGCTACCCATTACAAAAATTCTGTTGACAAATGTGTTACAAGATCTCATAATCGGTACATAAAAATAAAAATAAAGAAAATTATGCAATTTTTGGCATTTAATAAATTACACTATTAGGTTTAATAAATTAGTTGTACTTAAGTTTTTTGTTGAAATAGACACTTACACAGTTTGAAGCACAGAGCTTTGACCTCCATGATGTCTCGCTGCTGACTGTGTGGACAACTGACAAATGTAAAGGCAGTGAGCGAGGGGCCTTTTCCCGTGTGGCTTCTTTCTGCAGGTAAAGCGATGCTAAATGAAAATAGTTTTCACAGAAGCTGTGCTGCATTCAAGTTTTCAAGTGCATTCAGTATTTCAGATCACTATCAAATGAGAGAAAAAGACAGAATGCTGCTTTCAGTATGAAATGCAGTCATGTGGTATTTCTCATGCTCACCGTCATGCTTTCACCATCAGTGATATTGTTACTCTTGTTCCACCTATGGCCAAAATTTTTTTAATGAAAATTTAAAAAAAATTAGTATATCCATCAGCATTTTCATTGCCTAATGTTGGATATGTTCTCTGTTAACCACATCTTTACTGATATGCTGAAATATTCAGCGCCCATATCTGGATTTGTTCTGGAACAGTTCACATTATATCTATCTGTCTGTCTATCTATCTTTTCAGTGGCTGTTTTCAATTACAAGTCTTTCTCTTCTTCTCTTAGCCGTGGTGTCCCACAAGGTTATGTACCGGGGTCATTTTTTTAAAAAATGTTTCTACTCCATGTTCAGCACATTTTGAGTACCTTTAAGGACATGTTATCACTCCTATGGAGCTGGAATACAGTTATATATCTCTTTTAAGCCCCAAGATGTTTCAAAGCTGCAGGTTATGAATAGATGCTTAAAAGGTAAATGGCCTGCATTTGTATAGTGCTTTTCTAGTCCTTAAGGACCCCAAAGCGCTTTACACTACATTCAGACATTCACCCATTCACACACACATTCACACACTGGCGATAGCAAGCTACATTGTAGCCACAGCCACCCTGGGGCGCACTGACAGAGTGGATGGTCCATTAAAAGTTGGATGGTTAGAAGCTTTCTCCGACTTAATGATGAAAAAAAAGTCCTTGTTTATGCCTCTCAGATATTTGTGCCCAGTGAAAGCTCTTGGATGCTTATATGAAATCTCTGTTTTGCTCCTGTTTTTATCTGTTAAGACATATTGTTGGACTGGTGGACATTGTTATTCATGCATTTATTTCATCATGTTTGGAGAACTGTACATCAGCAGATTTTTCTGAACGCTGCTGTGAGGCTTCTGACTAAAACGTATTTGTATGTCACACTGTTGCTGATTGAATACTGTCTTTTTCAAGATTCTGGTTCTGACTTTAAGAGCTCTCCTAGACAAGCACCAGCTTACATTAGATAACTTTTACATCCATAGATCTCCAGCAGGTCTTTGAGGTAATGTTATCAGAGCCTATGATGATAAAACTAAAGGAGACTGTCAGGGTTCCTGGGTCGGTGACCCAGTGTTTTCAGTTCACACTCACTGTTTATCTACTGCCTGTTCCACTTCCTGTTTTATTGTGTTAGCCTTGGTCTGTGTGTATTATGTTCAGTCCTCTTCCCATTATCATTAGTTCATTATGTTCAGCTGTGTACTCACCGGTCCCTCATTATCATCATTATCACCAGCCTGTGTATTTAAGCCCTCTGTTCTACCCATTCAGTGTCGGGTCATTGATGATGTAAGTCTGATGTCGTCTGTATGTTAAGTCAGTCAGTCTTTTGGTCATTCATTCATTCATTCATTCAGTCAGCCAGCCAGCTATTTCCTCCCTCTGTACTGTTTGCTCGCTCCTTCGGCAATAAACATCCACCTTCACCTACCTGCCTGTGAGTCCAGCGTTTGGGTCCTCCTTCTCTCATCCACGACACTACCGCTGACAGAGACAGAGCTTTGGCAACAGTGGCCACCAGACTCTGGACCTCTCTTCCACCGAGCGTGAAGTCAGTGGACTCTGGTCTCATTCAAGAAACGACTAAAAACTCATCTTTCTATGCATCTTTGTATTTGCATTATCTGCTGTGTTTTAGTTCACTGTCAAAGGGATGAAAAACAATGACTATTGATGCATGTATGACTGTAAATATGGTTTGTGACAATTTTTATTGTTATTTTTTATCACTTTTACCGTTAACTCGGTTTCCCTGGGTCTTTTCCCATGTGTCATGACCAAATCTCCCTTTTTTTGGTACCGGTACTGGTTTTATTTTGTTGTATTTATTTAAGACACCTTAAAGGCCGATCCGTGAAAATATTGTCAGACATAAACCAGCACGTGGATGGGTCAAGATCTGTCTAAATAAATAAATAAATCTGGGTAAATTCCCAGATGATTAAACATGCAACTACCTGAAATGAGTAAAGAAAATCAACAGCCTATTTATGCAAGATGATTCATAATTTTATTTGGGGGGTTATATTGTTGGGTCTGATTATTGGGGGGGTCATAACCCCCCTAACCCCCATGGAAATTGCGCCCCTGCACATAGGTACACATACCTTAAAAACAGCTCTCTGGCTGACAGTTCTTTAGTGATTCTCCAGGTCCTGAAGTACTGGATCGTTTCTGCAGCTCAGAGTTACATCTTCTCCCTTTATCACAGGAACAGCAGCAGTCTCCAGGATCAGAAAACCAGTTGAAAATCAATGTGTTGTTTATTTAATTAAAATGTGTGTTTGATTATGAAAAATTATTGCTTACTAAATTAAAACATACCAGTAACAGTGATGTTTCAGGGCGATCCTGTTGCTATTTTGTCATTAGCGTAGCTGTATGATTTTATATTCTCTTTTAATGTATGTACAACAATATAATGAGAGACCCCCGTCACAGTAAAAAGTTCTCGGCTCATACTTAAAGAGCTGTGATCTGTTTGGAACAACAAAGCGAAGCTGCAGCTGAGATTAAGAAAAGAAGAAATTAATTTCAGTTTTATTTTTGAATAAAAGAAAAAAATATATCAAACTAAACACAGTAAAATAACAAAATACATATCAAATTTCCATTGATTAAAGCCCCACTGTGTGTGTGTGTGTGTGTGTGTGTGTGTGTGTGTGTGTGTGTGTGTGTGTGTGTGTGTGTGTGAAATACAATAAGGCCCATTTGGGAGGCTAACCTAAGAGACAAAGTGACAGAAATCTGCCAGTGGAGGTGTGTGTTGGGACTGACAGATGGTTTTAGGTTGGGAGTCACATTACATCAGGTTAATTTTCCTTTGACTTTCACAGACCACAGTGTGATCGGCAGTGAGAGCAGAGCAGATGTTGATGAGTTATCTTCAAAGCGAAAATAAGGAGTGAAAAAAGGTATTTGTAGAAACAGCAGATTAACCAGTTCATTTCTTCAGACGGTCACTATTACCAGCAAAATGAATGAATCAGTGAATTGTTCATCAGCTACATGAAGCATGATGAGTGTGATAACTGGTTTCATTGATATATTTTTTTTATCATTGCATGGACAGTTTTCTGTTTCATGACAGTTACATTTACACATGGGTGAACACAAGTTAGAAAGTCTGAGCTAGACCAGCTGTCAGTGAGGAACAGCAGCAGAGCCACAGTCACATCTATGAAAACAGTGTGTAAGATGAGGTGAATGTGACAGCTGTGCTCTGAGGCGTGGTGTCACTGAATGTTTCTGCAGAGATTATTTAATATGTATAAAAGACAGAGGTGGATTTAAGTGTTTTTTCTGATCAGAACATATTGAACACATTGCTTTTAAACGTGCAATAATATTGAATGTGTTCAGGCTGCCCCCTGCAGTATGTCAACTAGCAATACAAGACTGACAGAAATAAACACAATTTGACACTGAGTGCATTTGGCTAATATATCAGCCAATTATTGAAATTAAAATTAAACAATTCTATATGAAAATCCTTGTTTTTTAATCTTTATTATCTTTATATAATTATATCTGTTTGACTTTTTAATTTCAATTATTGAATGTGAAAACAGAAAGTCACAGGTCGCATATTTATCCACAAACACAGCACAGATATAGAGTCACAGACCATGATGCATCTGCTTCTAGAAATACAGCAAACAACAACAAAAAAACGAATCAGTGAACTGGTAAGCAAACAGATACATGATGCAAGAAGCATGATGGTAACATAATTATGACAGTCAGGCTCTGATGCGTGGGCTCTCTGAGTCTCTGTATAACTGGCTGCAGAAATTACAGAAACTAATGCCGCGGTAAAACTGGCTGGATGTAAAAAAAAATGTTTGGAGATTTGTTTTTTGTTTTTTTTGTTTTGTTTTGTTTTTCTCTTCCCGCAAAGAAGCAGAATCAGTCAGAGGACTCTGTCAGTAAACAAAACACACCACTTATGATTTATAGCTAGATGTGATCAGATTGATTGGGCAGAACAATCTCTATTATCTTTACTCAAGTGGACAATTTAAACAGGACAATGAAATCACATATAATTGAAATTTTGTCCCATGCCCACAGGCACGGGAGTTTTAAAGTTTAATAAGTCTGCAGCACGTTGTAATACCAACAGTAACCACTACATTTGCAGCAGAGGAAAGGTTTTTTCCTTCATTACATACAATAATACAGTACTAATGCAGTTTCTTTGGCACCTCTGTTGATGACTGATAATATGTGCACTCATTATTACAGTAATAATGAGTGCTCTTCCACATATTATCAGTCATCAACAGAGGTGCCAAAGAAACTGCATTAGTACTGTATTATTTAACACTTGTGTTAAGTAATACATGTTCATATGTGTCCATATTTATACTATTCAACCAATGCTGGTGCATCAGTACAGCTATAACTGTTTACATTTCTTTAAAACAAGCTCATTTTGAAAACAGCTCCTGGAGGTTTTACTTGTCAGTCCAGTGTCTTTAACAGGCTGACCGTATATAATCTTTATTTGTTGCATACTGGTGCATATGTGGTGGAATTAGAAGGGATGTTTCTTTTATCATGACAAACACAAATTTCAGTAATGTCTACATTTCAAAAGTTAATTTAATTTAAAAAAACAAGAGTATTGTTAATCCTTTGCATAATCACATTTTCTGCTATGACGTAAACATATTAAATATGCTTGATAAATTAGTACCTTGTTAAAATCCATATTGATAACATATTATAATCCATATTCATCATGAAATATGCTGAAGGTTTTTATCCTTATACTGATAATTAGCCTATGAATTATAAGCTTACTATAAATATTCAAGCAGAAAAGAGCTGAGCAGCACCTTACATTGTTAAATATACATACATTACATACATTGTTAAAATCCATGTTGCACTTCATCATGAAATATGCTGAAGTTTTTTATCCTTTATATACTGATATTTGGCCTATTAATTATAAGCTTACTATAAATATTCAAGCAGAAAAGAGCTGAACACCACCTCTCAGCATCTTAATCGTATCCACTTCTCACTCCTCAAGAGACACAGTCTGACCTTCAAAATTAGCCTGTTTTCTTTGACTCGACTGAACAGTTTCTGCTGCAGCATGAAACAAGCCTGTGCACTAGACCACACATAAAGGCATGCTCAGTAGCAAACTTTGCAGGTGTATTTCACTGCCTACCGCAAATTTGGTTCATCTGTTTTGGAAAATAAAACAATGCGACACATTCACATCAGCAGTTGACCACAGTGAGAACCTGCTGTTTACAAGAAATGAGCTGCAGCAGTTTTTTTTTGTTTTGAACAACATTCATGCACAAACAAAAAGAGCAGAAGCAACAAGTGCTTTAAATGCAACTTCTAAATAACAGACAGAAGCGTTTGCTAGCATGTAAACTTTATACTTATAGTTCTTTGTAGTTCAGTTATATACCAAGCAGATGATGTACAGCTTGTTCATTTGCAATAACAATATGTGATAAATGTGGATTACATCATCGATGTCAATTTCTCTCAGATGCGATTTTTGTCTTCAGTCAGCTCTTTTTGAGACCTGTCAGACACGAAATACAGAAAAAAATGTTATTTTCTTTAAAGGATAGAATAAATTTGTAGTTTGTATTACACACCAAAATTGACTTCACAGGGCAGCTAATTAACGAACATGATTTTTTTTTGCCATAAACCATAAGTTTTATTAATATTGCTAGTATTTTTATTTATTTATTTTTTTCTCCTCCTCTTACCTCATGTAGTGTATTTTCGTTGTTTTTTCCTATCAGCCTACCTTTCTGACATGTCTGCCCAATGTGATGTTTGTGTAAAGTTGGTCAGAAGGTTCCTTTGTAAGTGCGCATGCGCCATTAGCGTGCTGCCTGCTGTAACCCTAATTTCCCTCGGGATGAATAAAGTATTCTGATTCTGATTCTGATTTAATATTAACCATGCATCACATATTAGATATTATCTAAATGCAACACATAAAGAATAATCAATCCAAGTTAATCTCACCTTTGAGTTTAGTCTCACCCGGGCGTAAGGTGTAGTAAATGGCTCTAGAATATAACATGTCATCATCTAATGGAGAGATACAGCCATAATGAGAGGACAGACGACCACAGTAACATCAGTGATGATGAACAATATTTGCTATTCACTGTTCATTAGGTCTAATTTGGAATCTTAGGAAAATCTGACAATCAAAGGAACATAATGTCACTATTACATCAGAACATGTAAGCAAACTGGTGGTGGTCATAACTGTGGGGCAGGAGTGCCCTAATGTGACCAGCTTTTCAAAACATTTCTTTGTTACAGGGGTGATAGAGACTGGCTGGTTGTAGATGAAGCTGAAAATATTTTGTTTCCTGGGCATCTCTTTGTGCTAAGCAATGTTTAGGTTTGTTCATAAATTAAAGTGGATGTGTTCAAAGTTTATTCTAAACAATAAAAGTTGCACTTCAGGCCACAGTTTTGACCTGCACGATGAAACTCTTTTCATTTGGAGCAGAAGTGTAGAAAGCTCATAGTGTATTACAACCCGTTCTCACTCCCAAAGCGTAACATTTTACGCTAGGTGACAAATCGTCACCATATTACGTTTTCGGCTACCCACCACGTTCCTAAATGACGACCTCGGAAAAAAGAGGACATATGAGAACCGTCTGGACTGAACCTACACATGTTCGCTCTTTTTCTTCAAATCGCTTAGAAACACGCTATTTAACATCATTAAAGTCCTGGTTAAGGTCAGGGATAAGGTTAGGTTTAGGGCTGGAATACAGGGCTGGAACGTCTATTACCGCGGGAGCGTCATTGCACTGGATTCCAGCCATAACCCGCCGCGTACCATAAGAACGCCGAAGGTCTCCTTTCGCGTTCCTCAGGAACGCCGCGGGACGTGACAAAACGTCGACATGTTACGCCTCGGGAGTGAGAACGCTCTGTGTATTATCACCAGCACCTATACTCTTTCCTTATCCATGTTTATAGATACCAGAAAAAACAGCACAGGAAAGCAGAAGTTTTTAACTAAATGTATTTATCTCCTGCTTTCTTAATTATTTTGGTATTATTCCTGAAAAAAGATTTAATTAAATAAGAGAAATAATAAAATAACGATAAGAGAAGAACACAACATTCACAAAACTTATGTTGCCTTGATTTATGTGCTGATGTGCATGATGTGAGCATGCGACAAAGCAAAAGTGATCAATTCAATTCAATTCAATTTTATTTATATAGCGCCAAAACACAACATAAGTCACCTCAAGGCGCTTCATAGATACAGAGAACAACCCAACAATCATATGACCCCCCATGAGCAACCACTTTGGCCACAGTGGGAAGGAAAAACTCCCTTTTAACAGGAAGAAACTTCCAGCAGAACCAGGCTCAGGGAGGGGCTATCTGCTGCGACCGGTTGGGGTGAGAGAAGGAAAACACAAAGTTATGTGCAAAACATCATGTTCAATAAAATATCTAAATGTTTATAACATAAGAACCAAGTTCTTGAGTTTGTCGTGTGTTGTCTATGGTCACAGTGGTGTAAACAGGTTGTTTAGAGCTATAACCTGAAGAGGAAGAATCATCCCTGGGCAAGAGAGGTTATATGTGTATATATATATATATATATATATATATATATATATATATATATATATATATATATATATATATATATAGACTCTAAAGCTGTTTTTTGGTAGCCCTGACGCTTCTTTTTCTGGCTTTGTGCTGTGGTTTGACCTAAGACAGTTTTAAATTATCAAAGCATCACCAGTGTCGAAAACAAAAACACCACATATGACATACTGAGCAGACACAAAAATAATCCTTTTGTGCAGCATATGTCACGTAAAACTACCACACTTCACTTTAGCTTTTATTTTAATTTTCTTAAATGTCAACCTAGAAATTGTATCATTCAGTCTCTCAAACAAGCGATGCAATTTTAATCGATTGATACTGATGAAGTTACTCCCACTGTGACCCTGATTTGGACTGGTTAACAACTTTAAATTGATAAATGAATAGAAGGCCATAAAATCGGTAACAAGCATGAAATAGAGTAATACAATTGTGATAATTATTTCTCTCTCACCTCCTGGATGGTCTCCATGTGAGTTTGTCGCTGATGATGTCTTTGAGGAAACTGATGAATAGAAAAGAAAAACCCAGCATTAGAAAAAAAAATGAACAGGGAATAGAAGGGAGCTATTCTTAGAAATTATGTAAACTGAAAAAAAAACTGAATTACCTCTGTGTTTGCAAGTATTAAGAAATCCGACTACCAGCAGTGTCAATATTATCACTAAAATAGGCAACACAGTCCACAGCAGGAATAAGTCAGGACTGGAATTGGAGTTATCTGACGGGGTCTCTGCTGAAGAATATGCTGCAATGGTACAACTTTATAAATATCATAGCACGTGTAATATTTCTGACTTTAAACATAAAAAATTGTAACATCATTTTTATAACATAAACATTTTCATGAAGACCAAAAGAACAGAAATCTAATTGTTGGAGTCACATTTCTCTCTCTATGAAGCTCAGACACAGAAATAACTAAATAAAGTTTTAGTCTTACATCTGACATGAAGCCAGCTTTCTGGTGATGTTCCAACACCAGAAATGCTGCACTTGTATCGTCCTTCATCAGACCTGGAAACACTGTTAATTTCCATGTTATCAGAAGGGCTCCGGTCTATGAGGCCATCGTCTTTGTAGAAATTTGCACTTTGGTTGATGTGAGTTGTCTTGCTTATGCAGCGGAGAGTCACGTTGTTTCCCTCAAAAACAGGGAAAACTGGACTCTGTAGAATCACAGAACCATCTGAAGAAAATGCAAAATGTTAAATGACAAATACAAATTCATTCTGTACCATACAAGACAAAGTGGACAATAAATCTCACCTAATTTTAAAATAAAACTTTTTACTAATTTCACAAATATGATGAACTTACCAGTTATGGTAATGTTGACACTGTTGCTCCTCTGACCCCCTTTATCCTCACACCAGTACTCTGCACTGTCTGTTACATAAATTTGAGTAATTGTGCATGAAGAGGAATTTCCTTTACTATTACATAATGGACTAAAAGATTCTAACTTTTCCTCAGAGGTTTTGACTCCTCTCAGTTCAGCAGAACCATCAGGGCTCTCACAAACAAAAGATAAAGACTTGAATTGAAAGTGTTGGAGTCTGTTAGGAGTCACACGAAGAGTAGCTGCACCTGAAAATTAGAAACATCACAAGATTAATAGTAAACAGAATAATCAAAATTCTTATAAAATGTGTTAGTAAAAGATGATTAAACTTAAAAGGATTTTAATAAACATCATCAACAGACTTGTAAAATGTTTAAGTCAACCCCAACTTACTCACCCCCAAAAAAGTAAAAAAAGATTATTTATTTTATTAACGTCTCTAACTTACTCACCCCTTTTTTGGGTAAAGCCATTTCGAACATGTGTCCCCAGCAGAATAACTTCCAACATTACTAGATCAGCACAGGAAAGCCATAAATTATATGATGTACAGACATATATACAGTAAATCTGAAAATATAAAAATAAACCTTACAACAATTACTCACATAGTCTGAAACAGGGAGTTGTAGTCACCATGTTGTCTTGCTGCTCACTGACTGAGTAACAGACTAAAATACAACTGAAGAATATCACTGGGGGAGGGCAGGTTTCCTGTTCCTGTGCAGTTTGTTTAGTCATAATGTCTTATGAGTCTGCAGATTTCAGGTGTAAAAGAGGTCCACCATTACTCGACCTGTTCGTCTGGTTCACTCAAAAATAAATAAATAAATACATAAATTGGGTGGTTATTACATTTGCTTGAGTCCAATTAGTTGCATGGTCATGCAATATCATAAAATCGCACAAGATCTCAAACCATAGGAAAATCAGTTATAATAATCGGTTATAATAAGGCCCAAAATGAATACACACTTCACATAAATGCTCTTGCTATTTATTGTGGTCTAACCTGTCAAGGACAAAAGAGAAAAGATAATTCTGTATCAAGCTTTGTAATCATAGTAATGCTGTAAGTGTTAATCTCGTTAAAATGACGTTAACGCCATAACTGCATTAACGTGTCCATTAGTGAGTTCCCGCCGATCCCCTCGTGCATCGTCCTGGACGGCGTCAATTCGTTAATGAGCTAACCGTGCTAACGCGCTGACGGTGTGCAGCCCCATCAGCGGTAACTCGTTAACGGAGATTTGCCGCGTTAATGCGGTTATGGCATTAACGTCATTTTAACAAGATTAACGCTGTGCCACTAAATCATAGCTTCCCTAATTTTTTTAAAGTATAGAGAGACTGCTCAATGGCGTGGTGGTTAGCACTGTTGCCTTAACGCAAGAAGGTTCTGAGTTCAAACCACAACATGAGTTCTGTGTGGAGTTTGCATGGTCTCCCTGTGTTTGCTTGGGTTTTCTCTGGGTAATCTGGTTTCCTTCCACAGTCCAAAGACATGCTGGTAGTGGGATTAGGTTAATTGGTCGTTCTAAATTGTCCATAGATGTGAATGGTTGTCTGTCTTTCTGTGTTAGTTGTGCAATAGACTGGTAACCTGTCAAATTCTCCTATAAATCCAACATACTGAAGAAAAAATGGTGCATATAGTAAGTTTTATGTCAACCACACTGTAGAATGTGTTAAGCACTACATAAAACAACTGTTTAAATCAAATTTTTCATGGGTTGGATGAACTCAATCAAATTAAGTTGGACTCAACTGCAGTAAATAAGTTATTGCACTTGAATGGGAGCAGTTTGGACCAGCTTAATTAATTCATGAATTAAGTTGGAATAACAGAACTGCATAATGCCAAGATAAAGAAATTAATCATTTGGCAATCCTATCCATGGTTGTTTTATGCTCATTCAAACACTTTTTTGGGGGGCTGAAAAACATAAAATAATTGATTTGATTTATTTATTTTTTAAGATTTCAAGCCCATACCTAGCAAACATACACTCATGGAGTCCATGTGAGTACACTGTGGGCAGACCCACAAACCATAGGTGTGGCCTCTGTAGCTGACGGCCTGACCTTAATTGCCTTGAAACTCTGGCTTTGTGTCGAATAATTATGTCTCTTAACTTTAATCACAGTTTGACACACTCTTATTATTTAGGGTGATCATATTTTGATTTCCAAAAAAGAGGACACTTGGCCCAGTCATGAAGAACTTTAATAATACTGTTTGCTTAAAGAAAATCTTAACATATTTAAACGATACCTTCTCTGTCCCCATAGCAGACAGGTCTGGCCCAGATCTGGCATCAAGCTCGCACTTCTGACTGACTGGTGTCATGGCAGAGTGTATGTCAACCAGATGTGCACCAGGTCTGGCAATGATGAAACTATTTATGTTCCAATTTTCCTATTTTAGTTAGAAGACCCAAATGCCATGTTGCAATACTGTACTGTTATAGTAGCCAACATTTCTGTGACGTCGGACTCCGACACATACACACACACACCGTGGTTATGGTGACACGCACTTTTTTTATTATATACTGTGGTTTTGGCTTGATGCAGGGGACACAGACACTCCTGCTCAGTAGTCGCTCTCCTTCTTCCTCGACTGTCACTGAAACATAAGAAAAGTCTCAATCAGACACTTGTCCCAAACACCTGTTCAGCCCCGCTTCCACAGCACCCCGGGAGCTCACTGTGCCACCCCTCCTCTGCAGTGGGCCAGAGACCACACCCGCGCCACAGTTTCAAATGCAGGTTTGACAGGTTTGTGAGTGTACACCTTATCCAAAACCTAGTAAGGGTTTACTCATGTTTAGCACTGGGTGGCTGTAGCTCAGTTGGAAGAGCAGATCACCTACTGGTCAGAAGGTTAGTGATTCGATCCCTGGCTCCTCCAGTCTGCATGTCAAGAGTGAGAATGTGTATGAATGTAGTTAGGAAGCACTCAGTTTAGAGAAAGTGTGTGAATGTAACATGTGGTATAGAGCACTTTGAGTAATCTGGGAGAGTAGAAAAGCGCTATATAAGAATCAGTCCATTCACTGTGACAACAGAGATTTGTCATGTTACTTTTGCACTATTATGTTCTGGCACATGTTGTTATTACATGGCTTCATTAAGGTACACATTAGGCTGACATCTGGGCCCAGAGCTGAAACTGTCCTGGGCCAGCATAGGGCTCGCAGTGTGTCTGCAGCTGGCCCATGTGTGGGCGACATCGGGCAAACCAGACCTTGTCATTCTTTGCAGTATGTGGGCGTGTGTAAGCACATTTTGTGGGCCAGATCCGGGCCATACCGATTTTGCTATGTGGGGTGCGGTTAATGAGTGGTAAAATACAAAATGTCATATAGGCTTTTACAAGTCAACAAGGGCAAAAAAACAACTTAAAAACCTCTGGAATTAAATAATGGTACGGAAATAAGGTCTCATAGTTTGTCTGAAAAGCTGCAGTTGCGCTTTGGCATCTTTTAAACATCATCAGCCATGCTGCGGGGCGCTGTCTGTCCCGTCTGTGAGCGCAGAACAACCACTCACAAAGCAGCAGCTTGGGGATGACGTCACACATATGGGTCCTCTGTAGGCCTATAGGAAAACCCGGACATTTTCATCAATCTCAAAAATCCCCCCGGACAGAACGTGAAAAGTGGACATGTCCGGGGAAAAGGGGACGGTTGGTCACCCTATTGTTATTGTCATCCAAAGACCTCTTGTTTTACTCATGTCAGCTTTCCTTGAGCCCCAAGTTTTTCTTCCTCTTTCATGCCACATTATCATGTTCCTGTTTTTGTCACAGCTGCAGCAGCAGTCCTGTGGTGTGTGGGAAAAGGACTTGAATGCAGGCACTTACTGAGAACCAAGGGAGGTTTATTGTAAATAACGGAACACATAGCAGGGATGGCAAAAACAGAACGAAAGATAACCTGAACTGGGAAAAACTAAAACTAAACAGCAAACCTGAGGAGAGCAAAAGTAACATGAAGGAGGTGGTGAGCAGGGAGAAGATATGGCAGTTTCACGGAGACGTTCACAGATGGACCAGTAACGAGCACATGAGTTCACACAACATAAATACACAGGCTGCATCCCAATTCAGGGTCTGCAGCCTTAAAGTACGCAGCCTTAACGGTCCACAAAGGCCGGAAGTGCGAGGCTTGTGAAATGGGACGGTCTAGCCTCCGTCGCGCTGTCCAGGTTGCCTAGTAACCATGATACTAACAGCTGGAAACGTTTCATACAGCTTTGTTTGACAGAAATGAAGGAGAAAATCTTTTGTTCATTGTTTGTTTGTTTCTACATGAGCTTTGATCATTCTCTGTAAGATTAAGCTCAGCTATTGAACGGCGTATATTTTAAAGTAAAGGCTTTAAAACCAAGTTAGTACAAACTTCACTAATGTCACATGACTTTGCCGACATGTGGCCAACAGTAATGTTTTAATGTTCTTCGTTATTAAACATTTGCACATAAATAAGTGACATCATATTCAGTACTTACTTAAAGTTTACTCTTCGGGCGCCCCTCATCTGCCATTTTTTTTTTGGCAAAATTATCCACACCCACCGCCGCGCTATGCATTCTGGGATATGTTGGGCCACGAAGTCTACACTGCCACATCCTTAAAATTCAGGGAAATGAAAGACACATTTGAGGGCCGCATTTCGAGCAGCCTTTGAATTGGGACAGCCTTCGTCGCGTCGCTGTGACGTAATCGGCCTTAAAATGCGGCCTTTAAGGCTGCAGACCCTGAATTGTCATATCCGTTTCATAAAAATGCAGTCCTTTCTCTTAAAGCAAAACATGAACAACACTGACACGTTTTTAACAAGATTAATTAAAAACTTTTTTAATAAATATATTTAATTTATTTTTTATACAAATTTTTCAGATGTGGATATTACTTACACAGTCTGATACAGAGAGATCTAAAATCCATGTTGTTTTGCTGAAGAATGAAGGCAGTGAGTGGGGGTGTCCTCAAACAGTTTTAATATCAAAAAATTTTAAAACTTCATGCAATGCAACAAAGTAGTTTTACAAAAGTAGTTTTCACTTAGACTGATTTGCTCTTGTGGTAATTTAAGCCTCTGTGATTACGTTCATATCAGTGGGTGGAACAAATAACCACTTCAGACTTTTGTTCAGACTGCCTGTACGGGAGAGCTGCCCTTTGTTTTGATTCCCTGTTTTCCTCCGTTTATGTGTTGGTAGGTAGGTTATGCTTCTATGTTGTATATTTTGTTTTCTTTGGGGTTAGGCAAGTTATTTTCATATCAAGGATATTTTGTTTGTTATGTTGGCCTTAGCTCTAACCCTCAGTCTGAACTAGAACATTTATGCTAGCAGGAAATAAACCTTTTAAAACTACCATCTTAGCTCCTCCTTCACTATTTACCTTTATGTTAGTCCCTTCTAACCCCTTGACTAGCGTGGGGACGTAACACTAATACAAAAATATCTTAACTGATGGTTGTATCATTACAGAAATACAAGAAAAAAACGTAAATATTCATCTTGTTCATAGTTTACAGTCTGTAGACTATACAGATTGTAAACTATGTACGAAATTACACCAATATTAAATGAGCTATCCAAACAAATAAATACATAATGAAAAATAACCTGTTTTCTTAGTGGCACAAGAGAAATGTCAAGAATGCATATAGAAGCAACTAATAGTCAATTTATAGTTACAGTTATAGTATAATAACTGTATGAAAAATCCTCAACACAAATTTGTTGCTTCAGTTCTTCCTCTCTTTAGAGCTCTGTCAATTTAAATCTACAGGGTGGGCCATTTATATGGATACACCGTAACAACATGGGAATGGTTGGTGATATTAAAGTCCTGTTTGCGGCACATTAGTATATGTGAGGGGGCAAACTCTTCAAGATGGGTGGTGACCATGGTGATGCAGAAAGCTTAATAGTCTCAGAGTCTCTTCCTTTGTAGGTTTATCCTGTTATAGCCACACAACTGTAATGAAAGCCGGTGAACTTGTACTTTTAAAGGTATCTACAAAATAAGAACAACAATGACACACAACTAGTTGTGGGGATGTGAGTATATGCCCCGCTGATATATAGGCCCCGCTGATCGTGCTGTAACAGTGGTCTAATGTCCTCTCCTCTCTGGTCGGGCATTTAATATACTGCTTGTATTTGGGAAGCTCATGGCTCAGATTGGCTTTGTTAAAGTCCCCAAGAGCAATGATGAGAGAGTCCGGGAATGTCCGCTCCATGTGGAGAATCTGCTCCGCGAGTGCGCTCTGAGCTGCCTGCGCATCTGCGTCTGGCGGGATGTAAACAGCGGCCAGGATGAATGAAGCAAACTCCCGCGGAGAATAAAACGGTTTGCAGTGGATAAAAGGGCACAAAAAAGGGCACAAAAAAGGGCACAAATTCAAACCAATACTTAAGAGCTGGCTGTAGTTTAGACTTTTTACTTGCATGAAATGTTTTTACATGTTTGTGTTTTGCAACTTTGACCAGGTATACTACAGGTAGTACATATTTTTGACAGAACACTGATAGGTTTGTAGCATAAACCTATTCGCTGGAACGTTAAGGACAATTCAACTACACAGCAAAAAAGCATTAAACACCAAGTAGGCAAAGTTCTTCGTGTTACTCATGCATGAGGGAGAGAACCACGACAAGCGCCGTTCGTTCGCTTGACCCCAGTCGCTCTCGTCCGCTCCCCCGTAACACTGCTCTTTTATTGAGGTTACATGAATATACATAGGTTCATTAACATATGACGTCTACATACACACAAAGAGTACCTTGCCTGTGCGTTGTGTAAGTGTGTGTGTGTGTGTGTGTGTGTGTGTGGTCAGAGTGTGACCCCATAAATGACTTCCCTAACCCTGCTGGTTTGGAAGTCCAGCAGTTCATCTAAACAAAAGGCACTTATCCTAAAACAGATAGAGACACGTTTATCCTACCATAAAACAATAAGAGAAGGTATGCCCTCTCCCATGCTCCCAGAATGTGGGTGTGAATGCCAGAACACTGGCATTCACACCAAGCCTTTGCAGACTATTAAGGATCACACATCCTATCACTACACAATCGATTATACACCTCTAAGCATATATGGTTAAATATTTCTAAGCATAAATGACAATAAACAATACAAATCTAACAAATACAAATGCAAAAAAATATATATTCACAAGTACTTTTAAAAAGGATGAGTTTAACTGAGAATATTGAATAGTAACAAATATGAATAAGGAATGAGTATGATTAAAGAATAAAATACACAAGGTGGCATAATGAAACATTTCAGTGCAGTTAAATCAAAGGTAACAGGTGTCAAAGTCTATATACGGTATAGAGAAAAAGCAACAGTGTGACTCCTTTACAGTTGTTTAATGGAGTTATCGTGGTATTTTTACAGACATTACCCAGATTGACCCGTCAACCTTCCAACTGGTGTACCATCCACTCTACCTCAGCCACAGCACCTTGTATTCTCAGGCAGTCCCACATCCAAGTACTAACCAGGCCCGACCCTGCTTACCTCCGGATTTCAGACAAGATGGGACATGCTCACGATAGTGTGGCCATACACCCATATTAATCACTTTCTGTTTTCTGTTTGTGCTGTTATTCATATTCGCTTGTTTCCTGTGCAATGACAGTTACATTTACATGAAGTTGAACATGAGTTAGCTGTTGTAGCTCCAATTTTCCCATGGTGAAGTAGACCCAGCAGCAGCAGCAGCAGAGCCACCAGCATGATGGTGAACACAGTCCGTAAGATGAGGTAAACATTACAGCTGTGCTCTGAAGAGTCAATGAATGTGATGAAAGAATCTGTTTAATCACACAAAGCAGGAGACTGAAGTAAGTCGTAGTCATTGGACTAGAATTTATGCTGATTTTGTCTGAAAGAATAGAAACCACAGGTTCCACCAAACCACCAAAGGTTCCTAAGACTGACACATAACTCAGTTAAGAGTCACTACATGATTCCGTTGTAATACTGGCATTAAAAGGGGGGGGGGGGGGGGGGCAGAAAGAAATGATAAACAGCTCTTCAGTGTCTGTGTCAATGTCTAACCTGTGACATTCAGCCAGCTTTCTGGTGATTCAGCTCCTGAAATGCTGCACTTGTAAAGTCCTTCATCAGATTTTGAAACTTTGTGGATGGTCACAATTCCTTTGGAGCTGCTGCTGATGTTGAGTCCATCTTTGTAGAAATCTGCTGTGAACGTGGAGGAATTCATCTTGCTTCTGCAGCTCAGAGTCACATCTTCTCCCTCCATCACAGGAACAACAGGACTCTCCAGGATCACAGAACCAGCTGAATACCCATGTGCATAATTCTTTTAATGAAAAGTTGTTTTTGAATATAACAATATATTGTTTACTTAAACCAAACATACCAGTGACAGTGATGTTGATAATGTTGCTCCTCTTCCCTTCTCTAGTTTCACACCAGTGCTTTCCACTGTCGTCTACATAAATAGCGTTTACAGTGCAGGAGGATCCTGTTGCTGTCTTCTTATTGCTGTTGCTACATGATTGTATTTTATCTTTCAACTTATGTAAGACATTATGATGAGAGACTCCCTCACAGTAAAAAGTTACTGGCTCATATTCAAAGAACTGTGATCTGTTTGGAACAACACGAAGAAAAACTGCATCTGAGACAACAAAAAAAAAAAACCTATTTACTTTTGTTTTTGAAAAACCAAAATATGCGACTATGCTAACTGAAATAAAAAAAAAGGAAATCACAAATTGATAAAAACAAATTGACAAATGTTCATGTCAGTTTAACTAGCTGTTACTTACCAACTCTCTGATCATGTGCAAAAAACATCATCATCCAACTCATCGCTGAAAAGACAAAAAACAAAAGGATTGCACACACACACAAATTAATCGTGTTAAAAATTTTAATCGTTTTTTTAATCAACCATGATGGCGGATTAATTTGTATTAACACGTTAATTTTGACAGCACTAATATATATATATATATATATATATATATATATATATATATATATATATATGTGTGTATTAGAGATGGACCGATCCGATATTACGTATCGGTATCGGTCCGATACTGACCTAAATTACTGGATCGGATATCGGAGAAAAATAAAAAATTTAATCCGATCCATTAAATATCACGAAAGCACCTCGCAAAACTTGCAACACGCCGTAACTCACCTCAGAACGTTAGCATGTCGGAACAGTATGCATCACGTGATAGAGCGGCTGTGGCATGCGGGACCTGTCGGTGGTCTGGATAGCATTTGGAGCTTTGCTAGCAACCCGGCATTTCATCTCCGATAAAGTTATCCCCGAGAGAAGTAAAGCAAGTGTGTAAGTCCATCTCTGAATGTTTGTAAAGCATTCCTGCCTTAAGCTTAACAAGCTAACTGCCTCATCTTGCTGCTACTTCAATCATGAAACTGCTTAATGATCAGCTGATCGGCTTTTCTGTCGCGAGTCCGTCTCTCTTGTTTGTTTTTGGCCCACTTTGCACCAGAAAGAGGAAACCAGCGGCTGAACAGCAGCAGCACGTTTAAGCTTGATAAGCTGTTGTTAGAAATTATTTAATATTACTTTCTATGCCAGGATCGTTTTCTACGTAGCTGACGCTGGTAACTGTGCAGGGGCGGATCTAGCAAAGTTTAGCCAGGGGGGCCGATAGGGCATTAACTGGGAAAAGGGGGCACAAAGACAGACTTTTCTTTCTTATTCTCATTTAAAATGTCGAGCTTTTAATAAATAATTATCTCACACCCAAAGTTTTAATTTGATGTAAAAGGAATAGAAGTCAATTACTGTATATAGTGACTATTAAGTCTAATATATATACCCTAGTAAGCTATAGTACATTTTCCTTTGGGAAGGTACCATCTGTGCAGTCTGCAATTTTGTTGAAGAAAGATGTTGAATCTATTTAATATTTCTTGAAAAATAATTGATTTCTGTGCATTTTTTTTCACACTGCATCAAATTAAGGTTGATTACGTCGATTAAGCATCATGAGGTGGAGCGTGAGGGGTGGTTCCCTATTTTTTATTTATTTATTTTTGTTGTTGCTGGGAGTTGGAACCCTATTAGTTAGGTTGCTTAATATTTACGCTAAGTACTCTTTAAAATACCAGAATAGGGAGGATGGTGTAGGTTTCAGTTTATTAGATTGATCAGTATTGCTGAACTATGAAATATTTTTTTTTGCATACAGGTATGACAGAATAGCTTTAGTGTAGTTGTTGTTTTAAACTTGAGTATGAACTTATACAAAATGCAGCAAGATATTTAAAAAACAGTTTTGTTGATTAAAAAACACTATATCGGATTCATATCGGTATCGGCAGATATCCAAATTTATGATATCGGTATCGGACATGAAAAAGTGGTATCGTGCCATCTCTAATATGTATATATTAGAGATGGCACGATATATATATATATATATATATATATATATATATATATATATATATATATATAAAGGTTTCTCAACATGAAATATTTCAAACAACACAGTGATTTGACAAAATTACTAACTTAAACAGAATCCTTAAAGTTTAGCTTAATAAATAGTTAATGTGATAATGGAGAAAGTACTCACTGAGTCGGATGCAAAAAGCTCTGACCCCCATGACGTCTTGCCGGTTGTGAACAACTCTCTTCCTGTGTGGCTAATTTATGCTACTGAAACAATACTTGGCATTTAAAAATAGCTTTGAAAGAAGCAGAGATGCTGCTGTTGTTGTCAAGCCTCAGTGTTTCAGGCCACCATCAGGGAAATTAAGCTGAAAAACTAGTTCATACATTTATTATTTCCAGGCTGGACTACTGTAATTCATTATTATCAGGATGTCCTAAAAATGCGCTGAAAAGCCTTCAGTTAATCCAAAATGCTGCAGCAAGAGTCCTGACAGGGACTAGAAAGAGAGAGCAGATTTCTCCTGTTTTGGCTTCCCTTCATTGGCTTCCTGTTAAATCCAGAATTGAATTCAAAATCCTGCTCCTCACATACAAGGTCTTAAATAATCAGGCCCCATCTTATCTTAAAGACCTCATAGTACCGTATCACTCCAACAGAGTACCTCGCTTTCAGACTGCTGGCTATCTTCATTCCTAACATATTTTAAAGTAGAATGAGAGGGAGAGCCTTCAGTTTCCTGGCCCCTCTTCTGTGAAACCTACTCCCAGTTTGGATTTGGGAGACAGACACCCTTTCCTTTTTCATAAAGCATATAGTTAGAGCTGGATCAGGTGGCCTGATTACTTTACTTTTAACAGTAAAATATGGTGGTGGTCAATGATCTGTGAAATATTTAAAATTGTTTGATGATCTGAAACATCTTAATGTGACAAACATACTAAAAGAATAAAAAAAAAAAAACAGGGAGAGGCAAACACCTTTACCACTACTGTGTGTATGTATGATAGTATAACATTTACTACTATTTAAATCAAACTACATTTTTTCCTTATGTGTTATTTGTTCATGATTTGACCTTCGGTTGAGTCTTTAACCTTTTACTAACAATGTTTTTGTTTTTTTGTCTTTTATCTAACAACGTTTATCTTTAACTATGCTTTTTAAGTGCGCAATCATTTTTATTATATTTATTCAAAAATAAGAGCAATATTAATAGTGTGTTTAATTAAAGATTTGTGTTAAAATAAAAACGCATGTCAGAAGTTGTACTTCATGACATGGGCGATCGTGGCTCAAGAGTTGGGCGTTCGCCTTGTAATCGGAAGGTTGCCGGTTCGAGCCCCGGCTTGGACAGTCTTGGTCGTTGTGTCCTTGGGCAAGACACTTCACCCGTTGCCTACTGGTGGTGGTCAGAGGGCCCGGTGGCGCCAGTGTCCGGCAGCCTCGCCTCTGTCAGTGCGCCCCAGGGTGGCTGTGGCTACAATGTAGCTGCCATCACCAGTGTGTGAATGGGTGGATGACTGGATATGTAAAGCGCTTTGGGGTCCTTAGGGACTAGTAAAGCGCTATATAAATACAGGCCATTTACCATAACCATTCTAAGCTATGTGAGGAAATTCACAACCCTCACTGTCACTAGATACAGTATATCTGTATCTGTATATCTGTCTAAAAGAGGTGCTTCAGACTTACACCCTATGTGGTTTACATTTGGAGCGTAAGTTCACTAAGCTCAAATTATCACTAGCATCTGCACATTTATAAATATCACATACACACTGAAGAAACATTCAGATGGTGCACTTTTTTTCTCCTTGTGACTTAATACTGTATAAATAATATTGTGCTACTGTTGTTGAAAAATGCTCAGTAACATATTTTCCCTCTTCTTGTTTTTTCCTTACAGCAGCACATGTTGCTCTACCTGCATTTACTCTGCTGGCCTCTATGGACATGGAAAAAACACTTTGCTTTCAAAACTTGGACTACTCTATTCGGACAATACATCTCTTGGGCAGAGAATCATCTCCTAGATATTATCATCGTAATTATTATTTCAGCTGCTGTAATAAAATAATTTCTTAAATATAGGGCAGACAAAGTATTTGTCATAAACATTACAACCGAACAATAAAAATGAACAGAAATATTACCACTACATCTCTGTTCTGACCTGTTTGAACCTCAGTTATGCCTTAACCATCTACTTCTGTTGACTGACAGAGCAATGCGCAAGAAAAATGTACAAGATTACAAACATTACATGTCAAAAGAAATTAATTAGCACATTTTTCCATGTCACAATATTTAAGGTGCAGTGACTCCCTTACTTTGAAAACAAGGAAAAAAAAAAAAAAACTACACTACACTTTTAAGCCACTCGTCTAGCTTTGAAAATCTGTACATGTTCGTGTTTGTTTTGCGGCTTGGCTTGATGAGATGTCCATCTTTAATCAGCTGTGAAGGTAAAGGAAGCAATTTTGTTTCTGCTGCTCAGAGTCACAGTTTCTATAAATTTTAATCAAAATGAATCATTAAATATTCTTTCTGCAAAAGTATCAGAGCACTGACGTACTGTTGCTTCTGTTCCCTCCTGAAGTCTCATATCAGTACTCTTCACTGTCATTTGTATAAAGAGTTTTAATCTTGCGGGATGATCCTGTTGGTGTTCTCTTGTTTGTTGTGTTACATGAATTATTTTCCCTTTGGATTTATGCACAACTTTACAATTAACAACTCATTTAAAGTGAAATATTATTGCTTCATATTCAAAGAACTGCAGTCTGTTTGGAACAATACAAAGAGACACTGCATCTGAAACAAAGAAAAAAGAAAGCTTGAGTTTAGAGTGCTAATCTTAAGCAGTATTTAAAAGTTATTTCCTACAAACAGATGTAAAAACTTTATTTAAAAAGTGCACCAGCAGTCATTCATATCACATGTGCATGTAAAACATATTTTAAAACAGCTCAATATCTCACCTGTGACATTAAGCTCACTGTCTACTAAAACTGCAGTGCTGTATCGAAATAATGAACAAGTAAAATATTTTTTTTAAGTGTATCAAAAACTCATATGATGATTAATCATCACAGGACAAGGTTCACAAAAATCACAAAAAAACAACAACAACTCTTCTTCTGAATTGCTCTCTAATCCAAAATGATTAATGACGTTCATATAGACAAGTAAAGAGCTGGGACTCACCAACTTACTGTTTCTGTATACCCAGAAGATTTACTACAACTTTGTGAAGTTTACACATGTACAAGACATGGACGTGGTGACAGCACTTCTTTATTTTGACATTCGGTTTACTGTGGGTTTACAATGGGACACAGACACTCCTGCTCCGCTAGCACGTCCACTCTCCTTCCTCTCTGACTGTCACTGTGAACATATGAAGAGTCACAATCACAGGGGGAGGGGTGCAACCGGCCAGAGACCTCACAGACTTGTTGACTTTTACCGATATGAGTAAATATATCATCACATCTTATAACTGGACCTATGTC
Organism: Mchenga conophoros; assembly: GCF_057382185.1. NCBI lineage: Eukaryota > Metazoa > Chordata > Actinopteri > Cichliformes > Cichlidae > Mchenga > Mchenga conophoros. The sequence continues at coordinate 47,271,110 of NC_140528.1, forward strand.
TTAAGGTTAAAACAAACAAAAATGTCATATTGTGGAGGTAAGCATCAACGACACAGAGCTCTCAGTTCTCACTCCTTTATTCGTCTCTCAACAACAACAACTGAGCATATCGCGCCACAAAACACAGGAACACACTTCCTATACACTGGGTGTGAGTGGAGCCCTCTAGTGGTCCACCACAATATTTTAAAAACATTTGTTACTTTTTTCCATCAAGTGGAAAGTACTCGCATAGATGCACAGAGCTCTGACGTCCATGTTGTCTTGCTGCAGACTGACGAAGGCAGCATTAACTGAACTGTAACAGCAGTGAGCAGAGGTATTGCTAATTGCTAATAAATACATCTTAACATCAAATATTTTTAGGACTTTTAGGACAATGCAATGCAATAATCAAGTTTTATAAAATAACTCTCCAAAAAAGCTGAGTTAACTCACTGTTTCAGTTCACTATCCTTGGCCAGAACAACAAACTGGTTCAGACTTATGTTCTGTTTGGTGCAACTTGTATGCAGACCATGTCATTAAGTTCAAATCATGTCCAACTGTTTTCTTGCACATGATAATGTTTTGCTTGTACTCAGATCACCTCTAGAGTCACCATGTCTCAATCCAGTGGAGCATCTTTGGGATGTGGCAACTGTGTGATGCTTTTCATGTCAATATGGAACAAAGTCGTTGTGCAATGTTTGTTTGAAGTGTTTATGTGTTCAGTATTTTAGCATCTTTTACAGTAATCATTGCATTTCTTCATTGCAGTCAAACTCTGCCATCTGCAGTGCATCATAAGACATTACAACATTTACTTTTTTCAGGCATTGAAAGGTTACATGTAGTTTGACACCGAGCCAGAGGTGGCAAAAGTACAGACATTCTGTAGTTAAGCAGACATACAGATACTTGTGTATCTGTAAAATTACACAGTTATTCAACCTTTTTACTCAACTAAAAGTGAAAGGGTCATGAATCTGAAACACACTCAAGCAAGATAGTAAAAACTACCTTCAAAACTTTCTACCAGACATTTACTTGCAAAGCTAAGTGAACCTCGTGTTATATTAATGTAATAAAATTATATTAGTACAATGGAGTACAAACTACAAACTTTACTTCAGTCTAATTTTTTTGAATCAGTTACGTTTAACATAATCACCTCAGAGACCACCTCCAACTTATTGAAGGCTTACTGTGCTATTCACGGACATTTACACTGTATTTATAAACTGTATTTATTATACTATACTATGTATGTATGTACAGATGTGTATGTATAACTTGTATATATCTTTTTGTTAAACACCTGTGTTACTATGTAGATACTGACATTATTGTGTATTACACACATTCCCTGAGTAGGTATACCCTTAAACATATGTCTATGTTTAAAGGTACATACATATTTCTATCTTAGCTTCTTCTCCTATCCTTAAACAATCTGAATGTAAATCTACATGCTGTCAATGGAGAGATGCCAAACTCTGTTTGACAATAAAGATCTGTTCTATTTTATTCAAAGAAAAAACAATGACTTCTTTGTTAAAAAAATGCTCTATTTTCTGTTACTTTTATTTTTCTTTGTCTGTGAGTTTGGTCAAGGTATAAAAAGATCAGGGCGGCGGCCCATCTTTAGTGACTGCTCAGCTGTTTGAGCAGAGCTTTTCTCCATATTGCAATATGTTATTAAACCCACTTCAAAATGACGCTCACCAGGTGTTTATAGTTTATTTAAAGTATTCCATGACACTACTTCATTACACTAACAAAGCATTTGTACTTCAATACTTCCCACCTCTGCACTGACTACGTGTGCCTGATATTACCACTACTGGCCAGAGGGGCTGATGGCGCGATATGGCAGCCTCGCTTCTGCCAGTCTGCCCCAGGGCAGCTGTGGCTACAACTGTAGCCTCCACTAGTGTGTGAATGTGAGAGTGAATGAATAGTGGAACTGTAAAGTGCTTTGGGTGCCTAGAAAAGTGCTATATAAATGCAATCTATTATTATTATTATTATTATTATTATTACAACCATTAAAAGACAAATTGATTGTGATTTTCACATATGATTAAAATGATAAAACGATAACCAGTAACATAGAAATAGAGGTTACTAACATTGGCTTCGAGATGGAGGGCAAGTCTTCTTTGAAAACGTCAGAGCACTTTTACAAATATGTGATGTCTTGATAAACTGAGCAGATATTTGAGGTTTACACACCTTCACGCCTGAAAATATCTTAAAAGTTTATATTGTGACCCAGAAAGAGTAATATTAAAACTAAGTAGCTGCCGCCATTGTTAGAAACAAATTGGCTGGGCTGCGCTATGAATTCTGAGATACATTGGGTCACGAAGGATACACCGACTCGGCCTTCAAATGCAACCTGAGAAGGATGCAGCCGGGATCTCGCAAAAGTTTTGCGAGATTTTGCAAAAGTTCTTTAGTAATAAGAGGCTCTGGGGGGCCTCTTATTACTCCTTGTAATTTTGCAAGGAGTGCTGTAATGTCTGCCCTTTGCAATAGGGGTTTGTGTATCACTTTATAATTACTCTACCTTTCTCACTGTGTCACGGAAGCATGAAACCTTCACACATTAACATCACATTTCAAACTCATTGTTCATTACATTACATTCAGTACATTTTTAAATTTTTAGCTCTTAAAACTTTTACTTTTTTTATTTACTCACATATTCTTCTGACCTCTAAAATTATTGCAGAATTGAAAACTGTGTGGCTCATTTATGCTGCTGAAACAACACTTAGTATTAAAAACTAGTTTTATCAAAGGGGACAAAGACAAACTTATGCTGCTCTAAATAAATCATGTAATCATTTAATATTCATCATTTTCACTATCACTGTGATTTATTAACATATGCATAAAAAAACATATCAGCACGAAGCCCAGAGCAAAGATTTGACTCGAGCAGCAGTCACTACTATTAACAGGTTCAGTAAAAAACAAAAACAAAACATCATCATAAGTTTCCCGTATAGCTGGAGAGAATTTTTTTTTATTTTTTCAGGTAAGATTAAAGCTTAAAAAAAAACAAAAAACAAAAAACAAAACAAAACACTATCCAGCAATCTGCATAGAGTGTGTGGATTTTTGTAATATATTTGTAATTAATTGTGAATTTAATTCATTTTTAGTTGTGGTATTTATATCTCTAAAAATAGACACATAATATCTGCAAACACTTTTTTACAATAGTTACTTCCACATTTCTTATATCGCTATGTAACTTTATTTAAAACAGGCATGAGGAGAGGGAATTTTGCTAAAGCAATTAATGTTAAAAAAAAACCTTATTTAGCCTCTCAAAATATAAACTACTGTAACCTACTGAAGCCGAGCCCACAGGAGTTGAGAGCTGCGGTCCTCACTCAGCAACTGACTTCTACTTTTGTTTGCTCAGACGGTGTAAAAGCAGAATTTCAGATCAGGTAGCAGCATGAAACCAGACACCTCATTCTGGGTACTAGACAACACTTAAACTCAGTTAACGTCATGCTCAGTATCAAACTTGGCAGTTATATTTTTATTTGCTCACCACAAACTCGGTGCGTCTGTTTTGGAAAAAAGTAATGTGACACTTTGACGTTAGCGGTTGACCACAGTGGGTGTCTTTGAAAGCTGCAGCAGCTCTTTTACTGTAATAGCATTCATACATGTGTAAAAATGGAAAGAAGATCGAACAAGGTGATTAAACTTATTTAGAAGTTGATTCAAACTGTATATATACACTTGTAACCACGCGGAATGGTAAGCAGCTATTTCTGAACAAACAAAACCGTTAACAGGTTACAGACAGCAATGTCTGGGTTTGATGTACAACATCAACAACAAGCAATGTACAACTTGATTAATAAAAACAAAACAATATGTAATAACATTTGGTCACTTCTTTGTTTTTACTCTCACTCAGATGTTTTCAGTCATCTCTCTCTGCAACCTGTAAGACTCACAAAAAGGTGCAGAAGAAAAAATTAAAAAACAGGATTGGAAAAAAAAATACTTTAATGGTGCATATTACGCACCAATGATGACTTTATAGAATAGTTTCCAACAAAAATAACATTCTGTGTAAAACACTAGTTTTCCTGTGTTGCAAAATCAGATCTTTTACATACACAAATCTAGGAGTGAGTGAATGAGTGGTATGTATAAAAAGTATAAATCTTCCATATACTTATAGATCTCTATAATCCATCACAGATTGTGTGAATGCAGTCTTACTTACTTATTGTACTGTAGAATAGAAGAGATCCTCTGCTATGGGTTGGCAGGGACCTGCTGAGGGCATCTCTGTGCTTGTTCCTGATTCTGCTTTGACAACTGATGGAATTAAATCAGTTGTCATCCAAAATACTTTACATAATAAAACATTTATTTGTTGAAGATCATTTAAAATCATTTTCTGGTGTTTCTGATGTCTCAGTGCCATCATTGAAATTCCTTTGAATCACAACTAGTCTTACCTTGTAGTTGATTGTCACCATGGCCTAAGCTGTAGTAAATAGGTCTTGAGGGTGATGCAGCTTCATCTTGTACTGGAGAGGGACAATGGGAGTGAGGGGAACAATAACCACGATGATCCCTGTCTGTTATTCAATGTATTCATTAAGCTTAATTTTAAAGAAAATCTGACATTCAGGGTTAGAAAAGAAAATCTGTGTCACTCCTGCATCATTATGTAAGGGGTGCTAATCGAACACTGAGCTAACAAAAACCTTAACTTTCCAAATGAGTTTCTGCTGTCTGCCTGATTTGACTACAAGAATATCAGCTTCTCTTAAGAGCTTCTTAGTATTTTTTTACTATTGTACTAAACTAAGATATTATACTTTACAGTTCTGATCTATATGTTTTACATTTACTGTACAACATATACTCTAAAATTTTCAGACACTTTTATGAATGTGTTTTATTTATTTATTTTCAAATTTTTTGACTATGCAATGAGATATTTCTTTCCTTTATGGATGGTCAAATGGTAAAATTATTGATTGTATTCTGCATTTTTTCTCCTTCATGTAAATACTTTTTGAGACAATTAATGCTAATTCACTGAATATTATTGTTTAAAAGAGAAACAAGTTGTGTTAAATGTAAAGTTAATTTTGAAACTGAACGCATGTCTGAACTGTCTGAACGTCATGTAACTATTTCGAGCAGTCTGAGGTACATTACGTGTTTAAAAGAGCTGCTGTAAAATTGTGGTTTGCATTTGAGCTGAACGTTTTGAAAAAATTATCACTCGCATCTATACATTTATGAATATTACATACATGTCTAACCAACCTACAGACAACACTACATGAGTAGACAAAGGCAAAACTTCTTTTCACAATCTTAATTTTGTGATATTGTTGCTCCATAAACTACCTCCTGTCTTCCTGTTTTTTCTAACAAAAGCATATGTTGCTCCTGGAATATTTCTAACATTTTGAGTTATTTTCCAATGTTAGAAAACCAGCACTGCTCAGTGTTAGTCTTTGTTAATCTTCAAAACTGACTGGGTTACTTTTAAACATATAACACTGTCAAAAGTGTTAATTTAACACTCAACAGTGTTGTATTTAACACTCAGAGGTGACCATATAGACACTCTCCAGTGTTAATTTAACACTGGAGTTTTTGCTGTGTAGTTTAAGCCAGTTAGCTTATAGAGTTCACTTTTGTTTAAAATCTGTGGATGATAAATTTTAAAATGCATCTGCCTGACAGACAATAATTTTGCAGATTTTACGCTACTACTAATAATAATAATTTCCATTACCTCTCTTCCAGTAACCTTTTCCAAAGTGATGCAGTCCCACTGCCACCAACAGAGCACTGACTAAAATGGTGGCAATGATCCGAGGTATGGCAGCAGAGGAGGAATGAGTCATGTCTGGTTTGAAAGCACAGAAATGTTTAAATGAGACAAGAATGGTAAATCATCAAAGGTTAATTTTAGTTTCTTTGTTATGACATTTAAAAATCTTACTAATCAACTTAAAAGCTTCTAAAATGCAATGGAAATGTTGGCACACCTATTGTTTAAATCTGCAACTTAGGTTTGAACACTAGAAACTTCTCAGTATTTCACAAATGCTAATTCAAAGAGATTTAGCAGCTCTGCATAAAGAGCATCAGCTGCCATTCAGATCACCTTATTTTAAAACCTTATTTTAAAACATCTCAGTGTCTCACCTGAGACTTTCAGCCAGCTTTCTGGTGATTCTCCAACTCCTGAGATGCTACACTTGTAAAGTCCTTCATCTGACTTTGAAACTCTGTGGATGGCAATGTTTCCTGTGGAGCTTCTATGGATGTGACGTCCATCTTTGTAGAAATCAGCTGTAAAGTTGTTGGAGGAAGCTGTTTGGTTTCTGCAGCTCAGAGTCACAGGTTCTTCCATCAACACAGGAACAGCAGGACTCTCCAGGATCACAGGACCAGCTAAATGACATGCATTTGATAGTTATATATTATATTCAATCAATATTTTTCAGGAAATAATGTTACCTTGATGAAAATATACCAGTGACAGAGAGGATGATAATGTTGCTTCTTGTCCCTCCTCCAGTCTCATACCAGTACTCTCCACTGTCGTCTGTATAAACATTTTTAATAGTGCAGGATGATCCTGTTGGTGTTCTCTCATTCGTTTTGTTACACGATTTTATTGTCCCTTTGAATTTCTGCACAACTTCACAATAATCGACTCCTTCGCAGTGAAATGTTACAAATGGTTCATATTCAAAGAACTGCAATCTGTTTGGAACAACAAGAAGAGAAACTGCATCTGAAACACAGAAAAACAAAAGACTCACTTTAGACTATTAAACCAACATACTACACTCATTGAATAAAAAATAAACAAATCATCACAAAAAATCTAACTATTTCCTATAAATTAGTTTATTTTCCAAAAAGGGGAATTAAAGTTGATATATATGATAAAACTCACCAACTTTCTCATCCTGTACGTCCAGCAGTATCATGATGCTTATCACTAAAGAAGATAAAGGAGCTACTCAGTTACTAAAATATGTATAATTACTAAAAGTAATACTAAAATAACCACATCTAATATGGAGTCCACAAAAATACAATAGCCTACTTTAATAACCTAAATTTATTAATAATGTAGAAATAGAGAAAGTACTCACACAGTCTGATGCAGAGAGCTCTGATCTCCATGTCGTCTTGATGTAGACGGAAAACTTAACAGTCGTGAGCACAGGTGTCTCTTTGCTACTAAAAGTAATTCAATAATCTAGTTTTAGTAAAGCAGTTTCCAAAGAAGCTGAGTGTCTTTTGTGTCAAGTCAAGCCTCACTGTTTCAGTTCACTGTCAGTGGGTGGAACAACAAACCAGTTCAGACTAATGCTGTGTTTGATGCAGCTTGTAGGCTGGTTCATGTTTCCTGTGCTCAGTTTGGTGAACTGTGCAGAAACACATCACAAAAATAGTGAACATTTTAAGCCTCTTTGAGGGTTAGCCCAGGCACTCAGAAAATCACCAAAATCATTGAAGCCACTCAGTCACAGGGCATTTAATATTGCTATAGATAAATAAATGCTATTCTGGATCTGTGCATGTTCAATACACATCTGTTTAGGTTCAAGGTTCTTTATTTGTCACATGCATAGTTATACAAGTATAACACACAGTGAAATGTAGCCTGACACGCTCCTCGACATGTGCAAAAATGGGGAGGGGGGGGGGGGGGTAGAGGAAGAACATTATACATATATAGTATATACATTGGGTGAATGTGCAGTAGTAGCAGCAAGCAGGTGAATTCTGTACATTAATAAGAATAGACCTCTGACTATTTTACAGGATAGACAATATAAACATATTTAAAATTAAAGGAATTTGAAATGTACATTGTGCCTTGGTTTAGAGTGTCTGGAAGAGAGTCCTGTCTCAGTCAATTATAGATGATGTGAGAGGGCGGGTGTGTGTGTTTAGGGCACGGATGGCTTGGGGATAGAAGCTCCTCTTGAGTCTCTCTGTCCTTGCCCGGATGATGCGGAACCTTCTACCAGATTGCAGAAGTTGGAACAGTTTGTTGCCAGGATGGGACGGGTCCTTCAGTATCTGCGCTGCTCTAGTCCGGCATCTCCTGGTGTAGGTGTCCTGAAGTGGGGGGAGAGCAATCCTGCAGCAGCGTTCTGCTGTACGGAGCACTCTCTGGAGAGCTTTTTGGTCCTTCACACAGCTGTTCCCAAACCACGATGTCATGTTCTGTGTGAGGATGCTCTCCACAGCGCCTGTATAGAAAATCCTGAGGATCTTTGGAGAGACCCTGAACTTCCTCAGTTGTCGTAGGTGATACAGGCGCTGCCTAGCTGTTTAAGATTTGTTGTTCCTATGGCAATGACCATTGAAAACATCACTTTAATGTAGTATAACTTTTGAACAGACATATTAGCTACAGATCCACAATCCCCAAATTTGTGGGTTGGAGACCTAAAAAACAAACTAGACTGGTCCCTGAATACAGATGAACTACTTTATAATATGTTTATGGAACGAAAACAACAACAAACACATCAGTACTGGAATCCTCCTCTCTTTCTCTGATTTAAAACAGAGAGACGCAGAAAATCATTCGGCCCTGCAGCCATCAGGCTTTTTAGTTCTCATACAAATAGCGGATGAGCTGTATCAGACTTTCCTTTGATAAATAAAGTTATTTTTTCTTCTCCTTAATGTTATTATTATTGTTATGTTTATTCATCTTTGGGATATTACTCTCCTCTTCCACCACATCTGAAAGGTGTTCTATTGGACTGAGATCTGGCGACTATGAAGACCATTTATATACAGTTAATTCATCTTCATATTGAAGAAACCAGTGCGAGATGATTTGAGCTCTTGTAAGAAACCATCACAACATGGGTACACTGTGATCGTAAAGTGGTGGACACCAGCAACAACACTCAGGTAGGCTGTGATTTTTTAAATATTCTCAGTTGGTACTAATGGGGGCAAAGTGTGCATAGAAATGCTCCCCTGCACCATTACGCTAAGATCTTTTCAGATCTACCAGGTTCTTCAAAAGTTCTTTCTCTGGCAACCTCAAATAAAAAGATGATGACAATTTCATAAATAATTATTAAGAACTTTCACAGTTAAAGCACTTGACCATAGATTTAAAAGTTCACTGTTACTCTTAGTTTTTTAACTTTAACTTTACATTTCACGTTTATGTTTGAGTGAACAAATAACTGCAGCCGTGACACCTATAAGTAAAAATAATGAGATTTTTATAACTGTTTGCAAGCATGTGAGACAGAGGAAGCAGCTCTCCAAATGCAAATACGTTCTTCAGAGCAGAAAGCATTGTGGGCCTTTGTCTTTCAATGGGCATTTTCATGCTTCTGGTTTGTACCTTTGATCACATATGCTGGTGTATGACAGTATAACCGAAGATAAATCACTGAAATACAACAATTGCACTCTCCCTCTGAAAACAGCAAGGTTTGCTGTTTGCTAAAATTTATTGTGAAACATTTACAAATTGTAGTTTGTGGATCAAAATCACTCACAACCTCAACTTGATCTCAAGTTAACTGTACCATTAAAATTAATGCATAACAGCCAATTTAAAAGAATTAAAAAAAAAAAAAAAACACCTGAAAGGCATGTTTTAAAGTTATCTACTGTCCTGAGGGATGCAGAGATGATAGAAATTACTTTGTGAGACACAGTGAACTTTCAATGTGTTAAATGTATTTTGTATAACAGTTTGGAAACAATATTCAATACACTGTTGCTGAATTGACTGACTGATTGAATATGACTGTCTCTGCTCTGGTTAAATATCCCAAAAGGTTGATTGTGTTCATCTGGACGTTTTAAATGGGAGAAATGTTTTGTCACTCATCCAAGTGACTTCTTTCTTCTTCTGGCTAATTATGTACTATCCTCATTTATAATATATCATATATGATATATATGACATATGATTATTTAAACAAAAGACTAATCTAGTTAAGGTGGCAGAGACAGCCAAAATCCCAGACTTATTGCTTTACAAGAGTCGTACATTAACCTTAAAATCACAGAATCTGAGACCATCTTTAAAATATAGTCCGTGTAAATGTGTCCTGTCCGCTTACATTTTTGCACTATAGCAATTGTTAATCAAATGTAATTATGCAGATTTTGTCACATGAATAAAAATGAATGGTTACAAAATACAATTTGACATCAGTGAACCAAGATTTTCACCCCTGTTTAAAGATAAATTGTTGGTAACATGGTTTTTACCATGAGTTTGTCTGACAGCATCCATAGATCTTGAATTTTTACTGTATTGATGGAATTTTTGTGTCATGTGGACATTAAACACTACTGTTTGTCACCTGTGACACTGAGCCAGCTCTCCGGTGACTGTCCACCTCCTGAGATGTTGCACTTGTAAAGTCCCTCATCTGACTTTGAAACTCTGTGGATTATCATGTATCCTGTGGAGCTGCTGTGAACATGAGCTCCATCTTTATAAAAATTAGAGGTGAAGTTGGAGGAAGCAGTTTTGTTTCTGCAGCGAAGAGTCACAGCTTCACCCTGCATCACAGGAACAGCAGGACTCTCCAGGACCACAGATCCAGCTGAATGACAAGAATCTGAGATTTATTGAAATTTATTTAAACTAAGTTTGAAACAAAATGTTGTCCCGGTGCAAACTTACCAGTAACAGTAATGTTGATGCTGTCGCTTCTGTTTGCTCCTTTAGTCTTACACCAGCGCTCTCCACCGTCATCTGGATACACACTTTTTATTATGCACAATGATCCTGCTTTTCCCTGGTTGTTGTGACTGCATGAGTTTATTTTCCCTTTGGAATTATGCACAACTTCCCAATAAACAGCATCCTCACAGTAAAATATCACTGATTCATATTCAAAGAACTGCAATCTGTTTGGAGCGATACGAAGAGAAACTGCATCTGTGAAAAAGAAAAAAAAGAAAGTTTCAGACTTGTAATAAAAGTACTGTTTGTTAAACAATGAAAAAACATCACTTGCGCAAAATTACATGTTCACTAAAAATACTTTTTTTCCTACTATTCATACATTCATACGTTGTCTGCTCCGACAAACAAAAAAACCATGAACAGTGTTCAGATCAATGAGGAAACTTATGACACTCACCAACTTTTTGATCATGTGCACACAGCAGGATCATGAGGTTCATCACTGAAGAGACCAAAGAGCCACAGGTTACAAATATTCTGTTGAGTCCTACAGCTGCTGATAAATGTATTTTAACATCTTATAAGTTGTACAACAAATTTGTAAAGACAAATTAATTATTAAATCTATGGCATTTAATAATTACTATTATTTAATGGTGGCTATAATGATTAATAAATAAGCTGAAGCTTATTTTTCATGTGGAAATAGACACTTACACAGTCTGATGCACGGAGCTGTGACATCCATGATGCTGTGCTGCTGACTGTGTGGACAACTGACAGTGAGCATGGGGGGTTCTACTGTGTGGTTTCTTTCTGCAGCTAAAGCGATGCTAAACAAAAATAGTTTTCAAAGAAGCTGCGTTGCATTCAAGTTACCCACAGATCAGGAGAAAAATACAGACTGCTTTCAGTGCAACTTGCAGTCATGTATAATTTCTCATGGTCACCTTCATACTTTGATGTACTAGCATGTTAACATACATTTAATAACATTAAACTCTTTATCAAAACTGAAAAAAGAAAAAATGTAATATTGACTTACTGATGGCTTCATTATTTACTGCAGATCATTTAAAAATATTATTATTAATGTTTACCGATAATTTAATTAAAGATCGGAGAGCTGCCCTTTTAATTTTTAATTATTTTTTAATTCTAAGCTGTTATCACGACTGCCTCACCTGCTATCACAATTTTTCAAATATAGATTGTTAATATTTTGTAGGGAAAAAAACAGCATTGTAACAAGTAGTATTATCCATCAGAAGGTTGTTCACCTGTTTCTTTACTTGTAAAATTATTTGACCCAGTGAAACTCTTGACATTTTACCTGCATCTTAGCAGTTTTTCAGTCTGTTGATCCTTCTGTGGTCACCATAATCAAGATTTCATTGATGTGATGTGTAAGAAAGAGGAGGAATGCAGGCACATACTGAGACATGAGGGAGGTTTATTGTGAATAACAGAAAACAAGGCAGGGATGGCAAAAACAGAACTAAAGATAACCTGAACTGGGAAAAACTAAAACTAAACAGCAAACCTGGAGTAAATATTGTAACATTCACAAGAACCAGACGGTTGGGTCTCAGTTTGTCCATTTATTCGGCACATAAGCAAGCGGGTTGCTAACTCAGGGGAGAGCGCCCTCGTGCTACACCTCTCTTCAGCCTGGCACCCACACATAACACAGAACCCAGGTCCCCCCCTCCCCTTCCTCCACACCACCTGCAGAACAACCAAACATGAATCTTAAAGGAACAACAACAGTGTGCAGAGATAACCAACATGTCACTGTACAATAACACTTAACCATCGTTACAATATCATTAAAGATCTCTCTAAAATATATCATGTAAATTTTAAACCTTTGTGTTATAAAATAAATGAGGATATTAAAAGATGGAACTTAATACATATTTTTAAATTTCAAAATGAATATTTTGCCTAGGATGCTTTATCTGTCCCTAACACTCCCAGTTGAAATAACTGATAAACAATTTCAGGAGTGGGATAAAATAATCTCTAGGTTCATATGGCAGGGGAAAAGACCACGGTTGGCTTATTTGACTATTTTGTTTCGCTTAATGTGCCTTATAATCCGGTGTGCCTTATGGTCCGAAAAATATGGTATTATATCCCAGTTGGACAATTGTAACCCCTTGTCATGGTACTGAGTCTTTGACTCAGTGGTTTTTGGTTTTGGTTATTATTATCTTATGTTTCAGGTTAATTCTTGTTTACATGTTCTTTGCGGTAGGGTTTTGGTTATATTTTGAGCTCCTTTTGTTCTGTGTCTCTGTGTTTCCCCCGACTCTGTGTCTGTAAGTTCAGTCTGTGCATTTCCTGTTTTACTTTGAAGGTCCATGTCTCAGGTTAATGTATTCTCTTTTGTTTCCCTCGGTCTCTGTGTCTTTATTGTCTTTTGTATTTAAGGCCCTGTGTTCTCCGTGCTTAGTGTCATGTCGTCACTGTCTCATCCCTGGAGCTGTGTGATTTTCCCCGTGTTTCCTCGTGTCTCAGTTTATCATTCCCTAGTTTAGTGTGATATTCTGTTTCGCCGTTAGGCCTGCAATAAAGCAGTGATTTTTGAGTTTAGTTATCTTTCCGTGAGTCTGCACTTGGTTCTTTTCTTGCCTCCACATAGCAATTCCATGACACTCTTTATATGTTGGAGTTAGTCAGACCTGCCTTGCAAGACTGCAGTTGGTCCAGAATGCTCGTCTTCTGACACAAACTAAAAGTTGTGAACAAATTTGTTCACATGTAGGGGACATGGCAAACAGGTGGAAGAAGATGATCTGGTCAGACGAGACCAAAGTTGAACTTTTGGGAGGTAAATATTATATTGGAAAATCTGTTAGTGTATATAAGACTTTTTTTCTGTTTTTTATAAAAAGCTGATATGTCAGCAGAGCCATAGAACTGAAAAAATGTAAGATAAGAACTTCAGATCCTGAAGTGTGTGAGGACAGAGAAGGATCAGCTTTATTTCAGATTTGAAAGATAAACTTTATATTTCAGTTTGTGATGGTTCTCTTCGTGATTACAGCAGCTGCCCTCAGATTCAGACCTCAGCACTACTACTACTACCCAGCACTGGGCACTGGTTTATTGCACTTTTTTTGCAATTTGTGTAATTACTATGCACTTAATGCATACATATTATTAAAATTTGGGCTATAATGGTTGTATTGATGTATAGCAACTTGAAATGCTCCCAAAAATGGCTCTACAGCATGTTAAAATATAATATAAGCTCTGGCAGACTTGGTTCTATGGTAGGTCTTAAAGGGTTAAACACTGAATGTACTCAGCTGCATGAAGAGAACATGAGATTTTCTTTGATACAATTAAATAAAATCTGATGAAGGTCAAAGTTTGTCACTTGTTGAATAAACAATCTGGAATTCTTTCACAAGGTTGTTTTTTTTGTTGTTTTTTTTTGTTTTGTTTTTTTGCCAAATAGTGTGTTATTTACCATAAAGTAATTCAGAGTCATTTATGCAAGTAAATGTAACCAGAGAGTATATGTTTTTTAAATATATAACTTTCTATAGGACCGAATATAATATCTTTATGTACAAGTCCAGAGCCTCTGAGGATTATCTGAGTACAGTACAAAGGTTAAGCTTAAGTTTACTATCAGATTTTTTCATGTGTTTGATGTAACTTTAAAAACAGAAGACTTAATTATTTGCTTGATGGTTAGGTATTCTCCTACAAATGGCCTGTATTTTTGTATAGCGCTTTACTAGTCCCTAAGGACCCCAAAGCACTTTACACATCCAGTCATCCACCCATTCACACACACATTCACACACTGGTGATGGCAAGCTACAAACTACAAACTAAACTCATCTTTGTAAACTAGTCAAACAAATTTCAACAGTTGCAAGGAAACCACACTCCGAAAACAATCACAATGAACCAGGGAAGAAAGAAGGATGTGGGAAAACAAATAAGTGAAGCACATCAGAGAAAAGTTACAATCACAGAACTAAATGAATGATTCTACAAAGATGGAGGGAAAGACTTTGTACACTGAGGAATTGAACGAAGGTGCAATCACCAATCAGAAAGGCAAGACTGATAAAAGTCATGCTAAACATGATACAGACTAAACAAAAATACTCAGTCTAAGCCAGGATCAAAACTCCGTATTGCCAGAACTACTGGAACTGTTAATAAAACCACTGAAAGAGAGTATACAATATGTAAAAAAACCCAAAAAAAACAATATATATATATAAATGAATATGACTTAAAAATAGACAGAAAGTGTTGCAAAAGTGTTTAAAGTTAGCTTCCATTAAACATTAAAACCGTGATTTAACCTCCTACCCGAATTCTTCCATGGAAATCATTTTTAATTTCTCTTTGATATTTGGGAATATTGGGACCTCATAAATGTAAAAACAAAGAATTGCCCGATTTTTTTTTTTTACCTGATTTTTGTTTCTAACAAAAATGAGATCCACATATGAGGACATTCGTTTTTAATTTTTGATAGAACAGTGGCAGTAGAATGTCCACATAAGTGGATATCAGAAAAAATTGTGTTTTTAGGTCTAGACAACCCAAAATGTGATGTCCACATATGTTGACGCCAGGTCCTAGGAGGCAGGGCCGTTGCTAGCCATTTGGGTGCCCTAAGCACAAATGCTTTATGGTGCCCCCCCCCCCCTCGCCACTGAAAAAAAAAAAAAAAACATTAATACTTTTGAATTTCTCAGTGGAATTTGTTTAATTAAATAACAACAAACATGACAGTTAAACAAATAAATAAGGTTAAAGGAGGTTAAAAATACTGTTACAAATAAATACTGAAACAAAAATTGAACATTGGAACAAGAACAAAGAGCCTGGCAATAATGTGTAATTTTTTTTATAAAAAAATAATATATATGATATAATATGAATATTTTTTTGAATATTCTTTATTGTCATTGTCACAGGTACAATGAAATTGAAAGTAGTATTATTATTAATATATTTACAAATAGTTTCACAATAGAATTTAAATAAGAAACTTAAATAAGAAAAATAAGAATTTGAACACAAAAGTAACTATGTTAAACATTTTTACAATTCGTTGTCAGAGTATGCCCTAGACTCTAGGGCATACTCTGACAACCAGAAAATGCAGGCGTGGTGTGCCTCTCTAGGGCCTAGAGAGGCACACGCCTGCATTTTCTGGTTGCAAAATCAGCTATAAGGTCATCATATGATAGCTTCTGAGCCACGTCACCATTGATGCTGATAACAGCCAGACCACTTAAACGTTCCTGCCCCATTGATGAACGCAGGTACGTTTTAATGAGTTTGAGCTTTGAAAAGCTTCGCTCAGCAGAGGCAACTGTGACAGGCAGGGTCAGTGCAATACGCAGAGCAATCCACAGATTGGGATATACCTCTTGAAGCTGATTGTCATGTAAAAATGACAGCATTTCCAAAGCAGACGTCTGTGGTGGCAGCTGAGGAAGGTTGATGATTTCCTGCATCATCTCAGGTCCATCAATGTCAGCTACTCCCTTATCTGTCAGTGTCTTCTGTACTTCAGTGCAGTGTTTTTTTAAATCCTCCTTGGACATCCCATTCACTTTGCTGAAATCAAGCAGCACTCCATATTTCTCCTTCACTTGATTCATGGTCTCAAACCTCTCCTGTAGGGAGATTAAAGCAGAGTCCACAACACAATTGAAAAATGTGACCTCAAGCTTTTTAAGGGCATCATGGAGGGGCTCATCAACAGCTTCATATGCAAACTGCCTTTTTGTGCTCCTGAGCCTTTTCTCCTTCAACTGTGGTTCTATGTTCAGGGCCTCACAGAGTTCTTTGGCAGCTGACACAGCCTCATCAAACCCAGACTGTCTGTATTTAGAGAGGTTACTTTTGGCAGTGTCAATGAGCCTGACAGCAACATCGAGCTGCATGGAGCTGGACTGTAGTAACTTGTTCACCTGGTTTGTGATTGTAAGAAGTTCACACCACACGATGGAGCAAATCAAAAATCGAAATGAGGCTACTTCCTCAGCAAGCACTTGAGCCTCCACCTTTGCGACTGCATCACTTACAGCTTCTCTGGCCTCCAGGAGAGCATCCCTCACTTCTTTTGTCTGACTCCGGACAGCAGTTACACTTTGAAGCCTGCTTTCCCATCTAACGTCACTCCAAGATTTAAGTGTCAATTTCACATGTTTTGTTAAAATGGCCCATCGCTGGGTGGCACTGGAAAAGAAATTGAACAACTTCTGCAAATACCCAAAGTAGCCAGTTGCATCTGGAGAGGACTTGGCAGCATCAGCTATGACCAGATTCATCGTGTGAGCTCCACAAGGCACAAACAATGCTCTCGGGTTTAATTGTAGCAGTCTGGCCTGAACACCTTGCTTCTTCCCCTTCATGTTGGCCCCATTGTCATAGGCCTGTCCTCGACAGTTTTCAAATGGAATGCCAAGCTCCTTCAACTTGTCAAGGACAACATTGGACAGGTTAAGGCCAGTTGTTTGCTCCACATTTATATAGCCAAGAAAGTATTCTTTAATATCTGGTTGTGCTTGGAAACAAACAATGCGTACTATGACTGACATTTGTTCAGTGTGACTCACATCTGGAGTACAGTCAAGAATGATGGAGAAGTATTTTGCCAACTGGATTTGCTTCACAATGGCGCGGAATGTTTCTGAAGAGATAATCTGAATTAGTTCGTTCTGTGTCTCAGGGCTGAGGTAATGTGTGTGGGAACCTTCATCTTTTATGTTGGCCAAGTGATTTGCCATTACAAGGTCATATGTTGCCATAAGCTCTACTTCCTTCAAGAAGTTGCCATTGTCCGGCTCATAAAGACAGTCAGAAGAGCCCCTAAAAGACAAATTTCTGGAAGCCAGTGAGAGAGTTATTGAGAGTAATCGTTTGAGAATCTCTCGCCACTTTTTCCTTTCTGCCTCTAGTAAGGTCAACTCCTGTTGATCTATTGCCATGCTTTTCTTTAGCCGTGTGTCCAGTTCTCTCCACTTAAGCATGCACTGTATGTGGTCTTGGCTACACTCATGACCCCTCAAACGGATGTTGATGTTCGACCAGTCACTGAAGCCCTCTGTACTCAGCTTTATATCCTTCACACTGAAAAGCTTACATGCAAAGCAGAACACAGCATTGTTCTGCGGTGAGTACACTAACCAGCTCCGGTGAACCTTTTCTCCATTGGGAAGAATTTTGAACTTAAGGCTAGTGTGAAATGCTCTTCCATCAGGCCCCTTTGGAAAATTAAAATCAGAGCTGACATTAAAAGGACCTCTCCGCACAATTTCAACACGATCAGCATCTACAATGTGAGCTGGCCAAAGAGCAGGATCGGTTGAAGGGGGCACACATGTCTCCACAGTGTCACTTTCTGATAGTCTCTCAGTGACAGGACTCTCAGTGGTACTTGTGTATGGAACTGTACCTGAACTGGTGGTTGATGGTTCTTGTTCTTCTTGGCTAGGGATTGTTGCAGGGTCTACAATGGCTGGTGGTTGATGTCCAGGGATGGCACTACTACTGGATGGTTCATCCTGTCCTTGAGATCCTCCTTGAACATATTTAAGCATTGACCCTGCATACAAGAGAAAATATTCAGGGATTTTACAGAAATACAATTTTGAATCTACAGTAGGCCTACGAAAGATTGCATTATAAGACTAATAAATTAAGTAAGTCACTGGTACATTTAAAAATTACTAACTATATTTTACATGTATAGATTTTCATAATGGCAAATGGCAATATAAACATGCTGTACATAATTTGATATAAATGCGCAAGTAGGAAATCTATATTACTGGAAGATATAGGTTTCATATTACAGTTTCACCAACAGATGTCGCCCTTGATCTATGAACCTAAAGAAAGACGAGAACTATTTATGTGTTCAGACGTCAATGGCATAAATAAGATATGCGTCTTTATAGATATCCTGAAATGCAGCAACATACAAAGTAATCTTGTCTAATCTGATAATAATACTTGACTGCATCACTGACCTATCCCAAAGTTAAGGTTAATCAGTAGCATGCATGACGTTAGCCAGCTAGCAACCTGAGGAGGGAAATGCTAGTCTCACGAATCACGATAACGTTAGCAATCGTGAGTCACGATTGCTAACGTTATCTGAAAACCGTCAATTGAGTGACCATGATGAGTTGCTTTTAGTAGTCCATTCTATATTCATATCCACAACGTAAACAAACTACCCAACATCAATCATTTGCAACATTTGTTAACACAGTATGAACACTGCTAACAGGAGCTATCACAGAGTTGACAGACATGAGCGTGCAAGCAAGGGCTACAATAATGAACTTTTTTTATTATTATTATTTAAACATTGCCTTACCGGCAAGCGACGCCTGAGTTTCATCACGCTTCCTCTTCTTCTTTCTTTTCTCCGCTCCCGACTCCTGTTGCCGTTTCGAGGCCATGTTCAAACAGGTGTTTACCAATTATAGAACAGACCACTGGGAGTGGGGGGGCACCAGGAGGAGACTGGAGACAGGGCACAAAGCAGATTCACCCCTTTTCTCGGGAAAATTGTTTTATGTTGCTTTTGTATTGTTTAACCATATTAATGCATATGATATTTATAGTATTAATATGGTTTACTTCTTTTTTTTACGACCCTGATTTTTTTGGTGCCCTACCGGCCATTTGGTGCCCTACGCAGTGTGCGTTATGTGCGTTTGCGGAGCTACGGCACTGCTAGGAGGTTAATTTCACATCTGTAAAATTCTGCCCCCTACAGTATTTTTTTTTTCTTGTCACAAATGACATTTTTCTTTATTATTTCAAGTGTATAAAATGTACAGTCGTGGCCAAAAGTTTTGAGAATCACATAAATATTGGAAATTGGAAAAGCTGCTGCTTACGTTTTTACAATAGCAATTTGCATATACTCCAGAATCTTATGAAGAGTGATCAGATGAATTGCACAGTCCTTCTTTGACATGAAAATTAACTTAATCCCAAAAAATCCTTTGCACTGCATTTCATTGCTGTCATTAAAGGACCTGCTGAGACCATTTCAGTAATCTTCTTTTTAACTCAGGTGAGAATGTTGATGAGCACAAGGCATCATTATGTCAGGCTGATTGGGTTAGAATGACAGAGCTGACATGTTAAAAGGAGGGTGATGCTTGAAATCATTGTTCTTCCATTGTTAACCATGGTGACCTGCAAAGAAACGCGTGCAGCCATCACTGCGTTGCATAAAAATGGCTTCACAGGCAAGGATATTGTGGCTACTAAGATTGCACCTAAATCAACAATTTATAGGATCATCAAGAACTTCAAGGAAAGAGGTTCAATTCTTTTTAAGAAGGCTTCAGGGCGTCCAAGAAAGTCCAGCAAGCGCCAGGATCGTCTCCTAAAGAGGATTCAGCTGCGGGATCGGAGTGCCACCAGTGCAGAGCTTGCTCAGGAAAGGCAGCAGGCAGGTGTGAGCGCATCTGCAAGCACAGTGAGGCGAAGACTTTTGGAAGACGGCCTGGTGTCAAAAAGGGCAGCAAATAAGCCACTTATCTCCAAAAAAAACATCAGGGACAGATTGATCTTCTGCAGAAAGTATGGTGAATGGACTGCTGAGGACTGGGGCAAAGTCATATTCTCCGATGAAGCCTCTTTCTCTTTTTTGTGTTGTACTTGTATAACTATGCATGTGACAAAGAACCTTGACCTTGACCTTCCGATTGTTTGGGGCATCTGGAAAAAGGCTTGTCCGGAGAAGAAAGGCGAGCGCTACCATCAGTCCTGTGCCATGCCAACAGTAAAGCATCCTGAGACCATTCATGTGTGGGGTTGCTTCTCATCCAAGGGAATGGGCTCACTCACAATTTTGCACAAAAACACAGCCATGAATAAAGAATGGTACCAAAACACCCTCCAACAGCAACTTCTTCCAACAATGCAACAACAGTTTGGTGAAGAACAATGCATTTTCCAGCACGATGGAGCACCGTGCCATGAGGCAAAGATGATAACTAAATGGGGAACAAAACGTTGAAATTTTGGGTCCATGGGCTGGAAACTCCCCAAATCTTAATCCCATTGAGAATTTGTGGTCAATCCTCAAGAGGCAGGTGGACAAACAAAGACCAGATAATTCTGACAAACTCCAAAAAGTGATCATGACAGAATGGGTTGCTATCAGTCAGGATTTGGCCCAGAAGTTGATTGAGAGCATGCTCAGTCAAATTGCAGAGGTCCTGAAAAAGAAGGGCCGACACTGTAAATACTGACTCTTTGCATAAATGTCATGTAATTGTCGATAAAAGCCTTTGAAACGTATGACGTGCTTGTCATTATATTTCTGTACATCACTCTGTACACACACAACACAGTCCACAGGACGCATTCAGAAGCTACCCTGCAGCTTCACTTTAATCTGCACTGGTCATTCCACTTTATTGTTATTGATATTTATATTTAAAAATGCAATACTGTAATTTTCTGCTGCTCATTCCTGTGCAATATCCCATCTGCCCCCCGTCATATTTCTTTTCAAGATTTTCTTATTTAATCACTAGTGTACATATATTTATATTTATAGATACATATATATTTAGTCATCTTTTCTCTTTTACCACATCTCTCTAATATTTTGCTCTTTACTATTTTTCTATTTTTTTATTTTTTTATTATTTTATTTGATTATATTTTCTTCTACTGTACCATGCTGCTGAGTGACTGCTGCTCATCAAACACATTTCATTGCAATGTTGACCCTGTGCTAACTTGCATATGACAAATAAAACTGAAAACAGAAACATCTGAAACAAAGATCTAAAAGCAGTTAGCAGCAAACTTTGTGAAAACTAATATTTGTGTCATTCTTAAAACTTTTGGCCACGACTGTAGACACAAAACAACACACAATAGGAGAAATATGCATTTCAACAAAGACAAAGTCACCACAGAATCTACGGATGGAGAAATAACAATGTTGTGGTTTGGTTGCAGTCATACATGCACATGTATGAGAAGAGCAATTTAGAAGTGATTTGTGTAGTTGGACTGACAGATGGTTTTAAGTTGGGAGTTCCATTACGTCAAGTTGAGTTTCCATTGACCTTTACAGACCACACTGTGTTCGGCAGTGGGCACAGAGCAGATGTTTATCAGTTATGTGCAAAGTGAAAAGAAGGATTAAAAAAGGTACAGTGAAACCCCGATGTACCCCATTTAACTTTTTTTTTTTAATTTTTAAAAATTCAAGTTATGAAGGCACTTAATGGCAATATTTCTGCCCGTGTTACGGCAAAGTGCCCGCGTAACAAAATCCGCTGACTCTAATTGGCTGAGCCCAGAATGCCCAGAATGCCTTCTGAATCATGTGACAACCCCTGGGCTTTCGTACTTGCGCTTCGCTGTTCCACTTGAACAACGTATTATTGTTGCAGTTAGCAATGAGTCTATAGCCTATCATTCACACAAAAGGCAAGATGGGTTATGAAAATTTTCGACTTACGAAAGACCGTCAGGAACAAATTAATTTCAGAAGTCGGGGTTCCACTGTATTTGTAGAAACAGCAGATCATTTCATCAACAGTTCATTTCTTTTTTAAAAAAATGCAATGTTTATTTTCTTTTAGAACAAAGGTAAACTGTCTTATACAGCACACCACAAACATACAACATATTGGGTTTCCCAAGAACATTTCCCCAAACCCTAAGTCCCTTCCCCCCCCCCACCACCACCAACACATATCACGTTTGCAGCATAACCATGACATTTCAATGACACTACAGGTTAACATAATGAACAAGGAGAAGGGTACAATAGATCAGTGATTTAAAACAAAAAGAGAATAACATGTATTAACTTCCTATTGCACATGGCATGTAACCACTGTTTCACCGAGAGATCATGTGGTGGTAGCCACTTCTGAACCACTAGTTTTTTGGCCGCAGTTATGCCTGCCAGCCACAATTTGCGAGCTTTCATTGTCATTGGAAGCCTAGAGTCATCAAGCAGAAGATGTAGCAGTGGCTCGACAGGAAGACTGATATTTGTCAGTGATGACAATAACTTTATTACCTTGCCCCAGAATAAGAACATATCAGGACAGTCCCATAGAGAGTGCATTAAGGTTCCAACAGTAGCAGTCGAGCAGAATGTGCAGTAAGGATGAGACGTCATTTTCATCTGGAATCTCTTCTGAGGAGTTAAGTAGGTTCGACGACATATCTTATAAAGAATAAATTGGTGGCCAGGATTCTTTGATAACAGTTAATTTCTTAAGACTGTCACTATTAGCAGCAAAATGAATGAATCAGTGAATTGTTCATTAACTACATGAAGTATGAAGTATGTATGAAGTAGTGTGATAACTGGTTTCATTGATCTATTTCTCATCATTGCATGAACAGTTTTCTGTTTCATGACAGTTACATTTACACATAGCTGAACACAAGTTAGAAAGTCTGAGCTAGACCAACTTTCAGCAAAGAACAGCAGCAGAGCCACAGTCACAACTACACAGTCATACATACATACAGTCAGACATATCAGCCAATCATTGGCATTGAAATTAAACAATTGTATACGAAAATAATTGTTTTTCTATTTATTATTTCAGTTATTGAATATGAAAACATGAAAATCACAGGTCACGTATTTATTCACAAATACAGTATAGAGTCACAGATCATGATGCATCTGTTTCTATAAATACAGCAAACAACACCAAGAAATAATCAGTGAACTGTTAAGCAAACAGATAGATGATGCAAGAAGCATGATGGTAATGTAATTATGTCAGTCAGGCTCTGAGGTGTGGCCTCTCTGAGTCTCTGTGTGACTGGCTGCAGAAATTACAGAAACTAATGCCATAGTAAGACTGGCTGGATGTAAAAAATGTTTTTGTTTCCCCCCCCCCCCCAAGAGAAGCAGAATCAGTCAGAGAACTCTGTCAGTAAACAAAACACACCAATTAAGATTTCTAGTTGGAAGTGATAAAATTGATTGGGCAGAACAATCTCTTGTATCTTTACTTTAGAGGACAATTTAAAGAGGAAAATGAAATCACATATAATTGAAATTTTGCCACATGCCCACAGGCGCGGGAGTTTTAGAGTTTAATAAGGCTGCAGCACGTTGCAATACCAAGAGTAACCACTAGATTGCAGCAAGGCAAGGCAAGGCAAGGCAAATTTATTTGTATAGCACAATTCAACAACAAGGTGATTCAAAGTGCTTTACAGAGACATTAGAAACAAAAACAAATAAAAAGCATGATTTAAAATTGATTAAAACAAGCAAACAAACAAACTAACTAAACACACACATTTCACACCTGTTCGCGCGATCTGAACCCTTATCGTAAGGGGAGCTACCAGTCCTTCTGTGGACGAGCTACTTTCTATTTTAAATTCCCTGAATTTAAAACACTCTCTAGACCCAGTCTAGACCCAGTTGGGGAGCTACCCAGAGCTCTAATCCCGCACCTGTTCGCGCGATCTGAACCCTTATCGTAAGGGGAGCTACCAGTCCTTCTGTGGACGAGCTACTTTCTATTTTAAATTCCCTGAATTTAAAACACTCTCTAGACCCAGTCTAGACCCAGCTGGGGAGCTACCCAGAGCTCTAAACCCACTTAACAAACAAACAAACAAACAAAACAGTATATAAAATCAAAACAGATAAAATCAGAACAAAACAGTATATAAGATCAAAACAGATAAAATCAGAACAAAACAGTATATAAGATCAAAACAGATAAAATCAGAAATAGATAAGATCAGTAGTTAGTGTAAGTTTTGAAATTTAAGCTTAAAAGTGTGGATTTGGTGCTTTATTCAAATGCAGCTGAGAATAGGTGAGTCTTCATCCTGGATTTAAATAAACTGAGTGTTTCAGCTGATCTGAGGCTTTCTGGGAGTTTGTTCCAGATATAAGGAGCATAAAAGCTGAATGCAGCTTCTCCGTGTCTGGTTCTGACTCTGGGAACTGATAAAAGACTGGATCCAGATGACCTGAGGGATCTGGAAGGTTCATACTGGGTTAGGAGGTCACTGATGTATTTTGGTCCTAAACCATTCAGAGCTTTATAGGCCAGCATCAGAACTTTAAAGTCTATCCTCTGACGGACAGGCAGCCAGTGTAAAGACCTCAGAGCTGGACTGATGTGGTCCACTTTTTTGGTCTTAGTGAGGACTCGAGCAGCAGAGTTCTGAATGAGCTGTAGTTGTCTGACTGATTTTTTAGGTAGACCTGTAAAGATGCTGTTACAGTAATCAAGCATACTAAAGATGAATGCATGGACTAGTTTTTCCAGGTCCTGTTGAGACTTTTATCCTTGAAATATTCTTGAGGTGATAGTAAGCTGACTTTGTTATTGTCTTAATGTGTTTTTCTAAGTTTAGGTCTGCATCCATCACTACACCCAAATTTCTCGCCTGGTTTGTGGTTTTTAGATGTATAGATTGAAGTTCTCTGGTGACCTGTAATCGTTTTTCTTTGGCGCCAAAGACTATTACTTCAGTTTTGTTTTTGTTTAGTTGGAGAAAATTGTGGCATAACCAGTCATTAATTTCCTCAATGCATTTACCAAGAGCCTGTACAGGGCCTCGGTCTCCTGGGCCCTGTTTCAGGAAGCCGGTTTAGTGGAAAAACTGAGTAAGTATACCCTGAGTTAACGAAAACTCTGGGTTTTCGGTTTCACAAAGCGAGTTCAGCTGAAGCCTGAGTGAGTCACTATGACGACACACGCCGTGAAGCTAACCTGCCCCCTAGCAGGTTTACTACAACTAACCCTGACTGTCTCCGCCCCTTTGTCGGAAACCTGACAGTAGGAAGTGTCAGACATGGCGTGTCCCTTCCTTGAAGAGCCAGTAGATCGTGAAGCCCAAATTCTCCGCAGAGCTCTCCGCCGGGAGAGAGTGATCAGAGCGCGTTCGGACATTTTATCATTTCCTGATGATTTTCTGTGTGAACGTTACCGTTTCTCAGCACAATCTATAATTTATTTGGATAACATCCTCAGGCCATATATTACGCATGTGACACATCGCGGACATCCTCTCAGTTCTGTACATATTATTTGTATTGCACTTCGGTTTTTTGCAAACGGGAGCTTTCTGTATAATATTGGTGACGCTGAGCACGTTTCCAAGGCTACCGTCTGTCGGGCAGTCAGGAATGTTACAGTTGCACTGAAACGTCTCCTGTACACGTTTGTGGTGTTCCCCGGTCATAGACCCACAAGATTCATCAAAGAGGGATGCCACAAAATTGCAGGTATCAGGATGACCAAAACTTAATTTATGATGTGGTGATACTTGGACTACTACTTAAATTTTACATTTATTTTCAGGGTTCCCAGGCGTGATTGGCTGTATAGATGGCACTCACATTCCAATCATTGCTCCTTCAGTAAATGAAGGAGACTATGTGAACAGGAAGTCTTTCCACAGCATTAATGTACAGGTACATAGTTCCCTGTAGCATTTCAAACTAACAAATTATTTCATCATAGTAATGGATGCTAATTTGTGTTCTCTGCACTGTGAAGATCATATGTGATGCTGCCAACATTATCACAAATGTGGAAGCCAAGTGGCCAGGCTCTGTCCATGACTCACAAATATTCCGTGAATGTACACTGAGCACAAAATTTGGACATGGTGAGTTGAGAATACTTTAAAATATATAAAGACCAATTGCTTCAGGGACATTTGAACTGAAGTGTATCCTTCTGTCTTAGGAGAGTTCACTGGCTACTTGCTTGGTGATAGGGGGTATCCATGTTTACCCTATTTGCTTACCCCTTACCCTGACCCTGAACCGGGCCCACAGCAGCGATATAATCTGGCTAATTGCAGGACAAGAGCCAGAGTTGAAATGACTATCGGAATGCTTAAGGCCCGGTTCCAGTGCCTGCAAAGACTCAGGGTCACCCCAGAAAGGGCATGTGACATTATTGTGGCATGTGTGATTCTTCACAACATTGCCACAATTAGAGGAGAACACTGTCCTTCTGAACCAAACAGCAGTGATCCAAACCATGAACATCCTGACCCTCCCACGGACATACAAGATGGAAGCGCAGTCAGAGACACCATATGTCACAATCATTTCCTTTGACCCATCACCTCAACATGTTGAAAGAAGAATAAACAGATTTTTTGTTCAACTGGCTTTATTGGTCACCTGTGTTTCCTGTACACAAAGTATTAAAAGATGTAAACCTCATAAAGTGTCTCTGTTGCTTCCTCCTCTGTAACAGCTGTCAATGTTTCTTCATTATTTTCCTAAAGAAATAAACAACATTGCTGTTCTACTGTACACTCATATAATCTGTGGAGTATTACTCACAACTGCATGTTGGTCTGGCTCAACAGGAGGCTGCACCAGATGCAGTACACCATCACCATCAACTGATAGAATATGAGGTTTATACAGGTCACTTATAACTTACAAGGGACCAAATGGCAATTAACAAACATACCAATCACCTTACACTTCATTGTCATTATGCTCTCAAAGACAACCAAGACTGAGGCAAGGCAAAATCAGTAGGAAAATAACTTCACTACAAAATAATCCATTATGGTAAAGAGTTTATCAAATGAATGAGTAGCACTGCAAAGGTGACTGTGAAGAAAGGATGTATGCACATCATGTATTATTTTGAATTTACCCCCTATGTAGGCACTTGTGTCTTGCGGGGTTATTGACTCAGAGGATGTCCCCGCAGAGATGCCTTCGGCCACAGGGCGCCCACTGTTTTGGCTGAGGGCCAACTGCTCAGCCTCTGTGAGTGGTGGTGGTGGAGGACCCCCACCTGTTTTTCGGGCCTCCGCTTTTTTTCTGTTGGCTATAACGGGTCACATTTGAGCATACAGAGTAAGCAAATATGTACTTGTAATGTGCTCAGATAATTTCAATAAGTGCTTACAGACAGAAAATTAATGTAGCCTCTAACTGCAATTGATTTACATCGGACAAACAGACCAATCACTGTGGCTCATAATACAATTACACCTTACCTGTTTGGACTATATTTTTATATTTCATTTTTACTTGCTGCCAGGAACGTTTGGGGCCTGTTGGGTTGCACCTGCGCTCACATCACGTCACAAAATAAAATGTATAAAATAACAAATAAAATAACATATGATAAAATAACGTGTTAAATGGGTGGAAATCCCTAGATCAATGTTTAAATTAACACTCACGCATTGACTCTGTCGGCTATGTTTTGCCATGCATGCTCACTTTCTTTTGCAGCTGTCGCTGTGTTACTTTTTTCCGCGGAATTTGCATGTTATCGGCATATGCTGCCATCAGAATTTCGGCCTCAAGCGCTGTAAAATACATTGACCGCGCCTTCTTTCCCTCCGTCTCCATGGTGACTCGCTTAATCTGTGCTCCACTGATCAGGGCTTTATGTATCCTCGTCCGCGCGCTTCACTTGGGGTTAAAGCAACTCCGCGTTGACTGAACTACTTGTTATCAGCCTTTCTGAAACCGAATATTCCGAGTTGGACAGTTCGGGGTTACTCAACCCTGCGTATCGTTTTTCACTCTGAGTTTTCTAAACCGGCTTCCTGAAACAGGGCCCTGGTGACATTGTGATATATATTTGTGTGTCATCTGCATAGCTGTGGTAGTTTATTTTGTTGTTCTTTATAATCTGTAATCAGCAGTGGAAAGGTTTTCCTTCATTACATAATAATGCGTGCTCTTCCACAGATTATCAGTCATCACCAAAAGCGCTAAAGAAACTGCATTAGTATTGTATTCAATGTTCATATTTATAATACTCAACCAATGCTGGTGTATCAGTACAGGCATAACTGTTTACATAAACTCTTCACATGTTTACTTCATCCCAATTCCAATTGATATACATACCAAAGAAAAGAGTTAAAAATTAATCAGTGTCATGTCAGCCTCTACCTCACATGAACTGCTGAGCTTTGCTGTTTAAAACATATTTCTTGCATTTGAAGCATGTATAATGTATATTGTTACTTGGCCCTGGGACACATGTGTTGAATCTTTTTCTCTTTTCTATTTCAAAGCAGGAGATTAAGTGGTGATCAGCCTGACAGTAAGATAAGGCTTTGTTCTTAATGGCCACTATTGAGACTCCCCTGTCTCATCTTTGCAGGCTTAGTATTTAAGTATTTATTCTATAAAAGTTTATTTTGAAAACAGCTCCTGGAGGTTTTACTTTGTTCATTGCCAACAGTCATTGATGGCAGAGAAAGTTCAGTCTTTAACTCATCTGGTTCAGGTATGCAATGCAATGCATAATCTAGGAAGAATACTACAAATAAATTAAGTCATAAATAATACAAAATAAATAATTTATGTGATGAAGCTATGGCTTCGCATGCCTCAGCATATGTCTGAATGCCTGCCTGACCAGTTTGTATTCTGGGTGGCTGTGTTTCAGGTGGTAGAGCAGCTCAGCTACTGACTGGAAGGGTGGTGGTTCGGTCCTTGGCTTCCCCAGACTGCATGCCAAGTATCCTCGGGCAAGATACTAACCCCAAGTTGCTCTCAGTCCATCAGAGTGTGAATGCTTAGATTGCACTTAAGTATAGAAGGAAGTGTTTGTGTGAATGGGTGAATGAGGCATGTTGTATACAGTGCTTTGAATACTCAGAGAGTGTAGAAAACCACTATATAAGAACCAGTCCATTTACCATTTCGGTACAGCCTAAGGCTGGCACATTGTTAAAATCCATATTGCACTTCATCATGAAGCATGCTGAAGGTTTTTATCCTTAAACTGATATTTGGCCTATTAATTATAAGCTTACTATAAATATTGAAGCAGAAAAGAGATGAACACCACCTCTCAGCATCTTAGTCATATCTACTTCTCACTTCTCAAGAGACACAGTTTGACCTACAAAATTAGCCTGTTTTCTTTGACTCGACTGAACAGTTTCTGCTGCAGCATGAAACAAGCCTGTGCACTAGACCACACATAAAGGCATGCTCAGTAGCAAACTTTGCAGGTGTATTTCACTGCTTACCACAAATTTGGTTCATCTGTTTTGGAAAACAAAGCAATGCGGCACATTTATATTAGTGGTTGACCACAGTGAGAACCTGCTGTTTACAAGAAATGAGCTGCAGCAGCTTTTTTATTTTGAACAGCATTCGTGCACAAGCAAAAAGAGAAGATGCAACAAGTGCTTTAATTTAAAAGTCTACATAACAGACAGAAGCGTTTGTTAGTATGTGAACTTTATTGGTACTTATGGTTCTTTATTGTTTAGTTATATACCCAGCAGACCATGTACAGCTTCTTAAATCGCAATAACAATATGTGATACTTCATCGTCTTCAATTCCACTCAGATGTGATTTTGTCTTCAATCAGCTCTTTTTTTGAGACCTGTCATATAAAAAAAGAAGTACAGAACAAAACATGTATTTATTTTCTTTAAAGGATAAAAAAATGCTATTGTTTGTGTCACACACCAGAAATAAACTCCATATAGCAGCTACTTAAAAAAACAGTAATTTTTTGCCATGAACAAAAGTTTTATTATTATTGCTAGTATTTAATATTTACCACGCATCACATATTACATATTATCTGAATGCAATACATAAAGAATCACTAATCAAAGTTAATCTTACCTTTGAGTTCAGTCTTGACCGGGCATAAGGTATAGTAAATGGCTCTAGAAGATAACGTCTCATCATCTAGTGGAGAGATACAGCAGGAGTGAGAGGACAGACGATCACAGTAACATCACAGATGATGAAAACTATTTTCTGTATTCATTAGATCTAATTTTCATTTTTAATTTTAATTTTCTTGACAACCAGAAGAAAATAATAGCATTCTTACATCCGAACATTATTTTTTGGCAGTTTCATCTTAATGAAATAATTATCTGATGCTCTAAACAGCTTCTTGATTGTTATCCTACATTTCATTAACACTGCTAGTCAAGCTTCAGTGTTGCTTTCCTAGCATTGCAGAACTCAGAAATACAAAATTATATTGCACAAAATATATATATTATTTCTCAATACTAAAGTTTTTTAAATAGTTTTTGGATATTTTTTCTCTTGAGCCTCTCGGGCTAATTAATTAGTTTTATTAAAATTATTTAGAATGGAACATTCACGCTACTGTGTACACATTTTAAAAATGTAGGAAAAACAACACCAGAAAGAAGACTGTTTTTATGCTTTGATTGTATTTGTTTAAAATGTAATTTATTCATACATGTATGTATGTATATATATATATATATATATATATATATATATATATGACCATGAAAAATAAATCAAAATAACATTTTTTTTTCAACATTAATGAACACATAGTTTCATGTCTCTTAGTTTACAAAATATTACCTTTATTTCTGTACCAGCAATCGTTGCCAAAATACATTCCAAGCAACAGCACCAGAGCACTCAATAAAGCAATGGCAAGGATCCATGGTGCGTCCTCAGAAGGGAAAAGGTCTGCATCTTTGAAACAGTTTGGATTAAATGTTGAATGTGGAAAAAATTTTAAAAAGAAAGGGAAGATAAAATACCTGAAGATTACACAAGCTTTTAAAAAAAATCTTGGATATTTTACGCATCTGATTAACTTACTTATATCAACCATTACCACAAAAATGTATTTTACTACTGAAAACTCTGGACTGTATTTGATTGATGAAATAAATAAAGTGCTAAATAAAATACAAAAAAAATTAATTGAATTGTTTACTCCTCCAAAATGGAAAATGAAGTTTATATAAACAAGAACATAGCTGGTACTCACCAACTCTCTCAGCTTGAACTCCCAGCAGAATCATAATGGTCACCACTGAAGAGATAAAAGAGTTCTGACTTTTGCAGGTAATAATAAAACATTTTGTTACATATCATAACTTGCCCACTAGGCTATGAGCTACTTCATTTTAAAGTAAAACAAACTAAATCATTCCATTTTAGACAGAAATTATAACTTTAACCTTTTTTAAGGTGGAATAAAGCTATGACAAAGATGACATCTCATGTTTCATAAAAATACAGTCCTTTCTGTTACAAAGGACTGAACAAAAAACAAAACTGACACATTTATCGAGATAAATCAAAATGCATTTATTTATTGTATATTATATTTACCTATTTTATCTATTATATATTAAATGTATCTATTATTTATGTGTATTTATCTTATTTGTTTATATATATAATTATTTTTTTCTAATGAAAATGAGAAATTACTCACACAGTCTGATGCCGAGAGCTCCGACATCCATGTTTTTTTTGCTGCAAACTGAAGACTGAGGTGTTACGGCAGTGAGCACGGGTGTCTTCCTGCTGCTCAAACTGTTTTAATATCCAATATTTTTAAAACTTCATGCAATGCAACAAAGTAGTTTAATGAAAGTACTTTCCAGTGAGACCGATTTGCTTTTGTGACAAGTCGAGCGTCACTGATAGTCAAGTTCACTGTCAGTGGGTGGAACAAGAAACCACTCAGACTTTTGCTGCATCTGACACAATTAGCAGGCTGGTTCATGTTTCCCACACTCGCATTGTTACTTTGACGTTCATCACTAGCTTACAATGACTAAACTGATGGTACAGTAATATTGTTGCTGAAAAACAAGATAAACTCAAATCTTCTTCAAAGTTCATTGAGTATAAAATATTTACCAAATTTATATTTATTAAGATATTTCAACACAATTATAAACAAATAATAAAAAAGAACACAATTTTCTTGCAGGCACAAGAGAAACATTGTTGAAGAATATATGAAAGCCATCAATAGTTACAATATTTAAATAATTTTAGTGATAATCTGTTCAGTAGATCTTACATTTATAGATAACTGTACTGCATAATGCAAACTGTGAAAGACAGCACTAATCATGGCAGCACAGGAACAAGACCTAAGTACAAAATTGCTAGTTGGCTGGGTTGTCTAAGGAGCTCGGAAAGAAAAGCGTCTGGACTTCTTTGAGTTGCTTGAAGACGTTTCACCTCTCATCCGAGAAGCTTCTTCAGTTCTAAGGTCAAATGGTGGGGCGTCCCAGATTTAAACGCAATGGGAGTTTCCTCCCAAAGAGGGAAAAAGGACACCCTGATGATCCTCTACCTCATAGGTGTCAAACTCTGGCCCAGCCTAATTACATTTGGCCCGCGAAGCCATACCAAATTACTATTAGAGCTGGCCTACTGGTATTATACAGTTAATATATATATTGTTTAGTATTAAGCTTTGCTTGTTCCATATTCAGTTTTTCAGCAAAACTTGTTTGAGTCCATAAGAAAAGATTCATTCTTATATCTAGAGGAAGATTTTTTTTTTTTCAATAAATATTAGCGTTAGCCCGCGACTTTGTTCCAGTTTTGAATTTTGGCCCACTGTGTATTTGAGTTTGACACCCCTGCTCTACCTAATCACATGAGCCAAGGTGTGAAAGCGGGTGTGGGTCACAATCAGCCAGGGTTTCGGGTGAGCTCATTGTGAAACCTGGCCTCACCCTATCATGTGATTTCCTGAGGTCAGATGGCCCAGGATGTGAGTGGGCGTTAAGGCGTCTGGGGAGGGATCTCAAAACTGGATTATAGTTGGTGTCGTAAACCACCACCTCTGTTCAAAGATGGTCGCTCACAATGGACGTAAATGGCTTCTTTCACTCCTCTTTCAAACCATCTGTCCTCTCTGTCCAAAATGTGAACATTGGCATCCTCGAAAGAGTGACCTTTATCCTTAAGATGCAGATGGACTGCTGAGTCTTGTCCTGTGGAGGTGGCTCTTCTACAAGACTCATCAGTTCATCTGCATCTTGTCTTGGACAGTTCCTTCAAGCTGGACAAACATGTGTCCTCTGTGTAAATAACACCGCGCCCAGCTATCTTACGGATCTTCTCAGCTTTTCCATCCCTGGGAGAGCGCTTAGATCAGCAGGCCAAATGCTTCTGGTACGACCTAGATCTCGGCTCAAGACCAGAGTTGACCGTGCATTCGCCACTCTTGCACCCTACCTCTGGAAAAATCTCATTCAGGAGTCTGATTCAATTCAATCTTTTAAATCTCGTTAAAAAACTTATTTATTTAGCCTTGCTTTCCCCGCCTCTTAGAGCCCGCATTTTTAAGTGTACTGTAACTTACCTTTCTCGCTTTATCAATGTTATAATGTTTTAACCTTCAGCCTTTGGGGTTGTGCCTACTATGCCTGGTGTATTATTGGTTAGTTATGTCTCCCTCTGTTAGTATATTTTATTTGCAATCATTTTATTTTTATTTTTTATTTGTATTATTTTATCTATTTGTATTTATTATTGCTCTTAATTCATTCTGTGAAGCACTTTGGCATACCTGTGGTTTTTAAATGTGCTATATAAATAAAATTATATTGTATCGTATTGTATTGATTGTTTAGTTCTTTGTTGCTAAGAGTGGGTTCTCTGTGTGTTACTGTAGGTGTACTGCAGGATGATGCGATAAGAGAGAGATTGCCATGAGTATGCATAAATCTTTTTTTGAACTCTTTGCTTTTTCTGCTTTAAAGGTTAATATTCATGTCATTAAGAATCTATAACTTACACTTACTTTTCATTTTTACCTGATCAATTTATCAGTAATTTTTCCTAAGAAGCAGAGTCAGTCAGCAGACTGTGTCAGTAAACAAAACCACATAAGATTTCATCCACTTAAGAAGTGAAACAGTGGAGAGGGCAGAAGGATCTCTCTTATCTTTATTGTAGAGGACAATCTTAGCAGGTAAATCAAGGCATAGATAACCTCTAAATTTTGAATAAGTCTGCATATGATGTGACATTTGTTGTTCTGGTCACCTCACGTTGCCGTACCATGAGTAACCACTAGAATGCAGCAGACTACATAATGATCTGTGATAATCCACATATTATCAGTGATGAACAAAACACCTGAACAAACTGTTTTAATATTACTTAACAATTCTGTGTTCATGCAGTCCCGATCAAATGTTTAAGACCACTTGAAAAATGTGAATATTTTGAATGGTTTGATCTTAACAAGGCACCAAGTTGAGCTTCAACATGCAACAGTAAGAAATGGGAGTGGGACAAAACATTTTTTGAGCATGCAATTTATTTAACCTCCTGACTACCAGCAATGCAAATTTGTCCTCTGTAGAGCACCTTTCTAAACCTGAATATCTCCCATGCACTGCATACTACAGAATCGCCTCCTTTTGGTATCTACAGAGGACATTTAGGGCTTTCCAATGATACCAAATGTGAAGGGGTGGAGCTTTGGGAACTTTTTCACTTTTTTCATTAAGGAACATGGCGGCCATCGCTGCAAGCACATTTTATGGGAAGAAGAAAAGTAAGTGCATAAAACTTCTTATTGAGCAATTTTTAGCTATAAATGTTGTTAGCATATTTTAAATAAGTCTCTTAATAACACATTAAAACATAGTATGCTTAATTCTAACTTCATTTTAGTATAGTATTGAAGTGTTTAAAAAATGTCCTCCATAGTGGACATTTGTAGTCATTTCCTCCATTTTGTTCTGTTTTTTTAAATGACCAGAAAAGGAGTCCTTTTTAGAAGCAGAAAGAAATTTATTGCAGTTTGATGAGGGAAACCCAGATCTTGAGTTGTCTGATGAAGAAGATCATAGGGAATAAGCCCTTGAAGAAGAAAGAAGGAGGAGCATCAGGGATGGTACGCAGACCTGAACTTGCTGTCATTAAGTGGTTGGACAGTTGTCATGGCATCCTCTGCCTATGGCAATCAACCTCAGGACAGACGCACAAGATGGTCTAAGAAAAACAAAAGGTTTGTCCATGTGCCAAGTCCACTGGCAATTGCTGAGTACACTACCAATATAGGTGACGTGGACTTTGTTGCCGAATGTTGAGTTTCTACAGGATGGTCTCTCACACTCAGAAATTGACAGTATGTGCAGTTTTCTACTTTTTGATCTGGCAATCACCAACTCGTGGCTTCAGTATAGCAGTGACTTGCAGTTTTGGGGGAAGAAACCACTACAATTCCTTGAGTTCAAACTTCTCCTTGGTGAAGAGTTGAAGAAAATATTTGCCATCAAAGTTCATTTTTACACGTTTGGCCTTCCAATGTCCTCTGCAGTGGACATGTGATATCTAAAAAATGTAAACTTTTTTTTCCCAAAAAATTATTTCAGTCTTCTAATTACCTTACAAACATTGGGGGATTTAAAAAAAAATTTGATTGGACAACATTTTTTTTTATTGACAACAACACTTAAACTGAAACATGCTGTTTTACAGCTGATCACAAGTTTAGGACCACATGCCTTTAAAAGGCCAAATCTGTGCAAAATATGGATTCATTGTCATTTTCTGTCAGGTAATCACACTGTCATGACTTTCTGATGGCAAAGGCAAAAAAAAAATTTTTTTTGAAGGTGGTCACGTTGTTGAACAGGGTCTCCCGCAGTGCACCATCGCTGCTGAGGTGGAACACTGTAAGATTTGGAATTTCTTAAATGATCTGAGGGTTTGGGGGTGAAAAAGTCAAGTGAAAGACTCAAAAAAATTTCACCAGCACGGAGCCGGAGGATCCAATTGGCTGTCCGTCAAGACACTGGATGATCCTCGACCCAAATTAAGGCTGTTACTGGTGTCGACTGCAGCCCTATAACCATCAGACGGCATCTGAGACTGAAGGGCTTCAGAAACATAAAACTTCTTCAAAGGCCTTGTATCCTTGAAATGCCACAGAACCGAACGTTTGGAGTACCACACATGGGACACTGAAAGGTGGAAGAAAGTTTTATTCTCTGATGAGTACCTTGATGGTCCTGATGGTTTCCAATGTTACTGGCATGAGATCCACACCCCACCTGAGATGTTTTCTACATGCCACAGTGGAGGGGGTGCCATAATGGTCTGGAGTGAGTTTTCCTTCAGTGAAACAGCAGAGCTTCAGGAGGTGCAGGGGGGTCAAACGGCTGCTGGTTATGTCCAGAGGTTGCAGAGAATCCCTCATGACTGAGGGACTTCGTCTGTGTGGCAAATGGGTTTTTCAACAGGACAATGCTACAGTACACAATGAACGCAGCACAAGGGACTTTTTCCAGGAGAATTACACCACTTTCTTTGGGCCATACTGTATGTCCTTCTGATTTAAATCCACTTGCGAACCTTTGGGGATGAATGGTAAGGGAAGTTTACAAAAAGGGCCAACAGTTCCAGACAGTAGACTCCCTTCGTGAAGCCGTATTCACCATTCACCATGTTTCCAACCAACTCATGGAAACACGTGCATCAAGCATGCTGCAATTAATTTTTGATGTGTTCAACAATAACAGTGGAGCTACTCATTATCAGTTCATGTTTGGAACTTTGATTTCTGTTTTGGGTGGGTTTAAAGGTTTTTGTTTTTTTTAGGTGTGATCCTAAAGTTTAGATCAGCTGTAAAGCAGTTTAAAAGTTGTTTTAAATAAATTGCATGTTCAAAAAACTGTTTTTCTCACTCCCATTTCTTCTTGTTGCACACTGAAGCTCTACTTGGAACCTTGTTAAGATCCAACCATTCAAAATATGATTTTTTTTGCCATTTTGCCATGCAAAAAATTACATTGCATATTGTAATTCATCACAAAACATGATGAAGCATTATAACTTTATAAGAAGACTTGAAAAGTGACCAAGTTCTGTTTACGTTCCTGTTTTTTGGATAAAAACCAAACAAAAAAAGATTAAGTGAAGGCTCTTTTTTAATCATCTTTTTAAGAACCAGCTCAAAACGGTTTACATGCTGAGATTATAGTACAGTGGAACCCCGACTTACAAATACCCCATTTAACGAAAAATTCAAGTTACGAAGGCACTGAACGGCAATATTTCTGCCTGTCTTACGGCAAAATGCCCGTGTAACGTAATCCGATGGCTCTGATTGGCTGAGCCTACAATGCCCACAATGCCTTCCGAATCATGTGACAACCGCTTGGCTTTTGTAATTGTGCTTCGCTGTTCCACTTGAATGTTGTTCTAGTTAGCTTTTTTCAAAGAAACCTGTAAGTCACTTAAAGTCAAGTTCACTCATAAAATGTGTCCGTCATAATAACGTTACAAGCTACGCTAGGCCATACATGCCAACCCTCACGATTTTTCTGTGAGAATCCCGAATTTCAGTGCCCCTCCCAAAAATCTCCCGGAGCCACCATTCTCCCGATTTTCCACCCTGACAACAAAATTGAAAAACCATATCCCAGATTGGCCCAGCCAATTCCATTTTCCAACAATGGCTACAACTACTGCAGCTACTTAGTTTTAATATTACTCTTATTACTCTTTCTGGGTCGCAAAATAGACTTTTAACATATTTTCAAGCGAGAATGTAGCTGTGTAAACATCAAATATCTGAGCCGACGAGAACAGCAAACTCCAGGCATTCAGTGTTCTCATAGTGCTAATGTATAAGAGATGTTGGTGTACTATAACTGAAGTAATGTTGTTAAGTCCTTCAAGTCATATTCTTTTATTGTCATGACTGTATTTGGAGCCATTTTTATTTTTGTATGATACCTGATTTATATGGAACATGGCTGAAGTAAACTAAAGTCTAAAATACTTTAGTCAGTCATTTGTTTAGTAGTGATTTAACATTATATAATTCACATATAAAACTATGAATTGTAAATTGTACCCAAGTATATTTCCCCTTTTGTTATCAATCTATCTATTAGCAGTGATCGGTGGTTGAATCATTCGTCCCCACCAATGCCAACACCAAATCTACGCCCTTGCCACAGCATATTCAGTCTGTGCACTATATAACATTTTATGCAGAGCCATGCTCAGTACCAAACTTTGCAGTTATAGTTCACTGCTTACCACAAATTTTCTTCATCTGTTTTGGAGAAAAAAAAAAGCGACACATTTACATTAGTGGTTGACCACAGTGAGTACCTACTGTTTAGAAGAAATGAGCTGCAGCAGCTCTTTACTTTTGAACACCATTCATGCACAAGCAAAATACGAAAAGCAACACGTGCTTTAAATTAAACATCTAAATAACTGACAGAAGTGTTTGTTTGCATATGAACTTTATGAGTACTTACGATCAGCCACATCTGACGGCTAGCTATTTTTGAATATACATTAGACATGACATTTTACACACTGACATTCACACCCAACCCAGCAGATGATATACAACTTCTACAATTGCAATAACAATATGTGATAAATGTGGATTACTTCATTGACTTCATTTTCACTCAGATGTGATTTTGTCTTTAGTCAACTCTCTTTCTGCGACCTGTCAAATATACAAATAGTAAAGAACTAAAACAGTATTTTTTGGGTGGAAAAGAAAAAATGCTATTGTTTGTATTACACACCAATATTAACTTCACAGGACAGCTACTAAAACAACTATGAACATTTTGCCATGAAGCATTAGTTTATTATATTTTGTATTTAATATTTACCACCCATAACAAATTACATATTATCTGAATGCAATACATAAGGAGTCATTCATCAAAGTTACTCTCACCTTTGAGTTTAGTTTCACCTGGGTGTAAGATGTAGTAGAAGATAACATGTCATCATCTAATGGAGAGATACAGCTGGAGTGAGAGGACAGACGACCACAGTGACATCAGTGATGATGTACAATATTTTCTATTTACTGTATTCATCAGATCTAATTTTAAATCTTGTCAATCAGAAAAAAGTAATGTCATTCTTATTTTTCTGCAGTTTCATCTTAATGACATAAACATCAGCTGCTCTAAACAGCTTTTTGATTTGTACCTAATAGTTTGTTAGCATAGCTAGTCAAGCGTGGTTTTCCCTTTCCTAATAAAGCTTTTAATTAATATTTAGAACAAATCATAATAAATGGAGCACATATGGAATCATTAATCTCACCTTTAAGTTCAGTCTCACCCAGGCTTAGGGTGTAGTAAATGGCGGTAGAAGACAATATGTTGTCATCTAATGGAGAGATACAGCAGGAGTGAGAGGACAGATATCCACAGTAACATCAGAATACTATTTGCTATTCACTGTAGTCTGACAGTTTTCTTTTGATGAAAAAAGTGTCAGCTGTTCTGATGAGCTTCTTGATTTTTAGAATAGAATAGAATAGAACAGCTTTATTCCTTCTCTTTCCACCCAGCCTACGTCCATTCTTGTCCACAGTCTGGTTACCTCCCGTATTGACTACTGCAATTCTCTTCTGCATGGTCTCCCCCACAAATCCCTCCATAAGCTTCAACTGGTTCAGAACTCTGCTGCTCGCATTATCACCAGAACCCCCTGCTACCAGCACATCACCCCAGTTCTTCAGGAACTTCACTGGCTCCCTGTGAAATTCCGGATAATATTCAAACTTCTTCTGCTCACCTTCAAGGCCATTCATAACCTCGCTGCTCCTTACCTTTCTGACCTGTTAACCACTACCAGTTCTGCTCAAATTCTGTTCTGTTAAAATCTGCATATTCTCTGTGAATCCACTGTTTGTATATTTTATCTTGTGCTTTTGTTTTATTGTTCTTATTCTGCCATTGTTTTACTAAGTGTTTTATCCTATTGTAAAGTGTCCTTGGGTGACTTGAAAGGTGCTCATAAATAAAATTTATTATTATTATTATTATTGTCATTGTAATAAGTACACTAGACTTTACACTAGAATAGTGCACACTAGGTAAAAAAAAATATAAAATTGGCAGTAATATTAATAAAATAAGACGATCACGCTCACACATGATAGACACAGACATGCTGTCCTGTGGGAACAGGTGGAGTCGTAGGTATATGGGGGTCTCCCCTGTGGGGAGCCAATGCTAAGACTTGGGCCCAAAAATGTGTGGTTTCCCACTCTCCGGTGCTGGACAAGAAGCTGCTGACCCACATTATAGTGGCATGTGAAAGACCCAAGTCTTAGTTTTTCTGCCAGTTTGTGGGGAAGGGTGGCATTAAATACAGAGCTAAAGTCAACCAAGAGCATCTGCACACAGCTCCACTGTTGCTCTAAGTGTGCCTGTGTCTATGGTGTCCTCTGTAGATCTAATTGCTCTGTAAGCACAATGTTGGTTGTCAAAACTGTGGGTTAGGAGTGCTCTGACCAGCTTTTCAAAGCTTTTTTCTTTATTACAGGTGATAGCAACGGGCTGGTTGTAGATGAAGCTGAAAATATTGCGTTTCTTGGGCATTCTGCTAAGCTAAGCTTATTCTAAATGGAACAATAGAAGTTGCACTTCAGGCCACAGTTTTGATCTGTATGATGAAACTATTTTTATTTGAAGCAGAAGTGTAGAAAGCTCATAGTGTATTATCACCAGCACCTACTCTTTCCTTATCCATGTTTACAGATACCAGAAAAACAGCACATTGTGTTTAGTAAATGTATTTATCTCTTGCTTTTTAACCTGTTTTGTATTATTACTGAAAAGAACTGATTAAATCTCTTTCTACTTCATGTCTTTTCTTGGAGTGCTCTGCATATTTTCTGTTAAGACTGAAAATAAACAAATTTACAAGATGAAATTAAAAAAACAAGAGAAATAATAAAATAACGATAAGAGAAGCACACTAAACAGCTAAAGTCTATTTCTTAGTTTAAGCCATTTAACTTACACCCATTACAATTAAAACAAAAACAGAACATTCACAAAATTTCTGTTTCTTTTGTCCAATTTGTTATATAATATTATAGTATTTCATAGTACAACAATTAACAAACAACATTCGTGTTCTGACTCCTGGCTAAGCTTGAATTACGTGCTGATGTGCATGATGAGAGCATGTGACAAAGTAAAAGTGATCAACACAAAGTTGTGTGCAAAACATCATGTTCTTCACCTCTGTCCCAGCAATTGTTGCCAAAGTAGATTCCAAACGACAGCACCAGAGCGCTCCATAAAACAATGACAATGACCCAAGGTGTACCATCAGAAGAGAAAAGGCCCGCCTCTTCAAAACAGTCTGGATTAAATAATGAATATGTAAAAAGAGTTCAAATGAAAGAGGAAGATAAAATACCCAACAGTTTTAAAAGCCTTTTAAAAAAACACTCTGGGACATTTTGTGTGCATGTTTCACTTAATATCAGCCATTAAAATACATAAATTTGTAGATAAATAAAACAAAATTCATTGATGAAAGAATATCACTGCAAGAAATAAAAGGCTAAACACAAAATATATCATTACACCTATGATCATTAAGACAAGGACAAAGAACCTGCTACCTACATTTCTTTCTTGAATTGTTTGCTACTCAGAAATGAAAAAATGAAATGGAATTTATATAAACAAGAACATAGCTGGTACTCACCAACTCTCTCACCCTGAACACCCAGCAGAATCATAATGGTCATCGCTGAAGAGATAAAGGCAGATTTATGAAGGTATCTGCTGACTCTTACAGGTACTAATATATGAATTCATCATACGTGACCCACGTATGCTCTAGGCTACTTTGTCTTTAAGTAAAACAAACAGAAATAAACATATTTTAGACAACATTTTTAACTTTTTAAAAAATTTTTAACTTTATAACCTTTTTGTAATGTGGAACAAAGATATGTGACAAAGTTGACATCTCATAACCATTTCATAAAAATGCAGTCCTTTGCAGCAAAACATGAACAACATTGATACTTTTTTTTACAAGATTAATTTAAGTAAATTATGCATTTATTTATCTAATTTATTTCTATGTATTTTTTTCAAATGTGGAAATTACTCACACAGTCTGATATCGAGAGCTCTGATATCCATATTGTTTTGCTGAAGACTAAAGTGTTACGGCAGTGTCCTCAAACTGTTTTAATATCAAATGTTGCAATGCTACGAAGTAGTTTTACGAAAGTAGTTTCCACTGAGACCGATTTTCTCTTGTGGTAATTTAAGCCTCTGTGATTACGTTCATATCAGTGGGTGGAACAAGTAACCACTTCAGACTTTTGCTGCATCTGACACAACTAGCAGGCTGGTTCATGTTTCCCATGCTCGCATTGTTACTTTGACTTTTGTCATACTAATACAAAAATAATGTAACTGATGGTTGTATCATTACAGAAATACAAGAAAAAAACTTAAATATTAATCTTGTTCATAGTTTACAATCTGTAGACTATACAGATTGTAAACTATGTACCAAATTAACCCAATATTAAATAAGATATCCAAACAAATGAATGCATAATGAAAAATAAACTGTTTTCTTGTTGGCACAAAAGAAACATCAAGAATTGATGTGAAAGCAATTAATAGTCAATTTATAGTTATAATAACTGTATGAAAAATCCTCAACACAAATTTGTTGCTTAAGTTCTGGAAGACTCTTTAGAGCCCTGTCAATGTAAATGTTTTTAATTTTTAAATCATTTTTAAATCAGGCTGTTTGCTGAAGCCTCAGCCTCCCAACTTGTAGTGCTTAATCGTGTGTGTGTGTGTGTTTGTTTGTTTGATCTAAGAATCCTAGGCTTTGTGTACAGTATTTTAAATCGTTGTGACCATTTTTAAACAGCAATAAAGCAGAAGGGATGAACTGGCTATATATTGGTGTACGTTTTCTCCTGTTTATTAAGTGTTTGTCAGTGAGTGACTAGACTGACACACGCACGCACACACCTTCATACACGTCACTTCCAAGCACTTATCTGCAGTATCTCACACTCATATACACACACACAAACACACACCAAGTTACTTTTGCTCTTTTGCTTTTGTGTGTATTTTCCTATTCTGTCTAGCATTCCACTGTCTTGTCTTGTTTCCAGGGATTCACCTGAAACCCTGGCTGATTGGGACCCACACCCGCTTTCACACCTTGGCTCAGGTGATTAGAGGATCGTCAGTGGGTCCTTTTGTCCCTCTTTGGGGGGGATACTCCCATTGGGTTTAAATCTGTCAGGGCCAGCAGCTTTGCAAGGGTTGATACTGCTCAGTGCGTTATGGACGTGCATTGTGGTGAGAATGACGTTATGGCAGTCATCAAGGGGAGGGTTTAGGCAGACTTTTCCTTGTTGCTTTGCTTTTCCTTGGAATTGCTAGGCTTGTGGCCAGAGATGACCTGGATGCGCAGGCACATGCATCGTGGGTCAGTGTGGACAAAGTGTTCCTCCACCTTCAGCTTGTAGCTGTGCTTGGCCTCTTTGATGCCCCCCTGTAACGTACTGTAGGCCTGAGCGTCTCCGGATCTGAAGGCATTGTTACGTGCATTTTTTAAAAACTTTTTTTCTTTTGATTTGGCGATCATTTTGGCTGTGTTATAGCTTGTGGCACAGATTTTAGTAGGAAATCTTCTTTTCAGTCCAAGTTTTGAAATCTAGGGTCTTTCACATGCCATCCATACTCTGTTTTAACACCTTTGTGTATAAAATCTGCCATAAAATCCTCTCTCTCTCTCTCTCTCTCTCTCTCTCTCTCTCTCTCTCTCTCTCTCTCTCTCTCTCTCTCTCTCCCCCCCCCCCCCACACACACACACACACACTTTTTCTCATTCAAAGCCTGGATGTTTTCATTTTGGGGCGACCGTGGCTCAGGGGATTGGGAAGCTCATCTGTAACCGGAAGGTTGCCGGTTTGATCCCCTTGCTCTCTCTGTCCTGGTCGTTGTGTCCTTGGGCAAGACACTTCACCTACCACCTACTGGTGTTGGCCAGAGGGGCTGATGGTGCAATATGGCAGCCTCCCTTCTGTCAGTCTGCCCCAGGGCAGCTGTGGCTACAACTGTAGTTGCCTCCACCAGTGTGTGAATGTGAGAGTGAATGAATAGTGGAATTATAAAGCACTTTGAGGGTCTCAAAAAGCGCTATATGAATGCAATCCATTATTATTATTATTATTATTATTATTTTAAATTTTTCCA
The DNA here is from genome assembly GCF_057382185.1 of Mchenga conophoros. Lineage (NCBI taxonomy): Eukaryota > Metazoa > Chordata > Actinopteri > Cichliformes > Cichlidae > Mchenga > Mchenga conophoros. The sequence goes on from NC_140528.1 coordinate 47,315,654, forward strand.
CATTGCATATGTTCAGTGGTGTTCTTATGTTGTTTAAGTTTTTGGTGTTGTTGGAGTTTCCAAAATAAATGTTTTCAATTGGCCTAGAATGGCAAAATGGTTAAATCTGGTGAAGTAAAGTAAAAATGTCAAATATCACAACTTTTCTTCAAAATGAAATTAAATAAAGCATGTTTTTATACTACAATGGCAGAGAGATTAAAAAAATGTGGTTTTAGTGGAAGTGAATGGGGCATTTTTATACAAGGGAAAGTAGTAGTAGTAGTATTAGTAGTAGTATTTGGCACTCCAAAAAAAAAAAAATTATGTCTAAAACTTTAATCACTTTAATCACTGGTGACTCAGTGTTTTGACTTTAGTTTTATTATTAATCTGTGATTTCATCGTGGTTTATGATTACTTGTCTTTTTCTTTCTGTTTTGTATTTTCCGTGCTCTAGTTCTTCTTTACTTTGTAAATACAAGGCTTTGTTCCTGTCTCCTCGTGTTTAGTGTAGGTTTAGTTCAGTCTTTATGTTTATATTCTTCCCCAGTCAGTCGTGTTTCAAGTTACTCCTGTCTCTGTGCTCCCTTAGCTGTCTGTGTTTATAGTGTTGCGTCTCTTGTTTAATTAGTGTCAGCTGTGTTTCCCTCCTGGCCCTCATTTACTCCTTTAATTTATTGTCTGCGTTTTCCTCTGTTCAGTGTTGCGTCACATCCTTTTACTTGCCTGTGTGTTCTGTTCACTTTTTCCAGTTTAGTTTAGTTTAGTTTAGTTTTAACTCGTGCAATAAAGCTGAGGTTTTTTTGAGTTTAAGTAAATGGCCTCGCTTTACTTAGTCCCTAAGGAGCCCAAAGCGTTTTGCACTACATTCAGTCATTCACACATTCACACACTGGTGATGGCAACTACATTGTAGCCACAGCTGCCCGGGGCACACTGACAGAGGCGCATCCTGGAGTTTTTGTTTCCTCCCTTCCTGCCTATCGCACACAGACCTTGACAGGAGGATACAAAAGGGTGGAAGAGTACTTGAAGTCATGTGTCATATGATCATGTGACTGGAGAGCTAGGGAAAAGTAGACCACAAAAAAATTATATAAATGTGTATTTAAGATATGAGTATTGACATAATTTATGTATTTTCTCATTGGTACATCTTATATGTGACGTGATATTTTACAAATGAAGTATCAACATTACATAAATATGGCACATACCACACAGTATTACAAGAAATTATTATGTATTTTTGGCATTCTATCATAGAGTTATGATTACAGGTACTCCCATTGTGAGAGGGAATTTCTTTATCAACAGTATATCAAGCTGACTGTGTGAACTGTTATGGCTGTGTGCAGCCAGGCAGGAAAAAGAACCCAATATGCAGACTCGTGGAGGCAGAATTTAAACTCTAACTCCACTGCTTTATTGCAGGAATTAGTCAAAAAACAGAACAAAACTACGAGGGCTGGAAACTGAACTGGAAACAAAACACAAAGGCCAGAACAAGGGTACGACACGACACTGACAAAGAGAAACGCAGGGATTAAATACACAGATGGAGCAATCAGGGAATGACAGACAGGAGGGCAACACAGCTGGGACAAATCCGATCTAACGAGACAAGGGAGCAAAACCAGAAACATTAACATGAGACACGGACCTTCAAAGTAAAACAGGAGACACACAGGCACAGAACTAAACCACTACAAAACACTAGAAATCACAAACCACAAAGAAATCATAAAAAAAAACAATAACAATACACAAAACACTACAGGGCCCTGTTTCAGGAAGCCGGTTTAGAAAACTCAGAGTGAAAAACGATACGCAGGGTTTAGTAACCCCGAACTGTCCAACTCGGAATATTCGGTTTCAGAAAGGCTGATAACAAGTAGTTCAGTCAACGCGGAGTTGCTTTAACCCCAAGTGAAGCGCGCGGACGAGGATACATAAAGCCCTGATAAGCGGAGCACAGATTAAGCGAGTCACCATGGAGACGGAGGGAAAGAAGGCACGGTCAATGTATTTCACAGCGCTTGACGCCGAAATTCTGATGGCAGCATATGCCGATAATGGGCAGGGATAGCTCAGTAGGTAGGGATAGCTCAGCAGGGATAGCTCAGTAGGTAAAGTGGTCGTCCCATGATCGGAAGGTCGGCGGTTCGAATCCACTTAACGGCTACCCTGAGGTACCCCTGAGCAAGGTACCGTCCCTACACACTGCTCCCTGGGCACCTGCTTAGTGGGCTGCCCACTGCTTCACTGAGTGAATGGGTCAAATGCAGAGAAAAACAAGTAATTTCCCCATGGGGATCAATAAAGTATCCATTATTATTATTATTATAACATGCAAATTTTGCGGAAAAAAAAGTAACACAGCCACAGCTGCAAAAGAAAGGGAGCATGCATGGCAAAACATAGCCGACAGAGTCAATGCGTGAGTGTTAATATAAACATTGATCTAGGGATTTCCACCCATTTAACACGTTATTTTATCATATGTTATTTTATTTGTTATTTTATACATTTTATGTTGTGATGTGATGTGAGCGCAGTTGCAACCCAACAGGCCCCAAACGTTCCTGGCAGCAAGTAAAAATGAAATATAAAAATATAGTCCAAACAGGTAAGGTGTAATTGTATTATGAGCCATAGTGCTTGGTCTGTTTGTCCGATGTAAATCAATTGCAGTTAGAGGCTACATTAATTTTCTTTCTGTAAGCACTTATTGAAATTATCTGAGCACATACAAGTACATATTTGCTTACTCTGTATGCTCAAATGTGGCCTGTTATAGCCAACAGAAAAAAAGCGGAGGCCCGAAAGACAGGTGGGGGTCCTCCACCACCACCACTCACAGAGGCTGAGCAGTTGGCCCTCAGCCAAAACAGTGGGCGCCCTGTGGCCGAAGGCATCTCTGCGGGGACATCCTCTGAGTCAATAACCCCGCAAGACACAAGTGCCTACATAGGGGGTAAATCCAAAATAATACATGATGTGCATACATCCTTTCTTCACAGTCACCTTTGCAGTGCGACACATTCATTTGATAAACTCTTTACCATAATGGATTATTTTGTAGTGAAGTTATTTTCCTACTGATTTTGCCTTCCCTCAGTCTTGGTTGTCTTTGAGAGCATAATGACAATGAAGTGTAAGGTGATTGGTATGTTTGTTAATTGCCATTTGGTCCCTTGTAAGTTATAAGTGACCTGTATAAACCTCATATTCTATCAGTTGATGGTGGTGGTGTACTGCATCTGGTGCAGCCTCCTGTTGAGCCAGACCAACATGCAGTTGTGAGTAATACTCCACAGATTATATGAGTTTACAGTAGAACAGCAATGTTGTTTATTTCTTTAGGAAAATAATGAAGAAACATTGACAGCTGTTACAGAGGAGGAAGCAACAGAGACACTTTATGAGGTTTACATCTTTTAATACTTTGTGTACAGGAAATACAGGCGACCAATAAAGCCAGTTGAACAAAAAATCTGTTTATTCTTCTTTCAACATGTTGAGGTGATGGGTCAAAAGAAATGATTGTGACATATGGTGTCTCTGACTGTGCTTCCATCTTGTATGTCCGTGGGAGGGTCAGGATGTTCATGGTTTGGATCACTGCTGATGTTTGGTGCAGAAGGACAGTGTTCTCCTCTAATTGTGGCAATGTTGTGAAGAATCACACATGCCACAATAATGTCACATGCCCTTTCTGGGGTGACCCTGAGTCTTTGCAGGCACTGGAACCGGGCCTTAAGCATTCCGATAGTCATTTCAATTCTGGCTCTTGTCCTGCAATTAGCCAGATTATATCGCTGCTGTGGGCCCGGTTCAGGGTCAGGGTAAGGGGTAAGCAAATAGGGTAAACATGGATACCCCTATCACCAAGCAAGTAGCCAGTGAACTCTCCTAAGACAGAAGGATACACTTCAGTTCAAATGTCCCTGAAGCAATTGGTCTTTATATATTTTAAAGTATTCTCAACTCACCATGTCCAAATTTTGTGCTCAGTGTACATTCACGGAATATTTGTGAGTCATGGACAGAGCCTGGCCACTTGGCTTCCACATTTGTGATAATGTTGGCAGCATCACATATGATCTTCACAGTGCAGAGAACACAAATTAGCATCCATTACTATAATGAAATAATTTGTTAGTTTGAAATGCTACAGGGAACTATGTACCTGTACATTAATGCTGTGGAAAGACTTCCTGTTCACATAGTCTCCTTCATTTACTGAAGGAGCAATGATTGGAATGTGAGTGCCATCTGTACAGCCAATCACGCCTGGGAACCCTGAAAATAAATGTAAAATTTAAGTAGTAGTCCAAGTATCACCACATCATAAATTAAGTTTTGGTCATCCTGATACCTGCAATTTTGTGGCATCTCTCTTTGATAAATCTTGTGGGTCTGTGACCGGGGAACACCACAGACGAGTACAGGAGACGTTTCAGTGCAACTGTAACATTCCTGACTGCCCAACAGACGGTAGCCTTGGAAACGTGCTCAGCGTCACCAATATTATACAGAAAGCTCCCGTTTGCAAAAAACCGAAGTGCAATACAAATAATATGTACAGAACTGAGAGCATGTCCGCGATGTGTCACATGCGTAATATATGGCCTGAGGATGTTATCCAAATACCTTATAGATTGTGCTGAGAAACGGTAACGTTCGCACAGAAAATCATCAGGAAATGATAAAATGTCCAAACGCGCTCTAATCACTCTCTCCCGGCGGAGAGCTCTGCGGAGAATTTGGGCTTCACGATCTACTGGCTCTTCAAGGAAGTGGCACGCCATGTCCGACACTTCCTACTGTCAGGTTTCCGACAAAGGGGCGGAGACAGTCAGGGTTAGTTGTAGTAAACCTGCTAGGGGGCAGGTTAGCTTCACGGAGTGTGTCGTCATAGTGACTCACTGAGGCTTCATCTGAACTCTCTTTGTGAAACCGAAAACCCAGAGTTTTCGTTAACTCAGGGTATACTTACTCAGTTTTTCCACTAAACCGGCTTCCTGAAACAGGGCCCAGGTCACCAAAACCAGGACTGTGACATGAACCATGTACGCTGGAACAACACTAAAAGTGAATAATGGAGAAATAATAAGTAGGACTTAGCTGTTCAGCCTTTGTAGTCTTTTAAGTTGTTCTATTCCTGAGCAATACATTTATGGTAAATTATAATTGAGAACATATTCTACCATTTTATATCTGTGTCATGTGATCATCTAATTAAAGCAGGTGTCTCAAACTCTTTCTCTCTTTAGGCCCATGTCACCCCTACTTGTGGCCTGTAATAAATGTAATAAATGACATGTAATAAAATATGAATATAATTTAATTTGGTCCTTGAAGTTACTTTTTTTTGTTAGGGACGATTTGTTTGTTGATGAGTGCAATGTTAAAATAAGTTCTTTAAAAAGCAAAAAAAAAATAATAATAATAATATGAAGGCAATTTGAGAAGAGAGTACAAACATGTTGACAGATTGACTGTGGTGGTTCAGTGAGAGTTATTTTTAAAGAAAACAAAAAAACTACAAGACACATGGTCCTAAATACAACTAAAAAATAAAAAAAGGTTTTACTTATCCTGCAGTCCTACAGCAGAACCTATAATATGGACTTGATTCCAAATGTATTGTTATAATTCATTGGTTTATGCAAGCATGGCTCTACAGGGCAAGCCAAAAAAGAGGCAAATGTTAGCTAAAGTCACATTATCCACGGATAAAATTGAAAGTGCAGACTCCCAGTTGGCAGGAGTCTGCCACCGACTGGCTGCCAGCTTGTTGCAGGCTGTTTCTATTTATGCTTATTATACAGAACCTACCACAGGTTTTTCCAGGCAATAATCACACAGTTTTTAAGTTTGCTTTAATAGTTTATTAATATGCTATTAAATAGAACTAGACTGTTTTGCATTTTGCAGTTTTTATTGTGCTTATTACACAAACTACCACAGGTATAATAACTTAGAAATTACCACATTATTACGGTCTTGTTTCTTCCGTGTTCCCACTTTATGACAGAGCTCTATTTTCACATTGTTACCCCCAGTTTTGGGACCTTTGTTATCCAATTACATTAATTCCAGCATAATATTACTCAATTGTAACCACTATTGCTACTATGATATTACCTGGATATTACCTGGTTTTTCCTTTGGTAATTGCATAGTAATAAGTAACCACACTCTTACCATCTTGTTTCCTGCTTGTTACCCTACTATTACCCCTTATTACTGCGCTGTAATAGAAAGTGCTACCATTTTTGGCCAGAGGTTAGGAGCTGTTACAGTGTTAAGGGTATGATGGCTCTGCAGTGATGTTCCTTGCTTGTTTCCTGATCTGAGGTCAGTTCAGCAGCAGTGGTGTTTTCTGCAGACCTCACTGTCTGCTGTTGTCTGTTCTTGTCCTGTTTGGTGATCCAAAATAATAGTGATATCGTAGTGGAGAACAGAAAGGATTACTGCAGAGTGGAAATGGATCACCAGACAGTTTGTTGGTGTCTTAGATGAACTCTGAAAACACTCTCTGTCTGCTTTTTCTTCATGTGATGACCTCCTCTAATGCTTTGTTACGAAGATTTTCACTATGACATGAAATATGCAGGAGTGTTTGAACATGTGTAGCAAGACTCTTTGACTCTGCCAGAAGGCTCAGTGAATATGTGAATATTTGTGCTTCACCCTGTTCTAAAAACACAGTATTTTATATTTCACCCTTCCTCTCTGTGTCTCAGGTTATCTTCAGGTGATTGGTTCATCTCAGCCAGTCGTGGCCATTCATGGTGATGATGTCATCCTGCCGTGTCACGTGCAGCCTCTCCAGTTTAGGACAAGGAGGTGACAGTGGAATGGTGGAGACTGGTCCTTCCGCCTGACCCCAAAGATGCACAAAGCCAGCACATGTATGTGTACTGTTACCACCAAAACCAGGAGGACGTAAACATGAAGATGTGGAGGTACGCTGGGAGGTCGGAGCTGTTCAAGGCCTGAAAAGCTGCAACGCATCGCTCAAGATCAGGAAGGTGGAGCTCTCAGATGATGGAATATACAGATGTTTCCTCCCAGAGATACAGAGCATGCAAAGATCTGCAGATATCCGGCTGGTTGTTGGTGAGTTCTTCCAGGAAATGTTTAATATCTAACTCACTGTTGATGATGTCGCACTGAGCTATTCTAGCTTTAATTTTAATGAGTAATTTGACATTATATAAAGTTCTTTTAAGCCTTCTTAGAGAAATTATTATTTGATACGTCATGTAGTATTTTATCTGCCTCTGTTATTAATTAAAAAACTTTTTTTTTCAGAGTCAAACGTTGCTAAAACTGTGGTGATGTCAACAGAGCTGCGAACCGGACCTCTGCAAACAGCAGTTGTGAATGAAAAGAACAATGTTAGAGGTAAAAATGATTCTTTACAAAGATCACAACAGTGAAGTGACACATGAACGATGATTTGTGCCCTGAACACACAGAGTTCCAGCTGTGCTGCCTCCTTTTACTTTAACTTCCAGGTTGATCTGTTAAACTTAGGAAGAGGTCAGAGGTCAAATGTGATATGATAATTTAAATCTTTATACTTTATAAATGTTGACATTATACAGCGTACTTTTAAGCATAGTAGTTTCTAGGTTTTAAGTCTTTTTGTCAATTTTCCACCAACAAATCATAAAGTTGATTTTGGTGGATGTCAGACAGATTTTAATTGAATTGTTATAACATGATCCTGCTCTACAGCCTACAGAGTTTTATCAGAATACGTTCAAAACTTTTAGAGCTGTTGTGTTTACAGAGAGAATGAAGTGCAAATGCTACCAACAACATGAGCTCCTTATTGAAGGTGATAAGAAACTGCTGAAACTATTTTGAGCTCATCTTTGTTTTACACATGATCTGTACTGATCTGATTGATGAAATATATGCAATTAAAGGTAACTGTCCCTGTGTTCATAGTGCTCAGTGTTTATCTAATAGATGGAACACTAGAAACTGATCAGACAGGAATGTCAGGTTTGCAGTGACTCATTAGTTCCTGCTTCCTGCTCAGCTTCAGTGACTCATTTCACTTCGACAGTGAAAGTTTGGATCACTGTGTCATAGTCTGGAGTCTTCATCTGTGGTAAGTCGTTATCTTTTTTTTGTTTCTTTGGTTTGTGCGGTTTGTGTGTGTGTGTTTGTTTTTGAGACAGGGAACAAACAAACAAGAACTTCATAACAAAACACTAAAATTTGTTGTCAAAAACTATGGCATTATTTTTTTGCCACTATTCTGAGCACATGTAAAAAAAAGAATGAGACCACGTAAAAAGAATTTGCAAGTACACGTGTTGCATTTTGAGGAGAAATTTATTTTGAAAGAAGAAAAGCTAAACTTGAGTGAACAAAATTCATTGCTGCATGCAAAAAAATTAATTTCAGTGTTTGCTATGTCCCTGGTAGTAACCAGACTGAAAAGCAGCACACATTTCGGTGCTTTATTTCGGTGCTTTATTTCGGTGCTTTTTTTTCCTGAGCTGTGATACACTTTAGATTCTAGCCAATCATTTTACGTTTCCGAGGATAGTAGGCGGGGCCAGGTACGTACGTTCTTTTAGAGCAGAGCTACAGATTAAAAATGCCCAAGGCGAAGCGGTCAAAGTCTGGCTGTACTTCACAGCAAAATATGCAAACTCAGCAGCCTGCAACAAGTGCTCGGGTCCAGGGCAGATGCTGATGGCTCAACAATCCAGTGAAGGATGACACAGGTCCGCCATCATAAATAGTGCTCCAAATCAGCTGGGATTGGCTGCAGGTGTGACGGTGAGCACAGGTGCGTGGGCCAGGGACAGGAGCCCATAATGAGCACCGCCCTGGCAGAGGAGAGAGAGAGCACAAAGGAAAAAAACAAACAAAACACAGAGTCAGCCGGTGAGGAACGGGGACCATCACAAAGAAAAAGTCATAATTTTCCAGTTTGTCTTTTAACTGAATATCCATATTTCCTGCAATGCAATTGATCTGTCTTGTAACTGTTTGTCTGGAGAGGAGTACATTTTAAATGATTACCTTTTAAGAATTTTATTTTAAAATAATGGCATTTTTTAAGGGCATTTTAGCATGAGAACGGCTTAGTGCAGGGGTGTCGAACTCCAGGCCTTGAGAGCTGGTCTCCTGCAGGTTTTAGATATCACCCTGGGTCAACACACTCGACTCAAATGATTAGTTCATTACCCTGGAGAGGTTCAAGACATGTTGAGGAGGTAATTTAGCCATTTAAATAAGCTGTGTTGGATCAAGGACACATATAAAACCTGCATGACACCAGCTCTCCAGGGCTGGAGTGTGTGTGTTGTTTTTGCAGATTTGATATATGCCCTTTTTTTTGCAGACATCTAGAATGAGTGGTATAAAGGATAGACATCGCTTGGTTTTGCAACATGTTGTGATCCTCATTTTTTTAACACAATCTTGTGGTGGTAAGTTGCACACCAACATTTAGAAAATCCACAGTTTAAAGTACTTACCTTTAGTTTTTAACAGAACATGAAAACAAACACTGTAACAACAACAGTTTATGTTGATTTAGTTAAATAAATCAGTTACATATCTTACTCAGCCTGATCTTGGAAACTCATGAAGTCTCCAGAATTACAAAACTGCAGAATTTGTTTGTGTGCCTAAATTTATTAGGTCAACATCAGATGATTGGTCCAACTCAGCCAGTAGTGGCCATGATTGGTGATGACATCATTTTGCCGTGCCACCTGGAACCTGCTGTGGATGCTGTTGACCTGACTGTGGATTGGTCCAGAAAGGACCTCAAACCTAGATCTGTCTATGTGAGGCGAGAGGGTGTGGAGCTTCTGACTGAGCAGAATCCTTTGTACACAGGAAGAACATCACTCTCTGTCAACAAACTGCAGTGTGGAGACGTTTCATTGAAACTCTCCACAGTGCAACTCTCTGATGCAGGAACATACAAATGCCTTGTACCTAAATTTAATGCAGAAACTGTGGTGACGCTTGCTGTAGGTAAGTTTCATTTAATTTAGATAAATTTCTTCACTTTGCAATTTAGATGTGAAGAGAGACTTTAAGCAACATAGATATTGAAGGTCAAAGGGCACTCAGAATGACAAGTAGGATAAAGGAACACTTGTGTCAGCTCCAGTAGAAAGTGGATCACAGACATGTGAGTTGAGAATAGAAGTGCATTTATTTTGGGTAACCAAACCAGCTCTGATTTGGGCTAAAAAATGCTTCTTGAACATATATTTGGACTGAGCATACCGACACAAACTGACAAGAGGGAATCCCTACTGAATCATTGGCAATCTAGTATTCTGGCCATAGGGGTACACAACCTGACCAGTGCAGCACATGGAACAGCTGGACAAATAAGAGAGGTGCATAACAAAAACCAACAGTATTTATAATTGGAGGGGATTTGTGCACACTAAATGGGCGTTTAGCCAACCGAGGGGAAGTTGGCCCCATGATAAAAACACTACAGCCAAGGAGGCCCTTTTAACGACCAAGAGGGACCAGAGGAACGTTGATTTGACAAAGGAAATACTTGGATAGGTACAGGGTAATTTCAGCCTATATACAGGAATTTTGACAAGAGCAAATGGAATAAATAAGAATATTCGAATTTTGTCCTGCCAGATTGGCAATGTTGATTTCACATATCATTGGGCCAATCTATAAGTCTCTTAGGACAAGAACAATGTGAGTTAAGATTGATCAGAGATAAATTTGGGTGAACTGTAACTATTTAATTCTTTTCTTTGCAGGTTCAGTTTCCTCACCAATCATAGAACTCACTAATGTCAAAAATAAAATGGTGTTAGAGTGTAAATCTAATGGCTGGTATCCAGAGCCTCAGATGTTGTGGGTGTACAGTGAGGGAAAACCCATTTCTGTTGAACCTACAAAGAATGTCAGAGGTTCTGATGGCCTCTATGCTGTCAGCAGTAAAGTGACTGTGGAGAAAGGACAGAGCTACAGCTTCACCTGCAAAGTTCAACAGAAGAATATCAGTCAAATCAAAGAGACACACATCCATGTTTCAGGTAGAAATGCCTTTTTTTTATATCACTCACATTAATTTTCAGTTACAGAAAGTAGAATCTAGAACATTTTGTCTCCTTATATTTACAGGTGATCTCTTCATGGTCCAGTCTAATACTGCTGTTCACATTACCATCAACTTGACTGTCTGTTTAATAAGCATCGGCACAGTAATATTCCTAATATGGAAATGTGGACAAAATAAAACCAGTAAGTTCAAACTTTTTACCCCAACCTTAAATTATCATCAGACCTTTTTAATGTCTTGTTTTAGTGTAACTGCCTTTAAAATAAAGGGCTAAGAAGTACAAACATGATTCAAATAAAAATGACACAAACACATAAACAGTAATGTTAAAGGCACCCTAGGGAAAACAGTGGATGGAGATTGCAGCATGACCAAAATTATTACAGCAATGATCTTGTAATCTCATTGCCTTTGTAATTGTTGCTTTGAAGATGCAGTTCATGTAATTGCTGCAGGGCAGCGGTTTACCAGCAAAATTGAAGGCTCTCAACAACTTTACTTTTATAAAAGAATATAACCAGCGACCTGCTGAATGTGTAAAAATTTTCCTCTATTGTGACTGAGACATTTGGGGGGGATAGGTAAAGATATTTGAGGAAATCACCCACTGTAAAATTATTGTTATAGCAACAATAATAATAAAAAAAAAACTTTTTGTGCTTCATCCTGATTGTAAGTATTGCCATCAAAATATCATGTTCGCACTCATTTACTTCTATAAACAACAAAGTGAAAGGAAATTAAAATGTGAAAAATATGTATAAATATGTATGAATAGATATGTGATTTTGAATAAAATTGGCAGCAGTTCTCTAATGTAATAGTAATGCTTCAAACTATCTATTTTTATTTACATTTTAATACTGGTATAGTAATTTAGAACTGCCAGCACATGTGTAATACATAGAAATTACCAAAATTTTATCCCTATGATCTACATACTTGTAGATAAATACAGTTAAATACAGGGTATTTATGTTAACCCTTATATTGATATGTATGTGGATATACATTCTAATCAAGATTGTTTCATGTTTTTATTCATTTTTTAATTTAAATTAGTATTATATTATACAGTAATTAATAGTCTTGAAGAGTCTAAATATTTTGGTTTGTTTGTTTTGTTTTGTTTTAAGAAGCATCCAAGTATGTGTTTTAGCTCTCAGCGATATTAGGTTTAAACATTTTTTTTCCTGCAATTTTATTCTAACAGAAAACAAAAGACTTGAAGATGAGTTTCAGAACAATGAGGAAGACTTAGAACATGTCCAACAAACCATTAAAAAACTCAAGGAGCAGAAGACATCTCTGAAGAACCAGAGAGAAAAACTCATCACACTGATTCAGGAGGACAAGACAGAGAAGAAAGAAATCATGTTGGAAACTATCCCAGCTTTGGCTTTGGATAAATGCAAACAAAGGCAAAAGCTTACAAATAAAGAAAAGGACCTGGAAAAGAGAATAGAAGTTCATGATGAACTGTTAAAGATGACAGAAAAGCTAATGGAGGAAACAGAGAACATTATAATCCAGATGACAGAAAGAAAGGGAAAGTTAGAAAAAGACAAGGAACAAATTATTAAACACTTGAGAGAGAAACAAAGAAATGAAAAAGATTTTGAAGAAACTGTCAGAGAAACCAGCAAGAAACAATGAACCGGTGTGTAAGAACCCAGGATGAGTTTTTCTTTAATATGTCTCATGCTAAAATCACACATACAAACTGTCATGTTGTGTTCAGTTTATGTTCCCAGTGTCTTCAGTAGTGAACCTAACCCTATTTTTTTCTTTTTTCCTCAGCAAGCAACAGAGTAACACGATAAATAAAACGTGGATTTTGCATTGCTGTCATTTTGCGATGCGATACCTGATATGTCTTTATTTATTTGCTTTAAATTTATATTATATACACTTAATTAAACAAGACATTTTGACTGTATTTTATCATAGGAGATTTTGTTATGATAAAATGTATCAATATTTTTTAATCTTTTTAATCTTCTGTCTGTGTGAAAGTAAGAATTACACTGTGAGAGAAAGAAGAAAATATGCTGTATGTATTGTATTGTTGTGAGATCTGGGGTAGAATGGTAAATGGTAAATGGCCTGCATTTGTATAGCGCTTTTCTAGTGCCTAAGGAGCCCAAAGCGCTTCACACTACATTCAGTCATTCACCCATTCACACACACATTCACACACTGGTGATGGCAAGCTACATTGTAGCCACAGCTGCCCTGGGGCGCACTGACAGAGGCGAGGCTGCCGGACACTGGCGCCACCGGGCCCTCTGACCACTACCAGTAGGCAAACACGAGTTTGTCCTAAAGTCCCCCCCCAGTCATCTCTAGATCAGAGGTGAGAGAGATTAAAAGATTAAAGAGATTAAAAGGTCTTAATATTCAGACTGTTACGTCTGGTTCAGTTTGGGTAAGAAGGAAAAACAGCCGAGTCCGTGTAGGTGACAAAAATAGTGATTTTATTACATTCTTCTAAGACAGAAGCATGGGAAGACAAGCGTACAGCCACAGATCTCCAAAGAGTGGACCGTTCCCCATCCTTATGTAACCCATGATGACATCACACAGTTAGACCTTACTGGAAATGATAACAGTCTCCCCATAGTCCAAAGTTCTCCTTATACAAACATCAGATGATACTTTAGAGAAAAACAAGTGTGTGACATGTCATGTTGTGCAGTTCTGTGAGCCTGTGTGTCCAACTAGAGAATGTCCTGACATGACCTCCCTGTGTAAATAAGGGTGAACGTGCGTGTTTACATAACTCTCTATGTGCATGTTCTGATGTAGGCCTGCAAATGAATTAGAACAAGGTCCTGCTGGACCCTCCAGTTATGGACGGTGAATACAATGCTGTGGATACCATTTGAAACTTGATTACAATGATGATAACCTGCATACATTAATCTTTACTCAGATTACCATAAAACAAAGATTATACTGTCATCAGATTCCACAATGGTAAATGATTAATGATTGATACTTCTAATTATAACTGTGATCATAAGAATACAAAATAAAATATCTCCTGGTCACAAGACTTATGTGAGTAAGGCCACACACAAGGTCACACTAATACGTTTTCGTTTGAAAACGCATCTCAGTCAAGGAAAATGGAGCGTTTTGAAGATGTTCTTCAAAGCGGATACATTTAAAAATGTTGTTTTCGCATCGCAGTGTGGACAGCGTACCTGGAGCCTTTTTGAAAACCATGACGCATTTTAGTCATGTGATGCAGTCATGTGACCAATTAAACTACGACAGCGGAGGGCAGTTGTTACAGCAGTTGTTTTGTTTGCTAACAATTTTGACAGCTCTATTAAAGATTAATATCAGTTTGTACATGCTCCAGATAGCTTTTCTTCAAATTCTTTAATTCCCACTCGCTTTTGCAACTTTGTACTTTTGTGTTACTCGCAGCAACAACTCCACCTAATTGTTAGTCCATTTAAAAAACTTGGTGCTTTTCCTCAACATTTTGCCGCAACGTTTTTGGACGTTTCAATGTGCACTCACAACTCTGTGAAAACGACTGAAAATGGTAGTGTGGACGCGGAGCGTTTTAAGATGAAAACGCCATTTTCAAATTTATCCGGACTAGTGTAGACTAAAAGCCTAAAAGTCATCAAAGTTCTAAAACGGAGCTTTCCCTCTATTTCCTCATAATAAAGCTTTTTTAATTTTAATCAAAGATGAATCAAAATATAAGTTTGATCAATATTAGATCACTATTTCAATGAGAAACAAAGTTTGATTAATGGAAATAACTGTTTTAATGTCTGAGTTTTGTGGTGGTGTGTAAGTGCTCATGAGCAACTTCAACCTTTACAGTTTTGTGTCTAATTCCTCACCAAGAGTCTGACCTTGGTGTGTGTGTGGGTGTGTGGTGCAGGATGGGGGGGTGAAAGTGACAGCCTGGGGCCACTAATTTAAGAAAATATCTGACTACAAAATGTATGATTTAATAAAAGAAGTTTAATAAAATAAATCATTTTTAAAAAGTGAATTAACAGAGTTTAAAGATGTGAAAGTATTCCTCTGTGTTTGAATTATGTTACAATAAATTTTCATGTGAAAATGTGCTAAAGAATGTTAAGAAAAACAAAGGAAATGTAATGAATTGTGGGGTGGTGGTCCCCATCTTTAAGAAGGGGGACCGGAGGGTGTGTTCCAACTACAGGGGGATCACACTCCTCAGCCTCCCTGGGAAAGTCTATGCCAGGGTGCTGGAAAGGAGAGTTCGTCCGCTAGTCGAACCTCGGATACAGGAGGAACAATGCGGTTTTCGTCCTGGTCGCGGAACACTGGACCAGCTCTTTATCCTCTCCAGGATACTTGAGGGTGCATGGGAGTTTGCCCAACCAGTCTACATGTGTTTTGTGGACTTGGAGAAGGCATTCGACCGTGTCCCTCGGGGTGTCCTGTGGGAGGTGTTGCGGGAGTATGGGGTGTCTGGCCCATTGCTACGGGCCATTCGATCCCTATACAACCGTTGCAAGAGCTTGGTTCGCATTGCCGGCAATAAGTCGGACTCGTTCCCGGTGGGTGATGGGCTCCGCCAGGGCTGCCCTTTGTCTCCGGTTCTGTTCATAATTTTTATGGACAGGATTTCTAGGCGCAGCCAAGTGGCGGAGGGCTTTCGCTTTGGTGGCCTCAGAATCTCATCTCTGATTTTTGCAGATGATGTGGTTCTGTTGGCTCCATCGGGTGAGGGCCTCCAGCTCGCACTGGAACGGTTCGCAGCCGAGTGTGAAGCAGCGGGAATGAGGATCAGCACCGCCAAATCTGAGGCCATGGTTCTCAGCCGGAAAAGGGTGGAGTGCCCACTACGGGTCGGGGATGAGTTCCTGCCCCAAGTGGAGGAGTTCAAGTATCTCTGGGTCTTGTTCGCGAGTGATGGGAGAAGGGAGCCGGAGATCGACAGACGGATTGGGGCTGCGGCTGCAGTAATGCGGACGCTGCACCGGTCCGTCGTGGTGAAGAGGGAGCTGAGTGTAAAAGCGAAGCTCTCAATTTACCGGTCGATCTACGTCCCTACCCTCACCTATGGCCACGAGCTGTGGGTAGTGACCGAAAGAACGAGATCGCGGATACAAGCGGCAGAAATGAGCTTCCTCCGAAGGGTGGCTGGCCTCTCCCTTAGAGATAGGGTGAGAAGTTCGGCCATCCGGGAGGGGCTCAGAGTAGAGCAGCTACTGCTCCACATCGAAAGGAGCCAGCTGAGGTGGTTCGGGCATCTGACAAGGATGCCCCCTGGGCGCCTCCTGGGTGAGGTGTTCCAGGCATGTCCCACCGGGAGGAGGCCCCGGGGCAGACCCAGGACACGCTGGAGAGATTATATCTCTCGGCTGGCCTGGGAACGCCTTGGTGTTCCCCCGGATAAGCTGGAGGAGGTGGCTGGGGAGAGGGAGGTCTGGGCCTCTTTGCTTAGGCTGCTGCCCCCGCGACCCGGCTCCGGATAAAGCGGATGAAGATGGATGGATGGATGGATGTAATGAATTGATTTTAAAGTTTAAAAGTACAAACTTTGTGTTAAATCATATTATAATTCAGAGAGACAGAGAGTGACAGATAAGGTGGACATCGGGTGATAAAATATCAACCACTTGATTGGATGTCCAAAATGTGAAGATGTGACGCCCAGTATGAGAAAGGGGAGAAAGGGTGAGCAGGTAAAAAATGGGGTATAAACAATGTTCCCTCTAATTTTTCACGTGTCTGAGCGAACACACAAACTCCCTGAGCGATCCCTTGGACCACTGTGAGCGACATCAGACGTGTGCACTGTGGTCATGCCAGCATTGAATCCATCCAAGTTACATGATTTATTAAGATAATCAAATCACAGCATTTACATTTATGTTAGACTACTTTTGATTAACTGCTTTAGCCCACTTACAATGAAAATGTAAAACAAAAATGTAGTCATTGACCTGTGTAGTATGTTAACACTATTGGAAGTAAAAATAACTTGAACTCAAATTTTGAAAACACAACTTTCTTCTTTTTTCTTTTTTTTTTTTTTTTATAAAGCTCTGACTTGTATTATGAGTATGAGTCTGTGGTCTGGGAGAGAGTCCTGTAACTCTGTCTGCAAAATACAGTATATAATGACCAATGTTGGGCAATTAATTATATAGTTACTTCTTCAAAAAAGTAACTGAGTTTGGCAAACAACAAAGTTTTTTGAAGCTATTTTTTTTTAAATGCAGCCAAGGTGTTTTTTTTTAAATAAACATTTCAAACTATTTACAGAACAATCAGGTGTTCTGCATCAAATTTGATGCCATACAAATCCTTTGTGCCACTCCAAAAATAATTTCTGTCCACATAAAGGAGAACATCACAAGCCTGATACCTGCAGGCCTGACAACAGGAGATGTATCACTCCTGTAAAACCTGTAACATTCAGCAGTCGCCTCATTTTTCTGACACACACAACAAAACTATTGACTACACTACACACTAACTACATAAGATTTGCGCAATGTTGCAAATCTCTCACATCTCACATCTCAAAACACGGCCGTCACTCCTAAAACTTCCCCCCGTTTCTTAACAACTAGATGCCATGTTGCCATATCATTTTTTGATTGGTCGACATGGTACTTTTTTCGACCAATAGGGAAGGGTGGGGGTGTTTTTGGTTTTGTTTTTGCTCACAGGCGGAAAGCTCTTTCGAGCGTTTTTTCTTATAGACCGTTTCTTCCCGTAGTAAATATAAACAACGACAGTATTCAGGAAGAAAACCAAACATTGCAGATATTTTTATCATAACTCTGGTTTTACGTGGCCTATCAACACAATTTAAAAACTGGTATAAAGTCCACACTTTCTCCATCAGTTGTTCCGTCTGTCCTGCTCACATCTCCAATGGTTGTACACGTTGTCATTAACGTGGCTTCACTCCACATCAGCCACGCCGCTTTGCTAGCTAAAACACCGGTGTCGGCACATAAGGACGCTGTCATAGCCTGTCAACAACGTTGATTAGCTGCGTATATACGAATGTGAATCGCATTATTGGCTGGACTATGGGATAAGGTGGCATCGTTCTAATCCCATACGGAGCAGCCACTGACTAACACTGCAAAACAGAATTGTTGAAGTTTTAATTTCAATTCAGGTTAGATTTTTTTGTGCGCAACGCAAGTTTTCTGTGCGCAGAGACCGTGCCAGCAGTGCGCAATTGCGCACGTGCGCAGCTTAGAGGGAACATTGGGTATAAAAGAGATTTTGGGTTCTTCCCCTTTGTCTTCTGTGAGATGAGCAGTTCAGAAGACTCGAGGTGAAAAGAGGGGAAAATTCTAGCAGGGACACTAAAAGGGGTAGTGGAAGTCCAAACTTTGAACCTGTGAATTGATTGTGGAATTTATATCTCTAATAAAATATTCTGCAATTAAAGTCTAAATTGTGGACATTTTAACTTTAAACAGTAAAGATAATGGTCTGAGTATTACTCTTTATTAGTGCAAATAGCTCTTACATGTTACCCTGCCAATCAAAACAGTAGTTCGTGATGACATGGCATTTTTTTTTCGAATCTGCCATCAGTGTTGTTTCTAAGGCTGAGAAGTGGACCAGATCTAAGCACAAATAGCACAAGATGGTAGAAATTACTTTGTGAAACACGGTGGACTTTGAATGTGTTGGATGCATTTTGTATAACAGTCTGGATAAAACAATATTCAATACACTGTTGCTGTCTTTGTTCACCATGATTAATTATCCCAAAAGGTTGATTCTGTTCAATGAGGAAACTTATGACACTCACCAACTTTTTGATCATGTGAACACAGCAGGATCATGAGTCATCACTGAAGAAATCAAAAACAGCTACAACTTACAAAAATTCCTACAGCTGCTGACAAATGTATTATAAAATCTCGTAATTGGTACAAAAATTTGTTGAGAAAAATTAACTATTAAGTCTTTGGAATTTAATAATTGCTGTTATTGAATTGTGACTATAATGATTAATAAATAAGCTGAAGCTTATTTTTCATGTGGAAATAGACACTTACACAGTCTGATGCACGGAGCTGTGACATCCATGATGTAGTGTGGACAACTGACAGTGAGCATGGGATGTTCTACTGTGTGGTTTCTTTCTGCAGCTAAAGCGATGCTAAACAAAAACAGTTTTCAAAGAAGCTGCATTGCATTCAAGTTACCCACAGTGTTTCAGAGAAACTATCTAAGAGAAGAAGGGAAAAAAAGCTTCAATTTTCCCACAGTGAAGGACTCCCACTAGATGCAGAAGAATAATCACCATCACCATGATGCAAGAGAAAATATGGTTTAAGAAGGAAACTCATTGACTCTGTGTAAAAAAAAGAAAAAGAAAAATGGAATCAAGGTAGCAACAAGAGAAAATTGAAGGGAGCAGTGGGCATCTTTGACATTAATCTCAATGCCATCATTAAAATGCTTTTTAACCCTCTGGGGTCCAGGGTATAATTGACCGTTTTTGACTACTTTTGATTTTACCTCCATATTTCACCTTTAAAAACTTGGAGTTATTTTTTCATTTTGGCATACTATATTAGAACAAATTGATCTAAGTTCATACAAAAAAATTAAAATCAGAGTGGAAAAAAGTTTTACAATAAAATTCAATAAATAAAATAAATAGAATACTTGAAGTGCTGAGTGGCGTGATGGACATTTTTTTGTAGCAGCATTCAGACATGTTATTACAGTTGGATAAAAGCTGTGTTTGAGTCTAAGAGCTGTGTTTGAGTCTATTTGTCCTTACACTGAGTGCTCTCTGCCTGAGGGCAACAGTTTAAACAGGGAGTGGCCAGGATGTGAGGTATATTTTATAATGTTTTGGGCTTTTTTAAGACAGTGAGTATTGTGTAGATCTTCCAGTGTGGGGAGAGGGCAGCCAGTGATCTTTTGGGCGGTGTTAATGATCCTTTGGAGTGCTTTCCTCTGGTCCACTGTGCAGCAGATGCATATGCAATAGGTTAGTACACTCTCGATGTTGGCTCTGTAGAAGGACACCAGCAGTCTCTGTGTGAAGACAGGATGTCCAAAATACTCGCTGAAAAGCCTTCAGTTAATCCAAAATGCTGCAGCAAGAGTCCTGACAGGGACTAGAAAGCATATTTCTCCTGTTTTGGCTTCTCTTCATTGGCTTCCTGTTAAATCCAGAATCGATTTCAAAATCCTGCTCCTCACATACAAGGTCTTAAATAATCAGGCCCCATCTTATCTTAATGACCTTGTAGTACCATATCACCCTATTAGAGCACTTTGCTCTCGCACTGCAGGCCTACTTGTTGTTCCTAGAGTATTTAAAAGTAGAATGGGAGGGAGAGGCTTCAGTTTTCAGGCCCCTCTTCTGTGGAACCAGCTTCCAGTTTGGATTCGGGAGACAGACACTATCTCTACTTTTAAGATTAGGCTTGTAGTTGCCCTGATGCTTATCTAGAGCATAAATTATCTAGAGCAAAAAGAAGAACAATAAGTACTGGAAGTTATGGTATGGTCCCAACAGAGCTCTGATCTCAACATCATCAAGTGTGTCTGGGATTATATGAAGACACCGAAGGATGTGAGAAAGCACACATCCACAGAAGATCTGTCGTAAGTTCTCCAAGATGTTTGGAACAACCTACCAGTTGAGTTCCTTCAAAGACTGGGTTCAAGTGTGCCTAGAAGAATAGATGCTGTTTTGAAGGCAAAGGGTGGTCACACCAAATATTCATTTGTTTTAGATTTATCTTTTGTTCATTCACTGCATTTTGTTGATTGATGAAAATAAACAATTAACACTTCCATTTTTGAAAGCATTCTTTGTTTACGGCATTTTTTCTCACCTGTCTTAAACTTTTGCACAGTACTGTAAATTTAAATAATATACTGATAATGAAATGATTTTTAACTGGCATCATGGAGATGCTGCACATCTCAGCTAAACCTAATGAACCTAATCAACATAGTCAAACATACAAACAAACTTGCTGCTATAACTTTTTGCTATATTACAAAATCTGAATGTGAACAGAAATATATAGGAGCTACACCCTATTAATTATGCAAAAGGTTAATAACATGAACAATTAATGCCCAATTTCCTTTTGTCATGTATGTGTTCTTACAGTTCAGCTAAAATTCCCTAAAGGACCTTTT
Organism: Mchenga conophoros; assembly: GCF_057382185.1. Classification (NCBI taxonomy): domain Eukaryota; kingdom Metazoa; phylum Chordata; class Actinopteri; order Cichliformes; family Cichlidae; genus Mchenga; species Mchenga conophoros. Next base: position 47,336,892 of record NC_140528.1, read on the forward strand.
TCTGTCCTCACTAAGTGTTGTCCTCGTGAATATAGACTCAGCTATACAGACAGCTAAACACTCTCCTCATCAAAATCAAAGGAACAGGCCGATGTGTTGAGTTGGATGATTTAATAAGGAAAAAGTGTGAAACTGTTGACAAAACCAGAAATAAACCAATAAAGATGTTGCATCAATATAAAATATAACAAACTCATAATCAAAAATATAAGAACACTATATTTATCTGCTTAGTGAATGCCCGAATAAAACATCAAATAAAATCACGCTCATGATCAAAATGTTAAAGAAACCTCATGGCATATGAGCTAGCTTAAACTTACTAGCTTAGGTTATACATGCATTCAAATTAAATACAAACTACAAACTATATCACGCCTTCACAACAAATATTAATGCACACAAGTCGTCTCAGTGATAACAAACAATATTACTTACAGATGATGCCGTTTATCAACTTGTGAAGGCATGGATGGCAACAGATTAACAGGGGTGAAACTGCCTCTGGCTAGATCTTGCAGAGTAAAAAATACACAATAACAACCACTAGAGGGCAATCTGCTGCAGAACAGAAAATACCTAATGCCAGCATAGACCTAAAAGAACTACAACCTGTCTTGATTATCTCTAGCTGGCGATTATGATACAATTGTGTACCATTCTGTTAATGATGAAGTAAAAGTTCAGTCATATTAGTTTTCAAACTTATGAATACTACAGAGATTAACTGAATGATTACTGCCTGCTAGACCTAACATGAGCATACACTTTAACTTTAAAGCATCCTGCCGACTACAATTGGACAACAATGAATTGTACGTACGTACACACAAAGCACATACAAGAATTGTACAAACAATAAAGGTGATTTGTGCTGTCATTTGCATGGCCAGCAACCGTTATTCTGTAAGGGAAATGAAACATTTGGAAGGCAAATAATTTCGTCCATTTTCCCCAATTCAAATAAGAATGAAAGCAATGTGCTTAACAATCACTTCAATCCACAATCTTTATCAAAAGGTTGAGATAACTATAAGAGCTGAGGATGTCTATGATTTCACATCTAGTAAAATAACAAGTGATGGACCCAACATGTATCTTATAATCTCTTTCTTTTGAGAGCAGCTGTTGAAATAGAGCTTCAAAATTTAGGTTCGTCTTCTCCAAGACTCTGTTTTACATGGAAGTTACTCTGCTGCACTTTTCAGTGGTCCATAACTCTCAAATGTTGGATTAACAAAACAATGAAAGTAGCACTGCTACATCAAACTTAATTAGTGTGCACAAATGCAGAACAACCTTTTGTGTTCTGTGTGTCTTTTAGAAAAGGAAACGTAAAAATTTTATGATCATGTATGATCCATTTCGTGTTTTTCATTTTTCTGTTAATAGGACAGCATCAGCTCTAGGCTTTATTTTAAGACGAGTGATGTCTCTAAATGAAGCCAAACAGCCTCCTTTATTTCCAAATTCAATGGTGATAATCTACATACAATATCTATACAATTTGTAAATCTTCTATAAACTCTTGAATACTCTTGATGATGAATAACTCAATAACACAAAAAAGGAACAAGTCATGGGGTTTGATTATATCCTGTGACTGTTAATCAACAATGTTTTGTCAGATAACTTTACAAACCACCAGTTTAGACTTATCGTCTACTTCTGGATCTTAAGTGTGGTTCGAGTCTTGACTTAGCCCTGTCTTATAGTAGTAATAAAACTGAAACATTTCCAAACATTTTGGCATATTATATAAATCATTTACATCTCTCTGTTGTACTCAAATTCAACATGAGAGTTTTCCTGCTCTATGCAGAAACAGAAGAGGTAACACCAAACAATTTGGCAAGTTAAACCAGATCATGTACATCAATGCTGAGCACAAGGCAGTGCTGCTCACTAGACGTGACATGTTGAGAGCATTAAATAAAAGCACCCCAACAACCCACAGCCACACAGCACAGGTTATAGCCATGATGGTGTAGAAAGCTCTCAGCTTTGATTGGTCAACCATCTCCTTTTCCCCACCCCCTTCCCCTGGCCTTGGGCGAATCAACACACACAGAACAGAGAGGCTGCAGAAAGTTATGATTATTATGGAGAGAGCCAAAACAAAGAACAATGGGGCAGGTTTGTAGTTAGAGGGTAATAAAACTTTAACACCTGACAGTCCTAAACTCAGCAGCCAAACACAGCCAATGCTGATGTTTCTGATCCTGACCCCACGGGCATTCCTTAGACTCATGTAGGTGATGGGATGAACAACAGCCATATAACGTTCTACACAGGTCAGGAGGTGGAAAAGTATTTCTCCATAATAAGCAATGCTACAGGCATATGATCCTACAGTCTCACTCACTAAGTGATTAGTGTATGCACCACAAAACATGATCAAACATGCTAAGACCCAGATCAGCTCCATAGCAGCCATGTGGTAGGTGAAGATGTCAGAGTGGCTTGCTGTTTTAAAGGAGCGCTGCTGCCGCCATCTTTGGTGACCAATATAAAAGATGATGACAGAGAGAGTGAGGAGGAGGATGATTCTCACTGTATAGAAGGGAACCATTTGGGATGAATTTGCATTTGTGGAACAGAAATAGTCCAGAAAATTGGTGGAAGTGGTGTTAAGTGACATATCTGCTGTAGGTCTGATGGAAAAAAAACAAAACAAAAAACAATTATAGGCACAAACAGGGGAGGGATCGACAGTTCACAATTAAAATGCATCTTATCAAGAAAATGTACTCCTAGACAGTCATAGATCAGTTACTATATCTTTGGGAGCAAAAGTGTGAGTAATAAACTGCTTCCTGAAATATTTTTTAAAAGGAATTTTACAGGACATATAATCTTAAATGTTAACTGACTTTTTAATACAAAACCAAAATGAAAAGAATTATTGACACTGGAAAAAATCTACCAGCAAAGTTTGTGATAAAAACATAGAACTGATCATTATCATTGTTATCTACAATATCATTAAGTTGTTGGTTTGTTCACACTGAATAAAATTTAAATAGTCAGAGCCAGTATCTATGTTATTACAGAAGAGTGACTCTCTATATGAATATATGTTCAAACATAAAATATACTGTCTCTCTTATGATAGCATATACTTATGCAATCATAGTCAGTGTTCTTAGATTCACCTAATCAAGTCTGATTTAATCACGGAAAACCAACACAAAAACATTTGTGCAGTGGATACCATTTTTTTTTTTTACATGTTAGGGGTGTATAGGCAACATAGATTCATGTATGGACAAGTGTCTATTGTCTGCCTTTAGAAGGAATGAGTTAATTGCATAGCCCCTAATATTCAATTTATAATTAGTTTTAAAAAGATAAATAACAGCTTAAATAACCAAATAAGGCATTTTAAATGGAATTCTCACTATAATAAAAGACATTAAAAAGCACCTTTTTGGCTGAATTGTTTCCTCTGGCTCGCGTCTCCAAACTGATTGATTGCTCTTTAGACTAAATGTGCAGCGATGCTTCTGGGTACTCACACTGGGTAGTTCACAGCAGAGTGATAGGAGCTTTTTGCATGACTCAGTAGGTGGCACTTAATGCAAATCAAGCAGCAAATTATACTCTAGCCTTTGGAACACAGAGTCATATCACAGGGTACATGTGTATTATCAAACCATATTAAAACAGAATTCTTATTTTACTAAAACTAAACTAACTAACTAACTCAACCTAAAACTAACAAAGAATTTGTGTAAAGAATGCAACTGGTTTAGACTCAGTTTTTTATATGTGACAGGTAACATGCAGTTTGGGCTGTCAACAATGTGGAAAGAGTAGTGTTAGAGTTTTTTAATGTCTACGTTTCCTTCACTCCATTACATGTGACCATATTCAAATAGCCTGTGATCAAAAGCAGGTGTTCATTCAAATTAAGCAGTGTCAGGCAGCCTCTGTAGCAGCAGCTAAGTACTAATCCTTTCCTATTAAAAAAAGGAAAGGAAGAAAAATAACAACAGCATGCTTTTTTAACTAAAGTCATATCCCTTTTACTTTCCATAAATACAAAGACAAAAAAATAAAATAAAAACACAGGTAGGAGATGTTTAAGCAGAAGTCAGCTGCACGATCACATCACTGTGTTAGAGAATGATGGACCTTTGGAGCTGACACATATAGTTAATCTCACAATTGTGGGGAGGAATAAAAGGGTCAGGGTAAGTTAAATCATTTGGACATTCAATTGCAAGAATCATTAATTACATCAACAGGTACCATTTGAATACTGCGGTCAAATGTACTAGTCCATCCATCCATTCGCTTCCGCTTATCCTTTTCAGGGTCGCGGGGGGCGCTGGAGCCTATCCCAGCTGTCATAGGGCGAGAGGCGGGGTACACCCTGGACAGGTCGCCAGTCTGTCGCAGGGCCAACACACAGGGACAGACAACCATTCGCACTCACATTCACACCTAGTAGTAATTTGGATTATCCAATTAACCTATCCCCACAAGCTGCATGTCTTTAGACGGTGGGAGGAAGCCGGAGTACCCGGAGGGAACCCACGCAAACACGGGGAGAACATGCAAACTCCACACAGAAAGACCCCGGCCTGATGGTGGAATTGAACTCGGGACTTCTTGCTGTGCGGCAACAGTGCTAACCACCGTGCCACCGTGCTGCCTGGGGACTCGTCGGGGATGCAAAGCTATATGTGGAAGGAAACTGTGACCTAGGACAAGCTGATGGCATAAGATGTAAGTACAACTCCTCCGGTTTCATATGCAAAAAAAAATTATTGCGCTAGCTTACGTGGTTGCAGTGCTACCGGGATTTAAAAGTAGTTGCGCAAAACGGAGCGTGCCCGCTCCGACCGGTTTTAAAGGGTTAATGACTTTTTTTTCTAAAAAAAGCAACCAGCAAGTAAGTAAGTACAATTTTATTTATATAGCATCCTTCTAGATAAAATATTGCAAAGTGCTTCACATAGAGATAACAAAGTATAAAACAAAAAAACAGACGAAAGTTAATAAAAATGCAATTCTAAAAACTGCATTTTTGTTTTTAGTTGTCTTTTAAAAGAAACTACTGAGTCCACAGATCTTAAGCTCAGTGGGAGAGAGTTCCACAGTCTAGGACCCTTAGTTCTCAGCCTTGTAAGCTGAATAACAAGAAGGCCCTGATCACATGACCTCAGGGACTTGCTAGGGACGTAGGGCTGTAAAGGTTTAATGATATAGGCTGGTGCTTGTCCATGAAGAGCTGGAAAGGTCAGAACCAAAATCTTAAAATGGACTGTGAATTCAATGGGCAGCTAATGCAGCTGTATTAGCAACAGTGTCACATGTGAGTACTTTGAGTATTTGGTCAGAAGTCTTGCTACTGTGTTTTAAACAATCTGCAAACGCTCCAGGGAGTTTTTGCTTAGACATGTAAACAGTGAATTACAATAGTCCAATCATGATGAAATGAATGCATGTATAACAATCTCTATTTCAGTGTGTGACACAACGGGGCTTAATTTAGAAATGTTTCTTAATTGATAAAAGCAGGACCGAACCAGAGATTTGACGTGAACATCCAGGGTAAGAGCAGAATTAAAGGTTACCCCTAGGTTCCATGAACACCCAAAGTGAGAGCCGGGTCAAAAATTAACCCTAGATTCCTGATAGACGATTTCACAAATGTTGAAAGGGGACCAAGAGCATTCCTTATCTTAGGTACATGCCTGTCAGGAGCACATAAGAGAACTTCAGTTTTTCCTTTATTAAATTGGAGGAATTTTCAGCCATCAAAAACTAAAAGAAGATGCACATTCTCTGTCATATAGGCCTGCATGAATAACCTTCGCCTTATTGGGAGCCGTGGGGTTTTCTTTTCTTCTTTCTCTCACCCTCTCTCTCGCACTTTTTTCGGCTTCACTCCGCACGTGAGCCTTGTGCTTTGCGCTGGGAAGAATGCGGAGGGGCGGTAGTTACACTCGCTGTAGCACAGGAACAGAGCGGGAGGAAAAGAGAGAGAGAGAGCCAGGGACAACAACGTCACATTAGAAAGGTATAGTAATCATCCACAACTATTTGCAGTTGCGGGTGATAAAGGATTCAAAAAGTTTATTCATGCAGGCCCATATGACAGAGAATATGCATCTTCTTTTTGTTTTCATATTTTAATTTATATTTAATTGTGTTGTGGTTTGAAGTGTTTTGTGTTGTTTCACTTTAAATATGTTTAAAAGGAAAAAGCTGAAAATTTAAATAGTTAAAAGTTGAAATATGAATAGTTGGTTTTTGTATTATATGATTTATTTATTACATTTTATGTGGCCTGAATAAATAAAAGTATATTTACGGTGACCCCTAGAGACAAAGCACGTACAAACTCCAAAACACGTTTCGGAGTTTGTACGTGCTTTGTCTCTAGGGGCCACCATATATATTTATATATAAACATATTGTGGCGTGTTGGGGGAGCAGCTAGTTCTCTCCCATCATGCCTTGGGACACATGCTACTGTTTAGATGTTGTTTTATTGTTTATGGTTACGCTACTTTTAACTGTTATCTTGACTGTTATGTTTGTACTGCGGTTCAAAGTCACTTACAGTTATTGTTTTATAGAATGAATGCAGTACCATAAGTGAGTTCTGTTATGCTGTTAATGAGGCTCGAAGCACAGTGTAGCATCAGCAAGTGTGTTTAATAAAGAGCTCCCCCTATCAGCTTGGGGTCAAACAACAAGCTCCAACAAGCTTTCTGTAGTGCTTCTTTGCTAAGATTTCTTTGTCACAATATATAAATAAAACCATGTTTTTTTTTTTGTTTTTTAACATATATTAGTAAGTCTTTTTGCAACAAAACAACCTGAAGAGCCGGTTGGGAGCCAAAAGAGCCGGTTCTCTAAAAAGAGTTGGAAATCCCATCACTAGTAACTACTGCCCCTCCCCCCTCTGTCCAGCGCAAGCACAAGGCTCACGTGCGGAGTGAAGCAGAAAAAAAATGCGAGAGAAAGAGGGTGAGAGAAAGAAAAATAAAAAGCACGACTCCCAGAGCCATTTTTGGGAGTATTTCGAGGTGTTATACATTAACACAACCGTTATATCCCACATTGTAATAATATGCATGCATTAAGTCCATAGTAATTACATAAATTGCAAAAAAGTGCAATAAACTACAAAAAGAATGAAAATGATTTTTGTTTTGTTTTTTACACATATTTCTAGTTAGAGAAATTTTGGAGGTATATCCCTTAAAACTGTAAATGCAAAAAAGTTGCACAAAATAGTTTCCAACCACAGGAAATTTATTTTGAGTGTCTTCATAGTTTTATTTTTGAAATACACCAAATTTTATGTACTGCAGGAAAAAATATTTTAATGCAAATTTGCAAAGAAAAAAAGAAGAAGAAAGAAATAGCATGTGGATCAAAATAAACTATTTCCAGCAGTTTAATTTGAGTTCTTAACATCACAGGAACTATACAGAAAGGCATAAACTCAAACATAAATAAAAAAAAAACACCTATCTTTGTAAATGCTCTATAGGAAAAAACTACATTTTCTGAGAAAATGACGTCACTACAGGTAAATAATTATCTGTAAAGTTTGGGATCCAAAAGCACTATAGCCTGCCTGAAAAAGCCCTAGCTTTTGAAAATATGCTAATGGTAAAGTGAAAGCTGTCATAATTCAGGCTTGTAAGTTTCCAAGCTCATGAATGATTACTACCTGGCAGGCAATATGTTTGTACACAGTCATGTGACATGTGTACTTCTGAAAGACAAATCATTTATTTTGTTTTGCATGCAGGGCAGCTGGGATATGCAGCAGCCCAGCCGTGACCCTGACAATAATAAGCGGGAAATAATGGATGGATGGAGCTCTGAAACCCTTAATAATCATCTTTGTAAACTTTGAATCTCAAGGACTAAAAGAAAAATAGTATTCTGGCGCTAGATCAAATTAGATCCAAATATTTTAGCATACTTTTTGTTTCTAGATCATCTAACTCTATATTCTCTTGTGTACTCAAATTCAATCCTTGTCTTCACTTGTTGGTATTACAGCAACAGGAGAGTTTTCCTGCCCTGTGAAGATATAACAGAGGTAACACCAAACAGCTGGGCAAGTTAAACCAAACCATATACACCAACATTGAACACTTGCTAGTGCTGCTCAGCAGAAGTGACTCCTTGAGAACATTTGATACAAAAAAGCCAACAACCCATAGCCACACAGCGCAGGTTATAGCCGTGATGGTGTAGAAAGCTCTCAGCTTTGATTGGTCAACCATCTCCCTTTTCCCACCTCCTTCCCCTGGCCCTGGGCGAATCAGAACAAAGAGTACAGAGAGGCTGCAGAAAGACATGACTATTATGGAGGGAGCCAAAATGCAGAACAGTAGGACAGTTTTGTAATTAGGAGGTAATAAAACTTTAACACATGTCATTCCTAAGCTCAGCAGCCAAACACAACCAATGCTGATGTTTCTGATCCTGACCCCACGGGCATTTCTTAAACTCATGTAGGTGATGGGGTGAATGACAGCCAGGTAACGCTCTACACAGGTCAGGATGTGGAAAAATATCTCTCCATAATAAGTAATGCGAGAAGCATGTGATCCTACAGTCTCACTCATTAAGTGATTAGTGTATGTGCCATAATAGATGAGGAAGCACCCCAAGACCCAGATTAGCTCCATGGCGGCCACGTGGTAGGTGAAAATGTCAGAGTGGCTTGCTGTCTTAAAAGTGTGTTGCCTTCGCCATCTTTGGTGACCCACATAAAAGACAAGGACAGAAACAGTGAGTAGGAGTATGATTCTCACTGCATAGAACGGAATGAATTTAGGTGAATTGTAGGAGCAGAAATAGTCCAGAAGATAGTTGGAGGTGGAGTTAAGTGACATATCTCCTGTATGTTGTAGGTCTGAAAAGAAAAAAAAACACAATTAGAGAGACAGAAAGGGGACGGATTGAAAGTTCAGTTATGATGCATCGTTTTAAGCAACTGTACTTTAAGGCAGTCATGGACCAGTTAGTATAGCAAATATATAAAGCAAGATATATGGAATTATGTAGCAAAGGAAAATAGAAACATATCACCAAATGTTTTATATTTTAGATTCCTCAAAGTAGCCACACTTTGTTGACAGCACTGCAAACCCTTGGCCTTCTCTCAGTGAGCTTCATTATGTAGTCCCCTGTAATGGTTTCCTGTCACAAGTGTGCCTTGTTGGCGTTCATTTGTGGAATTTAACAACACAGTGTTCTAGTAGCAGACACATTTCTACAACTGTTCAGAGGAGACTGCACGAATCCAGGAATGGACATTAGACCAGTGGAAATCTGTGCTTTGGTCTGATGAGTCCAAATTTGAGATCTGTGGTTCCACACATTGTGCTTTAGTGTGATACAGAAAAGGTGAACAGATAGTTTCTACATGCATGGTTCCCACCATGAAGCATGGAGGAGGAGGTGTGTAAGGGCTACTTGTCCATTAAGTATAGTGATGGAGTGCTGCACCAGATGGCCTGGCCTCCACAGTCACCTGACCCAAACCCAAGTGAGATGGTTAAGGGTGAGATGGACTGCAGAGTGAAGGCAAAAAGCCCAACAAGTGCTCAGCATCTCTGGGAACTCCTTCAAGGCTGTTGGACAATAAGGTGCCTACCTCGTGAAGCTCATAGAGACAATGAGAGAAAGAGTCTGCAAAGCAGTAAGCAAAGCAAATGGTGGTTATCTTTAAGAATATAAAATATAAAACGTTTTGAGTTATGTAGTTAACAAAAAAATTATGAAATAAATTCATGTTTTCATTCATAGTTTCCATGCTTTCAGTGAAATAAGAAAGACCATTAAATGAGAATGTGTCTCCGAACTTGACTGGTAGTGTATGTTCCAATACAAAACACACTGTGTCCCTCATCCATGATATAATATAATTATGTAATCCCAGTCAAAGTTCTTACATCTACCTAATCAACAAACAAATATTAACAAGATGTCTGCTCTAATCACACATAAAACAACACAAAAACATCTGTACAGTGGACAACATTTATAAAAAATTAGTTAACACAGAATAATTTATGGCAGAGCATCCTTTGTCTGTGCTGCTGTCAGAAGGAATCATCTAATATCCCCCAAAATCTTCAAGATTCATCTTTTTTATGCCAGTTGCATCAGTTTAAAAAGATACATAACAGCTTAAATATATTTTAAAAAGAAGGCATTTAAAAATTAAGTCACTAGAATAAAAGATATTAAAGAGCACCTTTTGGTTGAATTGTTTCCTCTAGTTCACGTCTCCAAACTGACTGACTGCTATTGACCCTAAACGTGCGCTGATGCTTCTGCTAGTGTTCAGGGTGCTCACAGTTGACACAGCAGTAGAACTATGCGAGCTTTTTGCATGAATCATTAGGTGACACTTAATGTAAATTACAGCAGCAAATTGTACTTCACAATTTGGGTCACAGAGCAGTGTAGTAGGTACATCTGCATTTTCTAACCATGTGGAGACTTTATGTAGTGAAAATAGAATTCTTATTTTCACCCAAATCAAAACTAACAAGCAGTTTGTTTAATTGATGAAACTGGTTTAGATTCAGTTTTTAAATGTGACATATAGTAACATGTACTTTGGACTGTCAACAATGTGGAAAAAGTAGTGTTAGAGATTTTTAATGTCTATGTTTTCATTCATTCATTACATCTGACAGTGTTAAAAAGGGCCTGTAATTAAAAGCAGCTGTTTATTCAAATTAGGCAGTGTCATGCCACCTGTGTGTACATAGAGAAGATTTATGGGATCTCATTTCCATTCTTTATGGAAGCGGAGAGCTGCCAACCAGGCCAAAGAAAAAAGGAGCTATATTGCATTATAATGAGAAGACCTTTTTGTTTGAACAATATGCTTTTCATGATAGTACAATATACTTTTCACATTCAACATAATATCACGTTGTTACAATATACATACTCATCATGTTATAAAAAAGCCTTTCACGCTCTTACAATATAAATATTATATTGTACGAATGTGATCATGTACTCTAGAAGTATAAGTATATCCTATCCTAATCCTATATAAAAGTATAGCATTATAAGGCCCCGAAGGTAAAAAAAACGACATTTTCCTGAGGTCACTTTCGGTTTTAGGCAGGTAATGGTGGAGGAAGTGTTTTGAACAGCTGATCAGATCCTCAAAGCATGCTTCTGGAATATTATGTTTTTGTTGCTGCAAGTGCTTTTTGTGCAATTTTTGCAAAGCTATGTGTGGAAGTACAACTGCTCCAGTTTCATATGCAAAAAAAATAAAAATAAAAATCATTGCGCTAGCTTATGTGGTTGCAGTTCTACAGGGTTTTAAAAAACTACTTACTGTTCCAACCTTCTGTACCTCCTGATTCTTTTGATTCTGAACTGGTATAAAACACACGACTCGAGACATCATACTTCACTTCCCGTGTTCTTCTTTATTTACCCATGCACATGGGGAGATGTGCACAGCACGAAGCCTCCTGCAGATCTGAAGGCCGCTCCTTCAGTCATGTACATTTATAACTTTTGTCACACAATACATTTACACACTTTGACCTGACCCTCCACATGTGACTGTGATCACTGAATCCATACGCTCCATCCCATGACCATGTATGTGTGTAACTGTCGTGTCTCTTACCGCTATATGTCCTGGCTCCCTGCTCCTCCTGCTATGAAGATATCAAAATGCCCTACTTCTTTTCCCTGCTTGCTTCTTACTTAACCCTTTAAGACCTACTATAGAACCAAGTCCGCCAGAGCTTATATTATATTTTTACATGGTGTGGTGCCATTTTTGGGACCATTTCAAGTTGCTATCCATCAATACAACAATTATAGCCCAGATTTTAATGATATGTATTCATTAAGTGCATAGTAATTACATAAATTGCAAAAAAGTGCAATAAACTACAAAAGAATTGAAAATCGTTTTTGCTTTTTTAACATATATTTCTAGTTAGAGAAATTTAAGAGGCTTATCCCTCAAAACTGTAAATACAAAAAAGTTGCACACAATAGTTTCCTACCACAGGAAATTTATTTTGAGTGTCTTCATAGTTTTATTTTTGAAATACACCAATTTTTATATACTGCAGGAAAAACGAAAATAAATATTATACTGCAAATTTGCAAAAAAGCAGCATATGCATCAAAATAAACGATTTCCAGCAGTGCAATATGAGTCCTAAGCATCCCAGAAACGACACAGAAAGTCATAAAGTCAAAGATAACTTTTAAAAACACCAGTATAGGCCCTGAGGCCCTGATGGTAAAAAAAAAAAAATACATTTCCGTGAAAATGACGTCACTTCCGGTTTCGGGCAGGTCATGGCAGACATGCAAAAGTTCGCGCTGACGTCTATTCCAACGTAGGAAGTGTTATGAACAGCTGATCGGATCGGCAAAGCGTGTTTCTGGAATATTATATTTTTGTTGCTGCAAGTGCTTTTTATGCAGTTTTTGCAAAGCTATATGTGGAAGGAAACCGTGACCGAGGACAAGCTGATGGCATAAGATGTAAGTACAACTCCTCCGGTTTCATATGCAAAAAAATTATTGCGCTAGCTTACGTGGTTGCAGAGCTACCGGGATTTAAAAATAGTTACGCAAAACAGAGCGTTCCCGCTCCGACCGGCTCTAAAGGGTTAAGGCCAGGTCAGAAGATCATCCTGTGTACATATATAGACACATCACTGGCGTCTCCTCTCCTGCATTATCTACCCCCACAGTTACACACATGATGTTTCACATGATCTCTCCCCCTCCTCAAACTATTCATACTTTATTATTTTGCTGCATTTCTACAAACAGAGGCCTCTTGTTAGCAAGCAAACCTAATATATTTATCCACATTACGCAAAACGGAGTGTGCCCGCTCTGCTTGGTCAAGTTTGCTGTCTAAGGACAGCACTAGCAAGCACTCTCCGCTTATGTCCAAAAACTAAAAAAACAAAACAAAAAACACCCCTTTGTATTGGTGGAAAAATGTACAATGCCAACCAATGAAAAAATGGTATGGGAACATCACATTTGGTTGTTTAGGAAAAGGGGGACGTTTTAGGAGTGATGGCGAGGGAGAGCGAGACAGAGAGAGAGAGAAAGAAGGCAGAAAAGCAAGAAAGAGAGAGAGTTTTTGGAGTGTACAGTTAGTGTGTTGTCTTGTGTAGTGTAGTGGATAGTTTTGTGTTGTGGGTCAGAACAATGAGGTGATAGCTGAATGTCACAGTTGCTGCCAAAAAACCACCAAAGACAGATTACAGTGTCTCCAGGCAGAAAACAGGAGCGTTTCTGATGGCACAGATTTCTGCCCATACGATCTCTACCAAGATAAAAAAAAAGATGAGAGAGACTGGTGTCACGACACTAGTCAGTCTTTTACCTTTTCACAAAAGGTTAAAAAGTGATTGTCCACAATTTAGACTTTAATTCCAGAATAGTTTTGCACAATATTTAATTAAAACAATTTTGCAAGAGGAAAGCAAAATCAAATAATATCAATAACAAAAAAATGATCAAATAACATGTATCATATTTATCTACTTAACCTACTCTGAGCTAATGCTGATTTTGTTCTTGTCTTTAGCGGAGAGAGGCTGAAGAAAGGATGAGCATACCTGGATCCATAGATGCACTTATTGATGATAATCTCCCAGAAGGAAAGCAGCATTCTCTGGGCATTTTGTAGAAGTATGATGTAACCCAAAATCCTTCTGAATTAACCATCTAACACAGCAAAAATGAGCAGAGAGGAACCTCTTATATCCAATCATCTAAACTGCTCATCTCACAGAAGACAGAGGGGAAGAACCCCAAATGTCTTTTACTGCCCACTTTTATACCACCTCTAACACCTAGCCTCACCTCTGGGGACATGTAGTCACATCATTAACATTTAATTACCCACACGTTACCATCCTCTCTCTGACTTACATGATCTAACACACAGTTTAAAGTTTAAAATCACTTCATTATATTTTCTTCATTATTCTAAACACAGAAATTCTAACATAGTTAAACATTCAACAGCATGTAAATGGTAAATGGTAAATGGCCTGTATTTGTATAGCGCTTTTACTAGTCCCTAAGGACCCCAAGGCGCTTTACACGTCCAGTCATCCACCCATTCACGCACACATTCATACACAATTCACACAGTGAATTAAATATAATTCACTTCATGTTTCATTCAATTATTCATTAGATTCATCTTTAGCAAATTTTCACATGAAAATTTTAACATAATCTCTTTTTAATTGAAGTACACAGGAATATTTTACTTTTTTAAAACGGAGTTTGTCAGTCACCATCTATTTAATACAAGTTATTTTTATTAAATCATACATTTTATAAATAAACCATTTTCTGTGATTTGCACTCCGATCATTTTAATCACTTAAAGGTTGATTCCCCCCCCCCTCTCAGCTGTGACAACAAGCAGTAGCAAAGGGGGACTTCAGTCTCTCTCTACCTCATGTCACCTGACACATCTTGATTGACACTCACTGCTTTACAGGATTGACATTAAGTTTAGAACGATGGACGCACCAACATCCTAAACTATTTATACCAAAATACAACCAACTTCTTGAATATTCTCAGAATTTTAAAGAACCCACCATTAAATCTTAACAACCATCTAAAAACAAACGCCCAATCACTCAAAAACACAACCTAACACCCCAGCAAACAGTCTACACTCCATCAATTACAAATATACGAAATAAAACCACTGGATAAGTGCAACTGAAAAGCAATAAATAAAATTGAAGTCTTTCTTCTGATGACGCTGTCTAAGGGACGCATGCATAATGTAAACAGAAGTGGTGCTAGCATGGACCTTAGTGTGTGAAGAGGACTTTCCATTTACATGAAGAAATCAGAGTCAGTTAGATAGATATGATGCAAACCACTGCAGCGCAGTACCTGTAATACCTACAGCGTGCTCTAATCGCTCTAGTAGGATATTATGGTCAACAGTATTTTTCGAACACTGCACTGAGGTCAAGCAGGACAAGCACAGAGTTAAATCCACTGTCAGAGGCCATGAGAAGCAATGAGCTCTGAAACCTGACTGAAACTCCTCAAATAAACCATTCTAGTACAGTTAGCTGTTTTACGGCTAATGCATTTTATTTATTTTGGCACTGGCAGGTCATCTAACTAGTCAAACACATCAGTTCCTGCCATATGATAAAACCAGTGTAAGCATTACTGAAATTACATACGGGAACATTCAATTTTAAAGGAACTACAGCATTTATATTCAAGATAGCGGTCTTTTAAGTTTGCTTAAATCACTATTTTCATTCTTTTTCACTTGCAGCTCAGTTACATTTAGAAGCCAAAACTACAAGCAGACAATGACAAAACCTCTGCAATTATCTGAAAAACTCAGTACAAACCAACTATGCTGAACAGATTCTGCTTACATGACAGTGAAAGGTGTGAAGACAGGTCCCTTTTTTTTAAAGTATTTTTATGAAAACATAAAAGTTCCACTGCAACAATTGCCCTGACAACTACGATAAATACTCAACTAGAATTCATCAATAGTTTCCTAAAAGAAAAGCAACATGTGAATTTTCCTGCTCTGTGTAGATAAAGCAGAGGTAACACCAAACAGCTGGGAAGGTTAAGTCCCTCTACACTTATTTTCACCAAACACTTGACAGTCTTGCTTATTACAGGGATATTGTGCACTGGAACAGAGGCAAGCAGCCCAATGCACCACAACCAGAGCACGGATGATATAACTGTGATGGTGTAGAAGGCTCTTTGCTTTGATTGGTCAACCTGTTTCTTTTCTCCACTTGCTTCCCCTGGCCCTGGACGAATCAGAACACGGAGAACAGCGAGGTTGCAGAAAGATATGACTGTTATGGATAAAATCAAAACACATAACAATTGTATGGAGAGTTCATTATGCATAACTAGAGCTCCAAAGCTCAGTCCAAAACATAGCAGCCAAGCACAGCCAATGCTGATGTTTCTGATCTTGACCCCACGGGCGTTTCTTAGACTCATGTAGGTGATGGGATGAACAACAGCCAGGTAACGTTCTACACAGGTGAGAATGTGGAAAATGATCCTCCCATAGAAAGTCATATAATAAGCATTTAATCCAAGGTTTGTCAGTGCTGAGTTATTAATATAATTGCTACCAAGAACAAAGAAGCCCCCAAAGATCCAGATCAGTTCCATGGCAGCCATGTGGTAGGTGAAGATGTCAGAGTGACTTGCTGTTTTAAAAGAGCGCTGCTGCCGCCATTGTCTATGGCCCAGGCAGAGGACGATAGTGGAGAGAGGGAGGAGGAGGAGGATTCTCAAGGTATTGATGGTAATGCTTACATATCTGTAAACATTGTAGTTGTTGCAATCCAGAACACTGGAGGTGGATGAGGTGTTAACTGACATATCTGCCATATCTCCTGTATATTGTAGTTGTGCTGAAAAAAGGGAATTCAAGAGACAAATAAGGAGACAGAAGGTATAGAGTAGAAAAAGGAAAAAAGAAATTGAAACACTTTTACTGTTGTCCCTGGTGTTTCTTTTGTCTCGTCAGGTTAATCAGGTCCAGCTGTGTGTGATGTCCCAGTGTCCCTGGGTGTATTTATGTTGTGTGAATTGGTGTGCTGGTTACTGGACCGTCTGTGTTCGTCTCCTGGAAACTGTCTGCGAACCTCTTTGTGAATCCACTGTGTGCTCTCCCTGCTGTTCCCCTTCGTGTTCAGGTTTTCCGTTCAATAGTTTAGTTTCTCCCAGTTTAGAATATCCTAAGTTCTGTTTTTGCCATCCCCACTTTGTGTTCTTTCATTTATAATAAATCTCCCTCGCATCTCACTAAGTGCCTGCATTCGAGTCCTTTTCCCACACACCACAAGACTGTTGCCGTGACAGTCCCGTGACAGTCTCATTTTATTTTATTTTTTTATTTATTTATTTTTTTTCTTCTAAATGACATCAGAAACAGCAGTATGCGACATTACGTGATGGCAGAGCTTCAGTTCATCCTTTGTCATTTTTTTTTTTTTTTTTTTTTTTTTTTTTTTTTTTAATAAATAGGACAGGGGGAATGAATGAGAGAGAGAGGGGGAGAGAAAGAAAGAAAACCAAAGGGGAGAAGAGACGGTGAGAAGGGGGGGGAAGAGAGAGAAAAAAAAAAAAAAAAACTCCTGGGTCACCTGTATGGAGAAAAAAACAAACAAACAAACAAACAAACAAAAACAAACAGAGGAGACAGCAAACAACAAAGAGCAACATAATAATAGAGAAAACAAAGCACCATCACAATAAACTAGCTAGTCATAGATATCAATATTTACTAAATAATAAACGATATTGTGCAGCACGCAAGATAGACAGCGCACAGTGTGCTTTGAGGCAGCAGCCAAGAAAGCTTTAGTCCGCGTCTGTGAATACCCATGTGTGCATACCTGTGTGGATCAGCATGCTTGCATTCCAAAGGTTTCTCCATGTAATGATCTGCTAGGGAGTGTGGGGGGGCCACAGCCCCGTCCTCCAGGGTGTGAAGCGGGTATGGAGGAGATCAAAACTCCAGACATCCAGAGGCCCCCAGAACACAAGAGACCATGGAAGACCAACAGAGGGGCAGCCGCGCCACTGTCCCAGTAAGAGCTGAGGAGAGTCCCAGATGAGGGCTCGCCCAGCAGCCGCGGAGCAGAAGTCAGGGGGAGTTGCAGTGACGCGCCCGTGAGCTCCGCCGGCCCCCAGCTGAGCCTGAGTGACCGAGCCCTAGGCCGAGAGGCCGGGGGCACCCCACCTCCAAAGGGGCCCGAGCGAGCCCCAGGCCCCAGGCCCCGACAAGCGGCCGCCAAGGAGTGAGCCGGTGTGTACCCGGACGCCCACCCCCAGACACAAAGAACCACCAACACACCGACACCTGAGGGAGTCCGCCACCGGCAGGGGAAGTGGTGGTGGGTGGAGATAGGCCTCCAAACCTTGGAGGGCCTGAGTTGTCCCCAGAGAGGTGGCGTCTGATACCCAACCTGACATATAGACACAGACATACAGGCACACACAGACACAAACATCCATTCCCACCCTCATGCTCTCATATGCACTCACTCCACACTCAACCAACGTGGAGACAGACATAAAGAGACGCTGTACACACAATCACACTCCCCAAGCGTACTCTACAAACCGGGTCTAGGTACCCTTGCCCCTGGAGGGGGGAATTGCACCCAGACCCAGGTGGTGTTACCCTTTTCCCTGCGGTGGGGAGAGGCAGACCACCCCGACTCCGCAGCAGCAGGGAGGCCCCACACCCCAGACCGCAGTCGGACGGCCAACTCCTCTTACTAGCCCTCCCGCTCCAGCAGGCCGCAGAGAATGGGGGTGGGAGACAGTCTCATTTTAAAAAAATGCTGGAATTGCACCCACTAGTTCACAGATTAGAAATCCAATCGGTTACATTTGTAGAACATTTATTACCAAAGATGTTTATTCAAATCAAACTTAATTTCTGGACTATAACCTGCTCTGCCATCGTGTTTTATGAATTATGCAATTTGAAGTCACAAATAAGTATTTAATCTTAATAAAAACTGCAATATCATCAGCAGTTAAAGTTTTTTTTGGTTGATTTTAATTTTGGTGTCAAATTGGGATATTTTTTATCCTATTTTCCAATTGTAGCTCTAACAGTGATCATTTCTTAGCACAGGTAACAATCATTTTCCATTTCTTATTGACTTTCAGGGACATCTGTTTTGATCATAGTGTGCTGCTGTTATATCACCTTTTACTTGTTGTCATTCTGCACCTTTTGGGGCCTTAATGCATATCATAATTCAGTCTTAGTAGAAGGCTGCTGAGTTTAAGTTCAGCATGGCCAAAATATTACAGTACATTTTGGACACACATAACAGCGTGTGTGTGTTTTTTCCACAGCTTTTATTGTGTATTTAAATTGTCTGGGTATCATTTATTTGGTTTCCAATGCAATATCAATAATTTTAATACATTATATGGCCATTAAACTAATCAAGTCCCATTTCCCAGTCAGGTATAAATACTATTTTTAATTCATGATCATCAAACTTTTTATTAACAGAGAGCTGCAATGTATTTTTTCTCTTTAAAGTGTTTAATAAGAAGCAATGAAAGTGTAACTGCAGATTTTTAATTTTCTACAAACAAAGACATAGAATGGAATCTTTTCTGCATAATATGGATTATGATAAAGAACAAGTACCTCGTCTGTCGTCTCGTTGTTGTTAATCTCAGGCGTCCAAACTGAGTGATTGCTGTTCACTGCAAATGTCCTTTGAAGCATCTGGCTTGTGCTCACCACCACAGCAGCAGGACTGTCTGAGTTGTTTGCAGCAGAGTGTTCTCTGACTCAGTTACTGTCAACTTTATCAGGCATGGAGAAACTACAATCTTGCTCTAGGGCCCATTCTAATGACCATGGACTCTTTATGTGGCAGATAATAAATAATAGAAATTCAAACATGCAGTAAATAAACACCAACTCAGAGTTGAATTAGTTCAGACTTTACAACAAAGTAAACTGTTAATGAAGTCTGAAAAAACAGTAAGCCCTATTTCATTATACTGACTCATTTCTATATGACTTGTTGTGCTTGAGGCTACCAGTCCATTACCTTTGACAGGATTCAAATGTACTGCAAAGAAAAAAACAGGTGTTAATTCAAATGAGGCATAATCTTGCAGGCAGCGTGTACAGGGAGCACTTTCTCATTCTCATTTGCATGATTCATGATTCTAGTAGTCATGAGCGCAGAAGGAGTTGTTTGTTTTATGTGCTGGATTCAATTTCCATGAGTTAAAACAACTGCATTCACAAATTGTTGAAGAATTACAGAATAAGTCTTCTCAACGTAAAATTTTGAAGACTACTGCCATCATCAACAGTTCATAACATCATCAAAATAAACCATCAATCTAAAGCAATCTCAACAGGAATCCCTACAGGAGAACATTACATAATAGACAGTAGTTATAGCTTCTCTGCTTTGATGACCTTTGGAAACTATAGGACAAGGACTGGAATTTCATCAATTTAGGACTCAAAATAACAAAAATAAACAATGGAACAATATTACATGTAACTGGTTTTTCTGTCTCTTTGTCTCATGTCCTCCAGGTGTAGGGCATCCACTTATTGGCTCATTTAAACTTGGTATACCCATATTGGCTGCTCTGAGCATAGGCGACCAACCCCTCACCATGGATCATTGCAAAAGGAGCAGCTTTCACATATATTGTTCAAGATTGGCTGGAGCAACACAAATAAATAGCATAGAATAAAATAATCCTTTAATCGTCCCATAAGGGGAAATTTGGTTGTAACAGCAGCCAGAAAGACACATATACAAACAAACAGGACACAAACATACACAATTTTTAATAAAGAGCACACACTTCTTTTTCCAGAGTGAAATGGTTATACAACATACATCATTAAAGACTTTTAAGAACAGTTAGTGGGCACAGAAGTTTAAAAATATTTTTTTAATATTTTCTAATTCACACAGAGTCAAAAGTATACATACACCCCAACTAATTGTAGTTATTTCTCCCTTAGCTTTTCGCAGCTGACAGTTTTTGGACTGTTATGTGCTTTGTCTCTAGGGGCCACCGCATATATTTATATATAAACATATTGTCAAGGGTTGACAATTTGTTCAAACACAGTAAGAGAGAAATGAGACACTGGCAGACCGACTCAGAGTTTCAAAGACGTGCGCACGGGTGAGAGTCTCTGAGCAGACTAACACACCGAGCACCGTTTACTCGCTTTATTTATAAGGCAAAATGGGTTACATAATACTTCCTCTTTCAACTGAAGAGGGGAGAGCTCAGGCATTGTCTTAGCTATCTAACTTCTGCACACAAACTGAAAAACAACGACACAGCAGTATTCATGCTTATCTGACATCGCAGACACTGAAGTAAAGAATGCATGTATATATCCTGTCTCTGTCAAACATCTCACACACTTAAGCAAGGAATACATTGTGTTCTTTTCAACAGTAAGCTTTACCGTGTGAAAATATATAAACACTTGATTATAAGGCATACTTGTTTCTACTTGATTATACTTTAATGATTTAACTAAAATAAAAATTCTCTTAACATTCCCTCCTGATGTTAATATATTTCACATGTTTTACTCAATGCATAGTCACTTGTTAGTCACATTTTCAACTTGCACGTCATTCAGTGAAATAATTAAACAACAAGCTTGTCAAGATTGTCGTAGAGATTTTCTTCTCTCTCTCCCACACTCAGCATATCATACTGACGATAGGGATCCTCCATAACTGACTGAGCCAAGACATGGTTTCCTAACATACGCTTGAACATGTTTGTCATTATGCTTCTCAGACATGGGATAATACAAGCAATGAAAAGGCAAAATAGTAACATCACACTGAAAAGGGCCAACAGGCCTTTAATCAGTAGAGATTTCCAAGAGCCGCTCAGCAGCCAGTCCCACCAACCTTGAGTATCGGTAACGTAGTCCTGCTGCTGAGCGTCTCTCAGTTGTTTCAAAACATTCAAAGCATTTGTCATGTTTAATGAATGGATGTTATCAGGTATGTAGGTACAACATGTAGTGTTAAACAATACGCAGAGACCACCTTTCTCTGCGAGAATGATGTCTAAAGCCACTCGGTGCTGCATGACAGTGATGCGAATTGCATCAATTTCTTCATTCTGTCCTTGATTAATGCGGGTTGAAGCATTTAAAAATAATCCAAAACGATAGTCCAGGGTTTCTATCCGTAGTGCGTGTTTCCCTACTCCTATCCATGGAAACAAAGCGTGTATTACCTTCTGGCTCTTGGTCCAGAGTTTGAAGTCATCTGGTACATCAGAACCAAGATATGGATCATGGGGCTTGAGGCCTGTGTTACGTTTAGCTCTGGTGTTGCTGTTCACTGACATCTTAAAGGTGTGGTCAGATACCAGAACAGGGGCACAGAGTCCGGTGCTGTTTGGTGGCAGCATGAAATAGACTTTCAGGCCACACGCCCAAGCTGCGCCCTGTACCCAGTATGTACCTGTCGATGAGCCGATGCCATCCCAATCTGGTGCCGCCAGGATCATGGAGCAGTTTCGGTTTTGTCCTAATTTCTTCAGACCCTGGGGCGTACCTGTTTGTCCGGTTGCTCCTGTGAAGTTAAAGCACACTGGGTGTTGTATGTCAGGTGGCAAAACAACTGAGAATGATTTCAGTTTTCTATGGCTGACGTTTATATGCACCCAGTAGGCTTCATTGCAGGTGTAGTTTATATTTGGGTACTGGTGGGTGCAGTTTGTTATGTTGTAGATTAAAGACTTTACACTCTGTGGGACTATATATTGTGTAGTGTTGTGGCATGTGTTGCTGTTTTGGTCCTTTATGGATCCACCTATCACCATCACAGGTTTTCCTGGTGTTGAGCAGGTCCCGGTAATGGCTTTGTCATATATGCAGAGTGCTTCAGCCTTGGTTGGGGGTTTTCCATACACTGTGGCATGGAGTGCTGTCGTGGGCATATGTGAGCAGACATAGCAGTTTGCGGCATTGTCTTCTCTGTGCACTCTGTCATGGACATACCGGTACCATGCATTGTTCAGCCACGGGTGGTTGTGTTCTTTGTCTATCTCCTTCAGGTGCGAGTTGTCGTGGGTCCACCTCTTAGGTCGGAGAATAATTGGTACTGTCTTGTGGGTTCCACTGGGCATCAACCAAAAGAGTGTCGTCATCAGGAGGATAGCCATTAGACAGAATATGTAGCACATGAGTAGTTTTCGTTTGATGTCACAAGCGCCCAAGCACAACAGCTTTGGGGCTGGAACTGGTGCTAGCATTGATTCTGAAGCTGGTTCTTCTTCTGGATTTATCAGGTTGTTTTCCTCAGTCATCTTGTTGAGATTTTATTCAGGCGTCCCTGGTGTTATTATTGGTTCTGCTCTTCGGTGGGATAGGTCAGTCTGATCTTCAGGGCGACCAGGCACACCCGAGCTCCCACGTGAGTAGCACTGCCGAGGAAGCACAGGGCGGGAAACCCGTTCAGCCCTGTCCTCCAGCAGGGGTTCACGTAAGAGTCAGGGGAACCGGCGTCTTATTGTGGTGCAAACACTTTCTTCACGTGGGATTGATGAATCCACGAAACTCGTTCGGCTATCTTACACGCTGTGGGTGTGGTAAGTAGCACCTGGAAGGGACCTTCCCACTTTGGAGCACTCCAGTTTTTCCGCTGGAGGACTTTAATCAGAATCCAATCACCGGGGTTCAACCTGCAAGAAACTGAAGAAAAGTCACTCGGCAGTTGATTGCTTAATCTCACTTCTTTATTCTCAAATAGTTTTGTCATCCATTCTGCCATTGTTGTTTCTGCAATAGATTTATTAATTGGCTCACTCATTATGGGGAGTGGAAAATGTCTGCCATGTACGATTTCAAATGGCGTTAGACCACCTGTTCCTTGAGTTATTCTCATCCATAATTTAACCAAGCTTAGACATTCAGGCCAAGGTTTTTTAGTCTCTTCCATACATTTCCTCAACCTTTGTTTAATTGTGCCGTTAGTTCTCTCGACTAATCCTGCACTTTGTGGATGATAAGAACAGTGATGTTTTATGCTGAAGCCTAAAGCTTCAGAAACTTTACTTATTACTTCATTTACAAAATGTGTGCCATTGTCTGATCTTATCAGAGATGGAATACCGTACGTTGGAATAAAATGATTACATAGACATTTTGCTACTGATATTGCATCTGCTTTTTTCACTGGGTATATTTCTGGCCACTTGGAAAATACATCAATTATCACAAGTGCATATTTGGAGGATTGTGATTCATTTAATTCTATGAAATCCATGTGGACAGTGTGAAATGGATGCGGTGGTATAGGGAAATGCCCTCGCTTTGGACGTAGATTTCCCTGTGCGTTGTGTCTTTGGCAAATCATACATGTTCTGATAAACTCTTGTGCTGAACTTTCAAAATTTTTTGTATAGAATTGTTTATTAAGAATATTAATCATCCCTCCTGATGACACATGAGTTTTCCCATGTGTCACTAAAGCAGCAGTTCTATGCAAAGATTTTGGAAGCACTGGTTTGCCATTACACATCATGAGGTTGTCTTTTAATTCTGCTCCATCTTTCACCCAAGATTTTTGTTCACTCAGCGATGCTGTTTTCTGTGCATCTGCTAGTATTTCTAAAGGTATTAGATCTATGATTTCTGTTGTTAAAACATCAATTTGTTTTTCTGCAGCTGCTTTTGCTGCTTTGTCAGCAAAGTTATTTCCTCTCGTAATTTCTGTGTCATCCTTTTGATGAGCTGCACATTTGCATAGTGCTAATTCTTTTGGCAACGTTATTACTTCTAATAGCTTTTTTAGAAGGTTTGCATGTTGAACTGTGTTGCCTGAGGAAGTTGTCATTCCTCTGTTATGCCATATTTTAGCGAAATGATGAACTGCTGAATAGACATATTGACTGTCTGTGTAAACATTAACACTTTGACCCTTATATAAAGTACATGCTCTGATGACTGCGGTTAGTTCTGCGCTTTGAGCAGAGTTTGAGGAGCTGAGAGCTTTTGCTTCTATCACTTTATCAACAGTTGTGACCGCATAACCCACACAATTTCTACCGTGAATGTCTTTTGACGCTGAGCCGTCCACAAAAACATTACTGAAACTGCTCTGGGGGGAGCTGTATATATCAGTGCGAGGTTTTGTATCTTCCTCTAATTTTTGAATGCAACAGTGTTGTTCTCCGTCCAGAGAAGTCGGCAAAAGTGTACTTGGGTTTAGCTGGCCACACTTCTCTATTTTTATGTGTGATTGTGTAAGTAGAATCCCCACATAAGAAAGTTGTCTTGCATGCGTGAGGAAAGAGAGGTTCGCTTGGAGCAAAATAGAGGTCACTGCATGTGGGACTTTGATGATCAATTTATGTCCTAGAACAATGTCTGCACATTTTTTAACTGCCTCTGCTGCTGCTGCGCATGCCTGAACACAGGTAGGTAATCCAGCAGCTACAGAGTCAAGTTTGCATGAGTAGAAAGCTAATGGACGTTGTTTTTCTCCAAAAGCTTGAGTTAAGACTGCTTTCATATACCCTCCTGCACCATCAACATGGAGAACGAAAGGTTTTCCATAGTCTGGTAATGCTAAGACGGTACATGTCTGCAGTGCTATTTTCAAATCAACGAAAGCTTTTTCTGCTTCTGGAGTCCATTGTACTTTGTCTTTTAATGCTAGATCTTTACCATAAATGAGGTTCTGTAGTGGTTGAGCTAGTAATGCGTATTCTGGAATCCAGCATCTACAGAAATTGCACAGTCCTAAAAAACTCATCATTTGTTGTTTAGTTACTGGTTTTGGGGCATTTTGGACTGCTATCTTTCTGCTCTCTAACAGCTGCCTGCCTTGTCCTGTCAATTTGTGGCCAAGGTATGTTACTTCCTGGCTCCACAATTGCAGTTTATGCTGTGACACTTTATGGCCTTGCTCTGCGAGATGTTGCAAAACTGTTAATGTGTTTTCTTTGCACTCATCTTTTGTATGGCCTGTGATCAATATATCATCTACATACAACAAGAACTGCCCTGGGGCAGGGAGCGTACAAGATGACATTGATTTTCTCAAAGCCTCTGCATACAGAGTTGGGCTATTCTGGAATCCCTGAGGCAACCTTG
The DNA here is from genome assembly GCF_057382185.1 of Mchenga conophoros. Lineage (NCBI taxonomy): Eukaryota > Metazoa > Chordata > Actinopteri > Cichliformes > Cichlidae > Mchenga > Mchenga conophoros. Next base: position 47,362,603 of record NC_140528.1, read on the forward strand.
TATAAGTATACTTTTGATTGTCAAAGGTGAATCCGAATAACTTCTGTGAGTCAGGGTGCAGAGGTACGGAGAAGAAGGCATTGGACAAGTCTATTACAGAGAACCACCGTTCTTTTGGTGTTACTTGATTTAGAATTGTGTGTGGATTTGCAACCACTGGAGGTATTTGCTCTGTTACCTCATTTATTGCTCTTAGATCATGAACTAAGCGATATTTTCCTGTATTAGCCTTTTTTACTGGAAAAATTGGTGTATTACACGTGGCTTCATTAGTTTTCACGAGAATACCTGCTTTTTGCATCTCTGCTATGACTGGTCTGATACCTTCTTTTGCCTCTGCACTCAAGGGATATTGTGGTTTTACAGGCCTATATGAGGTTGTAGTTTTCACCACTACTGGATCTGCTCCTTTTATTAGGCCTACATCCGTGGGTCCTTGAGACCATAATGTTTGTGGCAGCTTCTCTAGTTCTGGATGTGCTTCAATTGTTAATACTTGTCATTCATCTTGCTCTGTTGTGGCTAAATGTGTGGCTGGTGTGGCTGTCACCGGCCAACACAGCGTTAGCCTCATGCACCCAGTTCTACGGCCTTTTTGCCAGTCCTCACACTCTATTTTGTCATATCTGTCCATTTCTACATTTCTCAGCACTGTGCCTAACTCAGACCAAGGCGTTTGGTCGTTGCGTGCAACAGATACATGAGGGTTGCATATCTTATTTAAGCGCTGCACTGCATCTGTCTGTAACACTGAGCATACTGCATTACCACTCTGTGTCACATACAGGTGTTGTAGGACTAGTTTTTGCGGTCCTAGTCTGTGCACTTGTTGATCATAAATTTTGTCTGGACCTGGGACATATTTATACCACAAGGTGTTGTGATATTTTGCTGGGTCCTGTCTATGTGAGTGCTCAGGTAAGTACATATTAGCTTTGGCCTCTAATGGTTCAAGTTTTGGTAAATCTAAGGCCCAGTAATAATTTGGCTCACCTAAACCTTCACAAACAAAAATGTCTTCAGTTTGGCTCTGACTTTCAGAGAGTAGGAGTCTGGCTTTCATGCCACTTTCTTCAGGAAAAACTCCTATTTTTAATTTTGTTAAAGCATCTCTTCCTAACAAATTTAGTGGACAAGATGGATCATAGATGCACTGATTTTTGCAGGCACGGCCACTATCTCTATGTGACATAAAAAGGGGGTCGGTTAGATGCTGTTTTGTCACATGTCCTGAGGCTGATTTCACGATTAAGGTATCTTTTGAAGAGGTTAAATTTGGGACTTCTACTGTTAGGACAGTTTTACAAGCACCTGTGTCGCAAAGGAATTTTATTGGGACCCCGTTAACGTGCACTATAACGGTGGGCTTTGCTTCTGAGCCTAGCAGCAGTTGTTCAATGTTGTAAACTTCCCCTTCACTTGTTTCACTTCCCTTTTCTTGTGCTAGTCATTCATCACGGCGTCTGCGCCTGTCATCTCCACCTTCCTGTTCTTGGCTTACATTTCTACAGTTTCGAGCAAAGTGCCCGATTTTACCACAGTTATAACATCTCATATCTCTTCTATCTCTTCTTTGTCCTGCTTTTTGCTTTCCCCTACTTTGCTTAAAACCTGCCGTGTGTTGCTGTCCTGAGAAGGCTATAAAGCCTGTCTCTGGATCAATCATGAAAACTCCTTCTGTTTTTTCTTTTTGTTTTTGAATTTTGACTGCATGCTCAGCATATTGTAGGGCTTCAGGCAAGGTTCCTGTATTTTGAGTGACCCAGTGTTTGTCTACATGTGCTTTTATCTTAGGCAGTAGACCATTTAGGAAGGCATTTTTTAATTGTTGTTGAAAAGCAGACAGTGGATCGGCATCATAATTTAGCCCTGAGTTTTGTCTAAAAACTGGGCGTAGGCGATCCAAATAGTCTGATGCTGTCTCTCCTTCCTTTTGTTTGCACTCTCCTATCTTTCCATAATCTGGCCTTGGGGCTAAAATAACTTCTATTCTGCCATACAAGTTATTAAGCTCCTGTATTAATTGGGGAGTGTCTGGCCCCAACACGTCACCGTTTAAATCATTTCCTGTAAATTGACCTCTAGCTCTAGGAAGACTTAAACCTAATAAATCTTGAAAAACTTGATGCATCTCATGACCATTTAAACCCCACCCCTGACGGATCAATTCCACTGCATCTCGCCACGGCCGGAAGCCTTCTTTAAGGGGTGGCACATCTTTTAGTACATTCTCTCTGTCTTTATGAGACCAGGGTCGGAATGCATAAATTAAAGGCTCACCGTCTACTGGTATGACTCCTTGGGCGTCTGGGGGACCAGTGGGTTGACCGTACCTGGGGTTAGATAAGGCTACCATTGGAAACTGACCTACAATTTCTGTTTTTTTGGAATGACCATGCTTAGTCATAAGATCAAGTTGTTGTCTGGCCTCCATATAAGGATTTGAAACAAAAGGTTTGTGAGGAGAGCTTACAGGAAGTGCTGACGTAGGGTTAGGTGCAGCTGCTGCAGGCTGTGCAGGCTGAAGAGCATAAGGAGGGGGGTACGGTTTTTCTTCTCCTGCAGTTTTCTGTTTATCTTTAGTTTCCTGCTTTTGGGCACGTTTAGCAATGCGTTTATCGTTTTCTACCATCCACGCCTTGAAAAGGTGCCATTCTGCTAAGCGTTTTGCTTTTTTCTTTTGGCTCTTTTCCTCAATTAATTCTTTTTGTAAAGCAGCCTTTAAAGCAGTTATTGATTCTTGATTGCATTTGCCTTGCCAGGCTGGGCAATAAATTTTATGTGGATTTCTCCACCTATTTGCACTGACTCTTCCTGCATTTGGACAGTTTTTTTCCAACCATCCTTCATCTGCTGTTAATTTTACTTTAGTTTTAGAGTTACCCATTTTGAACTAATTACGTCAGAACTGTGACACCTTCTTTGGCATGAAAAAGTGAGAATGGGTTTTCGATAACAGCCTTCTACTCTCCCACTAATTGAGAGAGCGGTTATCAATTTTACGTGATGAAGCACAACCCTTTTTTCCACCTTTACCAATACGTGAGTGTACACAGGAAAACAGTTTGAGAAGTGGTTCGACCGCGTATTGGGTCGTAAAAACAACTCACTCCTCACAAACAAAGCGCGTTTCTATGATTTTTATTGAGATTTTCCGTAGGCCTATTTATTTGTGTAACACCTTCACCTTCAGCCACTCTTCTTGAGTGACCGGAAACCTGTTCCGTTGCAGCCACTCCCAGAGCGACCGGAACTTTTAATAGCGATTTTTCTAGAATTTCGCTCTTGCCTGTCGTCTTCTTAGTCCCGCATGGACACTGAGATCTGTCGGCGTACCTAGGTTTACACACTACTTAAAGGAAAATCTCAATATCAACGTATTTTAGCGCTTGGTGGAATGCGTGTCATATTCACCTCTACTGTGGCGCTGCGTTTTAAGATCCGGTGCTCATCGGGTCCTGGAGCCGTGAAGGCCGAACGCTGACCGGAGATCGAATTCACGTTCCCGGGTTTTTCGTTTTACTGATCAGATTTCTTCCAGCGCAGGCGTCACGACGTCAGGATCCGATGGAGACCGTCTGTGGAAAACTAGACGTTAAAATAACAGTCAGTTCTCCGGCTACGAAGGACCAATTAAATGTCAAGGGTTGACAATTTGTTCAAACACAGTAAGAGAGAAATGAGACACTGGCAGACCGACTCAGAGTTTCAAAGACGTGCGCACGGGTGAGAGTCTCTGAGCAGACTAACACACCGAGCACCGTTTACTCGCTTTATTTATAAGGCAAAATGGGTTACATAATACTTCCTCTTTCAACTGAAGAGGGGAGAGCTCAGGCATTGTCTTAGCTATCTAACTTCTGCACACAAACTGAAAAACAACGACACAGCAGTATTCATGCTTATCTGACATCGCAGACACTGAAGTAAAGAATGCATGTATATATCCTGTCTCTGTCAAACATCTCACACACTTAAGCAAGGAATACATTGTGTTCTTTTCAACAGTAAGCTTTACCGTGTGAAAATATATAAACACTTGATTATAAGGCATACTTGTTTCTACTTGATTATACTTTAATGATTTAACTAAAATAAAAATTCTCTTAACACATATATAAATAAAACCATGCGTTTTTTACATTAGTAATTCCTTTTGTGCATAATCTTATATTGTTGTTAATAATAAATTAATTAAAGCAAGAAAACAACTTGAAGAGCCAGTTCTCTAAAAAGAGCGGGAAATCCCATCGCTAAGGCTACGTTCACACTGCAGGCGAAAGCGCATCAAATCCGATTTTTTTTTTGACCCTATGCCACCCATATCCGATCATGGTATGACAGTGTGAATGGCACAAATCCGATATTTTCATATCCGATCTGGGTCACTTTCGTATGTGGTACTGAATCCGATACATATCCGATGTTTTAGAAAGCGACTGCTGTTTGAATGGTCATGTCTCATTAAATCCGTCTTTTACGTCACTGACACAAAACAGACGCCAATTATCAGCGCCCGAGAAGACATCGCGAAAGCTTCCTTGTCCATCCCGTGTAGATGTCAGTAAAACTGTTGGGAACACAACGTTGGAGAAACGTGAACATTTTATTTGTGCTGTATAATCTGCAGATTCTGACAGAAATCTGCAACTATCCTTTGAAGCACCGCTCCTCTCTAAAACCGCAATAAGGATAATTATTAGGCCATATGTAAATAACAAAACAACTTAAAGCAAAATTGGGAAACGTAAAGTCCAAAACAAGTCTTTATATTAAGGGCCATCAGTCAAACAATACTGTTTGGTCTGGGTCTGAACAGAGCGCGTTGTGTGTGACGTCTGCTTTTGCGCATGCTGGCCACTTTGAGGATTCACACTAGAGCGCGTTTGCTGTCACATTTTATTTATAGTGTGAACAAGCAGACAAAAAAAATTGAATTTGATCAAAAATCGGAATTGAGCATTAAGACTTGCAGTGTGAACGTAGCCTAATAGTCACCCCCTGCACTCTGCCACAGTTGTTATTATGGTGGATTTGCTTTGAGTTTTTTCAGAAAAAATATGTGACTAGTGCAGTGCAGTGAATCACTGTATTTAATCACACAAACAGGAGTGCGAAAAAATAGAAAATATAAACGTGTTTATGATTGATGCATGAATCAGCAGTGATTGACCAAAATCCACTCGAAAACAGAAGAAAAAAAGTGAGATATGGCAGAGAGACAGCCAGCCAGCTCACTAGGGATTCACCGCCTCCTGAAATGTTGCACTTGTAAAATCCTTCATCTGTCTTATAAACTTCGTGGATGGCCAAGTTTCCTGTTGAGCTGCTCCCTATGTGATGCCCATTTTTGAAGAAATCAGCTGTGAAGTTGGATAAAGTCATCTTGTTCATGCAGCGAAGAGTCACAGCTTCTCCCTCCATCACAGGAACAGCAGGACTCTCCAGGATCACAGAACCATCTACACAACAAGTGACTTAAAATTTTAAATGTTGAACTTGTTTTTGTTTTTGATGAAATATTACAGCCTTCATTCACTCATACCAGTGACAGTGATGTAGATAGTGTTGCTTCTATTCCCTCCTGCTGTAACACACAGATATTCTCCACTGTCACTTGCATAAAGATAATGAATGGTGCACTGTGAACCTGTTGTTGTTGCTGTTGTTTTCTTACTGGTTGTGTTGCATTGCTCTACTTCCTCTTTCATCTTATATAACACGTGTCCACGAGAGATCTCCTCACAGTAAAATAGCCATGATAGCCAATAAAATGTGCATCACAAGTTTTGTGATGATTACCCCTTTCAAACACAAAATGATAAATAAAGCTTATAGTAATAAGTAGGGATGGGTACCGGTGTCCGGTGCCATGATGGCACCGGTTCTGACATAAACGGTAGTAACCAGACCAAAAAGCAGCGCACATTTCGGTGCTTTATTTCGGTGCTTTTTTTTCCTGAGCTGTGATACACTTCTAGCCAATCATTTTACGTTTCCGAGGATAGTAGGCGGGGCCAGGTACGTACGTTCTTTTAGAGCAGAGCTACGGATTAAAAATGACCAAGGCGAAGCGGTCAAAAGTCTGGCTGTACTTCACAGCAAAATATGCAAACTCAGCAGCCTGCAACAAGTGCTTTAAGCTGATACTGTGATACTGTCAAAGGAGGTAACACCTCAAATCCGATGAAACACCTGGCGACGCATAGCGTTTGTTTTTTTAAAAGCCGAGAAATGCACCGTATTTGATAGCTTGCTGCGAGACGTAACACCGAGCAAATCTACTGTGGGTGAGTTGCCTGTTATGCAACATCCCCCAAAAACACGAAGAGGAGAGTCCTGGCCCGTAGCCCTGCCAGTGTAGCAGAAATGATGAGGATGATGATGGCAGCAGCAGCCGTTCTTCTCTGCGTGAGTAGCTTAATGTTGTTCGTGTGTAATTTACGTTGAGTAGGCTAACCACGTTATTACATTAATGCATGTAAAGTGAACTAGCAAACATCATCATAGCTACATGCAGCTGTCTTCTTGTTTGATGGCAGATACTCCCTTCACCCTGGCCAAAAAGGCTAAAATGACCAAAGAAAAAGTGGAAAACAGCTGAACATGAGAGGTTTTTGGACAAAGTTTGTGTTTTTTCCATTGTTTAAGCACTGCTTCCAGCCAAGAGTGATACCATATATGCCCCATAGCTGCAGAAAAGGCTAACATTGTTATCTTTTTACAAAAAACAGCTGAACATGAGAGGTTTTTGTACCAATTTTGTGTTCTCCATTCTTTAAGCACCGGTTTGAGCACCGGCACCGTTTCAAAAGTACCGATTTGGCACCGGTATCGGAAAAAACCTAAACGATACCCATCCCTAGTAATAAGCAAACAGATGGTACTCACAAACTTTCTGATCATGTGTACACAGGAGGATGATGACAGTCACTTTCACTGAGTCACTGAGACAAAAGAAAACACAATAGATAATAAAATGTGTGACTTTTCATCTTTGATGACTCTTTTTGCTAAAATGTTATTTATTGTTACTTCTCTCACGAAGTCTCACGAAAAGGTTCACATCACATTTTAACAGCTTTATGAGACTTTGTTAAAGTTAATAGTTTAGTTTTAATGTATAAACTGAGACAATACTCACACAGTCTAAAGCAGAGTTCTCTGACCTCCATGATGTCTTGCTGCAGACTGACTATTTGGCATATTTGAAATGAATCTAAATAGTTTTCAGAGAAGCAGAGCTGCTGTTGTGGTAGGTCACCTGACACAAAAACAGCCTGATGCTGCTTTCAGTTCTATTTGTATCCATTTTATAGTTCATCTTCTTCTTGTTTTACAGTACTGATGAGAAAAACATAAAAAACATTTCAGTGCAAACTAAGTCGGAGGTGAAGTTTGTTCACAAACTACCCACAGAGTTTCTTAATAGACATGCATCAATATCAACAGGCAAGATGTGGTCTATCTCTCATCGCTGGTTGCATTGTTTTTTATATATCATGACATTTATGTTTGCGTAAGGACGAGTTAGTTATTGTTGCTCTGATTTTTCCACAGTTAAGAATTCCCACCATCACCACTACCAGCACCAAAGCAACGATCACAAAAATCAGCTGCCATGTTGGAGGAAAACATCATGTTTCTGCAGGAAAGAGTTAAATACATGTCAACTTTATCTCAGAATATTGCTTTCCTTCTGCAGATGTACCAGTGACAATGAAATTCATAATGTTGCTTCTGTTCCCTCACATGCTAAAATGTTGCTGGCTTATTCATCACAGGAACAGCAGGACTTTAGCTGAACAACATGCGTTCCAGATGCAGTTCAGGTTAGAATCATGTTTAGTGAGAAACACTGATCAACTCCTGGATATGATCAGGATTTTAAGAGAACAAAATGCAAATACCGAGAATTACAACATTTCTCCATCATTTAGAAGTTGCAAATTCCTTTGTACATGTTAGAAAAGTTTATTTTATTAAAAAAAATGTTTGGTTATTGTAGAAGGACAGGACCTCCTACTTTAAGCCCTTTTTTAAAAATGTCCATTTTCCCCGTCAACCTTTCTGTGGTTTGTTTAGGTTCAGACATTATAACTACATTTATGGTGTAGTATGGAGCCCCACAAGGGATATTGGAGAAAGAAAAAACAGTTTAATTTTAGTCCATGCAGTTTCAGGTCAGCGCTGAGATGTTGGAAGCAATCATAGTGATGGAAGACGCACATCCATTGGTGGGATTCATAGATTTTCATTTTGCGCTTGGCCTGAACTATTAAGATATTACATAAGTGAGAGACATCTGAAGAGAGTTCTAAGCGTAAGAGGACAAAGTCATCTCTGACCTGACTTCGTAGTTTAGTCACAGGCAGATGAAACACCAAATTATTATGCTAACCACTTCTCCGTGTCAAACTCAAAACATGAATCCAGAATGACAAATGCCACCACCTTCTACCGTGAGTCATCAGAGTCTAATTGGCAAATGCATAAATTTCTCTATTTCAACAAATCATGTTCTATTCTTCTAAGTGATCTCTCCTTATTGAAATAATATGTTTTTCTTGAAAGCCACATAACAAAGCCCACTGTGAGACAGGCCATTATCATGTGTGGCAACTCAAAGACTGAAAAGGTTTGTTCTTAATGATAAGATCAGCAGCCACATTGCTGAATGAATGAGGGATGACTGTTATTATGGTCCCTCTCTAACTTTGAGAAAGGTTTAAGAGCTGAGAATCTCTTGTTGCCTTTTCTACATTTTTCTCACAGTGTCAACAACATTCAGATTATGACTTGTGCTTTCACAGTTTGACATAGCAAATATAGAAAGCCATGTCATTTTCTTTGGCTGTACTGAACAGATGTTGCTGTTGATGTTGCTGTAGCATGAAACAAGACACCGCTTACTATGCCTGGGTACTAGACCACACTTCAGTTAGAGACATGCTCATGCAAAGAAATTGAGTTTTTTTTTCCACTGCTCACCACAAAAAGACCGCAGTGAATGGTAAAGGTGTGGCAGTTATTTCCTGTAGCAACATTCATACACTTTTAAAAAGACCAATCAGATGGAACAAGTTTAAGAGCATTTGGGTCTGCCTGTCAGCTGTATCTAAATGAACACACACAAGCTATAACAATTTATATACATGTATCAAACCCAACTGACAATATGTTGCTTAATTACAAAAGCAATACATGATAAGTTTTTGTTGTTTTCACTCTCACTCAGATGTGATTATGTCTTCGGTCAGCTCTCTGTAACATACATTGGAAGGAGAGAACAAAAATAAAAAACTGTTTCCAAACGAGAATGAATATCTTTGAAAAGAAACAGATTTATTATTGTCTCTGGTGGAAAAGGTGTTAATTCCACTTTTGCATTTTGGCAGTGTCATTTTGTACAGATTTTATTTAGAGTTTTGGGGTGATTACAACTCACAAACTCTATAAAGTTCATTCATGTGTCATAGCATGTAAATGTATCTAACATCCTGCTGGGGATGTAAGGATGGAAAAGATCACTGATATATGTTGGTGCTGTTTCCATGCAGGGCCCTGAATGTCAGAGTGATAAGGCATGGGAGTACTTAGAAGACTTGGGCAGAAGCTTTGCTGCAGTGTTCTGAACAACTTGCAGATGCTGCAAAGAGGTTTTACATAAACAAGTAAACAAAGAATTACAATAATCCAGACGAGATGAGACAAATGCGTGTATGACAATTTCCAATACAATGCAGCTGATACAATGGAACTCAGCTTGGCAATATTCCTCAAGTGATAAAAACAGGAGTGGACCAGAGATTTAGCACAAAGGTCCAAAGTCAGAGCTGAGTCAGACGTTACACCAAGGTTCCTGATAGAAGATTTGGCAAATGTAGCAACTGGTTTTTCCATAGCCCTAGGCAAAAAAAAAAAAAAAAAAAAAAAAAGTTAGGAGAACAAACAAGGACTTCAAGAAAGTCATCCAACCTCTAATGGAGTCCACATATGGAAAATCTGTAGTTTGGAAACATCTTGAGGCTTAAAGGACATATATAACTGAATATCATCTGCATAGCAGTGATAAGAAATGTCCTTAAAAGGGCTCAATACATGCAATACATACATACAATACATGAAAAAAAAACTGAATATAGCTACACACCTGCAATGAAGCTCTTTGTGGTTACCAGTGAATACACTCATTTTAAACTGAAGACAAGAATAACAACACAACTTTTTGTGGTGATGTGAATTCATGAAACAGAGGTACAAATGCAAACCAATACTTCAGAGCACGGAGCAGTCTTAAATGTTTACTTGCAGTGAACATTTTTAAACATGTTTACTTCTTTTCAAACGTTTACTGTCCTATGGATAGTGATTTTTTACAGGAGACAAATAACAGGAAATTTAAGAGATGAATAGCTTTGCAGTCTGTGATTATTTAATAATAATACTTACAACACATATCATGCTCACCACAACAGGAAATATGTAAGAAATAGATTATAATAAAAAAAGAACACTTATATTGCATTGAAATATTTCAATGCAATTAAGTTGCAGGTCACCTACAACCACACATGCAATAGAAAGTGGTGGAATTTGCAGGTGTTTGCAGATATTTACAATGTTTTTTTCCTTCAAATACATCACAGTCTTGTGATGTATTTGAACATCACTGAAGTACCCACAGTGTTGTGGGTCCTTCAGAGATGTTTATCAGCATTATGGTGGGATTTTACAGGCATTTTTTCCAAAATGACTATTTTTTAAAACTATTGTTTATTTGTGCTACACATATGCTGTGGGTTCAACACCCAGTTTCACACCTTGGCTCAGGCGTTTAGAGGATCATCAGGGGGTCCTTTTGTCCCTCTGTGGGGGGAAACTCCCACTAGGTTTATATCTGGGACTCTCCACCATTTGACCTTAGAACTGAAGAAGCTTCTCGGATGAGAGGTGAAACGTCTTCAAGCAACTTAAAGAAGTCCAGACGCTTTTCTTTGCAAGCTCCTTAGACTACGATGACCTGGATGACTGAGAACCTTCACAGACATGTTGCACAGTTTCCAGTATCATGACAGTTACATTTACATCTGGGTTAACAATTAGTTGCTCTGATTTTCCCACAGTGAAGAAGTCCCACGAGCAGCAGTAGAAGAGCCACCATAATGATGGTGAACACGATCCGTAAGATGAGGTAAATATGATATCCAGGCTCTGAGGAGGGGTCTGTCTCAGTTTCTGTGTGATTGCCAGCATAGATGAAAATTAATTAGATGTGTTCACCTTGGTTAATTACTTAATTCATTAATATCTACATTTCATACAGGCAAAGGCCTCAACAATTGCCAGAACCTGCAGTTCCTCTATTGCCCCCACAGACTGTCAAACTGTTAAAATGCTCAACAATTGGCCAACTAAAGAAATATGTTTATCGACTTGAATAAAAATGTTGTTTCTAGATCTTTCTTTCTTTCTTTTTTATTTTTTAGCTTTTCCTTCTCTTTACGATATTAACTCTGGTTATTTTATATATTTTCATAATCCACAAGTCAGAGGGGGATGTAATCATATTGTTAGCCTGTTTGATGTTTACTATCCATGACAGAATTGGGGTGTTTTTGGTGGTTTTTGGTGTCTGATGTGAAAAGAAAATTGTGTGAATGAGAAAAATACAGTGAATTATTTTGCAATGAAAGAGTGTGTTTAGTGATGCAGCTTTAATACTCCTGGCATTAAAAAAGGGGGGAAAGTGTTGACTTCCTCAGTGTCTCACCTGTGACATTCAGCCAGCTCACTGGTGACTCTCCAGCTCCTGAAATGCTGCATTTGTAACGTCCTTCATGAGAATTTAAAACTCTGCCGATGGTCATGTATCCTGTGGAGCTCTTCCTGATGAGGATTCCATCTTTGTAGAAATCAGCTGTGAAGTTGGAGGAAGTTGTCTTGTTCCTGCAGCTCAGAGTCACAGCTTCTCCCTCCATCACAGGAACAGCAGGACTCTCCAGGATCACAGGACCAGCTGAAAACCAACATGTATAAATCTATTCAATGATGTGTTTGATTATTACAGCATATTGCTTACTAAATGGAAACTTACCAGTAACAGTGATGTTGATAATGTTGCTTTTCTCCCCTCCTCCAGTCTCACATATGAACTCTCCACTGTCGTCTGTATAAACATTTTTTATAAAGCAGGACGATGCTGCTGCTGTTTTCTCATTAGTGTAGCTGCATAATTTCATTTTCCCTCTCAGCTTATGTACAATATTATAATGAGAGACGCCCTCACAGTAAAAAGTTACTGACTCATATTCAAAGAACTGTGATCTGTTTGGAACAACACGAAGAAAAACTGCATCTGAGACAAAATAAAAGGTTCACATTAGTTTTATTTTTCAATAACTGAAATGTGGGAGCACAGGGTAAAATAAAATATCTCAAACTGATATAACTGATAAATGTTAATGTCAGTTTAACTAGCCAGTACTTACCAACTCTCTGATCATGTGCACAAAATGGGATCATCACACTCATTACTGAAAAGACAAAAAGGGCTAAACTTGTAAACCTACTGATAAATGTATTTGCTGTTTGGCAGTTTGTTATGGTTCCTCAACATGAAACTTTTAAACAACACAGTAGTTTAACAATGATACTATCTTAAACAGATTCCTTATATTTTAGATTTAATGCGGGAATAAAAAAAATACTCACTGAGCTTGATGCAGAAGGCTCTGACCTTCATAACGTCTTGCAGATTGTGAACAACAGTCTCTTCCTGTGCGGCTCATTTCTGCTGCTGAAACAATATTTAGCATTTAAAAATAGCATTCAAAGAAGCAGAGACACTCCTGTTGTTGTCACGCATCAGTGTTTCAGTTCACACTCACTGAAGGGAAAAAACAAGCTAATGCTTCGCTAAACCCAGAGTGACACTACTGTCTGAACACTGGAAAAAAAAATTGCACTGCTAATGGGTTGTTAAGGTTCAAAATTGAGGAGGGAGAGTACAAACCACTCTTGGTCCAGAAGCTCTTTGGTCAAACAATGATTTTAATGAACACACGTGTGGGAAGACACTCTGTACGCAGACAGCCAGTAGTCCTCGACTTAATCAAAGCATGAACAGATATTTTATAGCATCAGGGTTTGATTTACTGACGCCCCTTCATGCGTCACAGATACATTTTATACATAGATCAGATCAACACCAGAATGACTTTTCACCTAGAACATCATCTTCTATTTTTACGGCTGGTACTTTCCGTTCTTATCTTAAAGTGAATTGTTCCTCTTTTTTGTCTAGACATAACTAATCTCTCCTCTAAATAAGTCTGACTAATGTGTGTGTATGTGTTGACCTCACATGCTCTTTGTGTCACCTCTTAACTGTCTGTGTCTCGTCCTCAAATGCTCTTTCTCAATTCACCTGTTGCACTTCTGACCTTTCACTAGACCAGAAGCTCACTGAGACTATGTGTATGTCTTCTACTAAATAAATGTTTTAACCAAGAACCTCTACTTAAAAGCTTAATATAAAATGATCTGATATATAAGTGTTTTGTAAGCATGTATTGCAATTCCTTCTATGTTCTAGTTTTCCCTCAGCATGGATCATCTAGACACTCTCACTAGATGAAGCTTAAGACCTTTAAAGAACCTGAACATCAACTCAAATAAGCACAGATATGCAATATGTATAAAATAGTTATAACTGCACCTGGAATACAAAGTTAATTTAATACCTGTGTGCATAAAACCTTAAAGCCTTCTTAAAGCTATCTGTTACAACTTCCTGTCAGCCTGCAACTCAGTCTTTCTGAAAGAGACACTGTTTAACCCCTGAATGCAATATAAACTCCAGATTATATTATTAATGCAATGGTAATGATGACAATTATTTAACAATAGCAGTAAAATAATTTCCCTGCTCCACAGGGTTCATTGTATATGATGAAGGTGCTTGCACTTATCAGTGAATTAACTTGTTTTAAACTGAAGCTAAGATTTGCAAGTATGAGACTGTGAGTACATCAAACAGAGATACAAATGTAAACCAGAACTTTATAGCAGAATACATTCTGGACTTTTATTTCAAACAATGATTTTTATGCAGATTTACCCCTTATTATGAAACCCTAACGATATACACTTAGGTGGATATAGGTTTTGACACGGACACAAGTTGTTTTTTTGTTTTTTAACCTGTTCACTTAAACATATTCCAGTCATAGTTATATAATAGACATAGACATATCTCCATGCAGGTGAAATAAGTCATCCTTAAGCTGTGAAAAAATCCATCCGAAAAATGCTACAGTATCAGGAGGAGCAAAATCTACAGTTAGGTACATCCTGAGGAACCTGAGCACTGGTGAACTTAATAAGAGAAAAAGACCTCACAGTAGGTCTAATCACAGAATAATTTCCATGGTGCAGAGAAACCTCTTTTCAAGGGCGAACCAAGTGAACAACACTCTTCAGGAGGTGTACTGATATCCAAGTGGACAATAAAGAGAAGACTACATGAAGATAAATGTAAAGGATTCACTGCGAGGCGCAAGCTACAGAAACGATTAACCTAGATGTAAATGTGTTCGTAGTGTCTCTTTAAACGTTTGTTTTCATGTTGGTTTGAAATAAAATATTGCCCGTTGTTGGTACTGCACCTTACAAACAAAGTGTGACAACACTATGTAGGGAAGGTTTCAAGGATGAGCTGAAAGTATAGACCCACGTGATTTGCTGTAAAATATTGTCTTGTCCCTGTGTTTTGTCAGCTCGTATCTAAGACATGAGCAAACAGCGGCACTTCACACTTCACTTCACAGAAAGTGGCATGGGCATCTGACTCAGCTGCTCTCTCTGAATGGGATTAAACCACTTCAAAAAAGGTTCATTGACGGTTTGCCGTTCATTTAAAACTTCCACAACAATATAAATGACAGACTGCCTCAGACTGCAGTTTCTCTAGTGTCCACTAGAGGGTAACTCCAGAAATGAGCCAGTGTAAATCATTGTTGGTCTTCTGCTAAGTCTCTCACCAGTGACCCATGAATCATCCAAGCAACAAAAACCAGATAATTCAAGGAATGATCCAGTTCTGTGGAGACATAATAGACAGCTTAGTAAAAAAAAAAAAAAAAAAGCACATTGTAGTCATGTTTTGTTAGCACTTTTTACTAGCATCCCGTCACAAAACCACATAATTTATTCCCATTTGTTTAGTTTCATTTATCCGTTTAATCTCCACCACAGTTTTATACCTGTTCACTCTTTCTCCACCCTCTCAGACTGAATGTTACATCTTCTGAGATGATAGCTGACATCATCTCTTGTAGTATCCAATCACGCTGTTAAATATAATCTTCATTTACTGTATAAATTGAACAGTCACTGTATTGTAAACATTTATTGTCCCAGTCAGTCCCTTTGCATTGATGGCAGCATGTGTTCATTTCAGTCCAACTCTGGCACCTGCAGTGACTCATGAACATTGCAGCATTTATTTTCATCAGCCCAAAAAACAATACATGTTTGTTGATGTTGAGTACATGAGTGTAATACTGCCATTAAAATCATTAAATTATGGATTTACTCATAATTTTTGTCACATGTTTAAATGAATAATGTTCTAAAATACAGCTTGAATTTTATTAGGTCATCAAATTCATTTATTTACAGTTTTTTTATCTGCCTGATAGAGAAACTGGGGAGACCGCTGTTTAAATTTATTTGCAGCAAACATGGTTTGTATTATTATACAGACCAAGAGAGTGAACACAGCAATTATAATCAGACTGAATCTATGATGATTGTTATGATGCAATGTGTGAATGTGTGTGTGTGAACTGCACACAAAGAAATTGGCGTGAAAGAACAATTTCAATAAGTTTGCGTCATGTGAATTTTTGTATTTTGTTTTTAATTGGGTTCCAGAAGACGTTCATGTGCTTTTGGGTGTTTCTGTTTATTTCTGACTTTCATACTTCCCCTTTCTCATGGTGTACTATACTATAACTGATTATGTTGTCAAGGTGAATTAGTGTATACTCAAGAAAAATTATAATTTTAACATACAGTCTTAATCCTCTTAACTGATATTTTTACAGCCACATGCTGACTGTAGGTTTGTTTTAATAGGTTGTGTTGTTGTCTGACTCTTTATTGTACATTTTTGGAAGTGCATTAAGACAGCGGTCCCCAACCCCCGGGCCTCGGACGGGTACCGGTCCGTGAGTCGTTTGGTACCAGGCCGCGAGAGTGAGACTCAGGTGTGAAATGCATGGTTTTCAGGGTTTTTAGCGTTATTTTGTTATCGTTTACTCTGTTTTCCTGGGTCTTTTCACGTGTGTTATGAATAAATCTTCTTTTTTTCGGTATCGGTACTAGTTTTATTTTGTTGTATTTATCCGCGACACCTTAAAGGCCGTTCGGTGAAAATATTGTCGGGCACAAACCGGTCCGTGACGCAAAAAAGGTTGGGGACCGCTGCATTAAGAGACTGAACTATATATTCAATATTCAGTAATGCAATATAATAATACAATTTAATAAAATAATTTCAATGTAAACTACATCAGATATTGACTATAAGTCATGTATGTTTTAATGTTGTTTTAATGTTTTAATAATCGATTTATTCTTCCTTATAGCAAAGTGTATGATCTCGGTGGTCTTTCAGTGTTCAAACAAACATACAGCCTCTTTTCACAGAGCTTTATAGAGATTTTGGTTATGCTGCAAATAGTTTGTCAGTCTTAAATAAAGGCCTAACCAACAATAGCAATAGAAATACTGAGGGATGGTTTAGAAACCAAACAGATATCTTACTTGAATTCACCACTGTACATGACAGATAGTTTTATTGTACTTTTTTTTCCTCAATGTGCAGAACCACGGAAACACACATGCAGAAAAAGACAAAAGACATGCTGTGGAAGAGAGATTAATAAGAAGTGTGATTCAATGCAGAGAGATCTATTAACACATACTGAGTGAGAAAGGTGATTGAAGAAGAAACACTCAATGCATCAGGGAAATCTCCCAGCAGCCTACACCTCCCAGCAGCCAATGTAACTAAGGGAGGATTCAGGGTCACCTGGTCCAGCCCTAACTATATGCTTTAGCAAAGAGGAAAGTTTTAAGCCTAATCCTAAAAGTAGAGATAGTGTCTGTCTCCCGAATCCAAACTGGAAGCTGGTTCCACAGAAGAGGGGCCTGAAAACTGAAGGCTCTCCCTCCCATTCTACTTTTAAATACTCTAGGAACAACAAGTAGGCCTGCAGAGCGAGAGTGAAGTGCTCTAATAGGGTGATATGGTACTACAAGGTCATTAAGATAAGATGGGGCCTGATTAATTAAGACCTTGTATGTGAGGAGCAGGATTTTGAATTCAATTCTGGATTTAACAGGAAGCCAATGAAGGGAAGCCAATACAGGAGAAATCTGCTCTCTCTTTCTATCCCTGTCAGGACTCTTGCTGCAGCATTTTGGATCAGCTGAAGGCTTTTCAGCGAGTTTTTGGACATCCTGATAATAATGAATTACAGTAGTCCAGCCTGGAAGTAATAAATGCATGAACTAGTTTTTCAGCGTCACTCTGAGACAGGATATTTCTAATTTTAGAGATTTGTTTGACAACTACTCTTTCAAGGATTTTTGATATGAAAAGAAGGTTGGAGATTGGCCTATAATTAGCTAAGACTGCTGGGTCTAGAGATGCTTTTTAAGTAAAGGTTTAACTACAGCCAGCTTGAAGGCCTGTGGTACATAGCCGATTATTAGAGATAGGTTGATCATATTTAAGATCGAAGAATTAATTAATGGCAGGACTTCTTTGAGCAGTTTTGTAGGAATGGGGTCTAAAAGACACGTTGATGGTTTGGAGGAAGTAATTATTGAAGTTAACTCAGAAAGATCAATTGGAGAAAAAGAGTCTAACTTAACATCAATGGTACTAAGAGTAGCTGTAGATAATATTACATCTGTGGGATGATTACTGGTAATTTTTTCTCTAATGATTAAAATTTTATTTGTGAAGAAGTTCATGAAGTCATTACTAGTTAACGTTAAAGGGATGGTTGGCTCAAAAGAGCTTTTGTCAGCCTGGCTACAGTGCTGAAGAGAAACCTGGGGTTGTTCTTATTTTCTTCAATCAGTGATGAATAGTAAGATGTTCTGGCTTTGTGGAGGGCTTTCTTATAAAGCAGCAAACAATTTCTCCAGGCTAAATGATGATCCTCTAAATTTGTGACACACCATTTCCTCTTCAGGTTACGAGTCATCTGCTTTAGGGTACGTGTTTGAGAATTATACCACGGAGTCAAGTACTTCTGATTAGAGACCTTAGTTTTCACAGGAGCTACAGTATCCAGAGTCGTACGTAGTGAGGAGGTGAAATTATTAACAAGATAATCGACCTCTGTTGGGGTAGCGTTCAGATAGCTGCTCTGCTCTATGTTGGTACAGGGCATTGAAGATGATAACAGTGGGTGGAACTGAACCACCTGAACTGTTAGAACCCACTGTTCAATACAAGATTTTTCAGTACATTTATTTCTGTTAAAATATTTTTTTTCGGTTTCGTTTCAAGGTGGCATCATTCTGATTCCATAGTTTTTGTGATGTGGTTAAAACGATAATGATTACAAAATAGTGCTTGACATTAATGGCCATAGTTAACCCTTTAAGACCTACCATAGAACCAAGTCCGCCAGAGCTTATATTATATTTTTAAATGCTGTGGAGCCATTTTTGGGAGCATTTCAAGTTGCTATACATCAATACAACCATTATAGCCCAAACTTTAATAATATGTCTGCATTAGGTGCATAGTAATTACATAAATTGCAAGTGCAATAAACTACAAAAAAATTGAAAATCGTTTTTGTTTTTTTAACATATATTTCTAGTTAGAGAAATTTAAGAGGCTTATCCCTGTTAGATTATAATATTATTTTATGCCATGTTATACCCCTAATTAAAGATTGTGAATTATTATGTAGTTTTAGTTTGCATTATTCTCCTGAATTAGAAGAAGCTGATAGCTATTGCATTAGTTAAACTGATTTGCATTACATTAAACTGCTGACTTGTTGTGAATGAATGATATTGTTTATGATGCATTATACTGCTGAGTTATAAGAAATACTGTTTGCAGAAAAGTCATTGCCTTATTTGTCTGATTAGAAGAGAACAGAATATGCTGGAGTTTTCTGCCCCATCTCAGCAGGAGCAGATAAACAGGGAGCCAAGGTCGTAGCTTAGGCGCTGTGTGAGAGAAAGCATGTGAATGTTTAGGCTTTTTATGATAAGGTGGAGGCACCAGAGGCTATAAAAGTTTGAGCAATGCTCCACCATTTTGAGATCTGAGGCTGTCTGCATCAGTGTCCATCTCCCACGCGTGTGATCATTAAAATCATCGTTTGACTCAACCCGACCGGACCAGTGTTGTTATTGTGGTTTATCTCTTGTCTCCATCCCCAATATTTTTGAACCTTAACATCCCTCAAAACTGTAAATACAAAAAAGTTGCACAAACTAGTTTCCCACCACAGGAAATTTATATATATATTTATATATATATATACCAATTTTTATATACTGCAGGAAAAACAAAAATAAATATTATAGTGCAAATTTGCAAAATAACAGCATATGCATCAAAATAAACTATTTCCAGCAGTGCAATATGAGTCCTCAGCATCCTAGAAACGACACAGAAAGTCATGAAGTCAAACATAACTTTTAAAAACACAAGTATAAGCTCTTGAGGCCACGATGGTAAAAAAAAACCTACATTTCCGCAAAATGACGTCACTTCCGGTTTCGGGCAGGTCATGCAGTCATGTGATAGTTCGCGCTGATGGACGTAGGAAGTTTTGCAAACAGCTGATCGGATCGGCGAAGCGTGTTTCTGGAATATCATGTTTTTGTTGCTGCAAGTGATTTTTATGCAGTTTTTGCAAAGCTATATGTGGAAGGAAACTGTGACCTAGGACAAGCTGATGGCATAAGCTGTAAGTACAACTCCTCCAGTTTCATATGCAAAAAAAATGATTGCGCTAGCTTACGTGGTTGCAGAGCTACCGGGATTTAAAAATAGTTACGCAAAACAGAGCGTGCCCGCTCCGATCACCTGTAAAGGGTTAAAGTCCCTTATTCACATTTTTTCATTTGTCTGATAGAAAAAGGGAAATTGTGTAAATTCACTAAATTAATTTCAAATTAATTTCAGTTTCCCCCTTTTTGTACAAATAATTGTTGTGGTGCAGTGAAACAGTTAACTTTCTGTCTGAAAGGTGATGTAAGAACTGAATGGAATTTTTAAATCACTTCATGACTCAACCTGTAACCCATAAAAACTTAAATTGTGTTTTTTTTTCCTTTTAATGTTTTTCCAAGTCTTAATCCTGCTGACAGACATTGAATATATTGGCGGTGCCCAGTGCTATCCTTCACTCTCCTAGTACCTATGGTAAGGATTTGAAAAGCCTACATCACTTCATTCTCATGTTATTTAGCTCACAAGATTTTCAGGAAACATGTCCGCTGACTTTGACCTTGAAGCCAAATTTGTCTGAAATATTAAAAAAAAATACACTTATGGTATCAATAGAAAAGACTAGGTGACATCTTTCTAGGTCACTAAGATTTGGACAAATTCAAATCTCAGTGACCTCGACCTCAAGGTCAGAGGTCACTGAGATTTGAACTTGTACAATTGTTTTAGTAGATGTGCCTATAATATCAATTTGAAAATCCTACATCGGCTCATTTTCAATAATGTTCATAAACTTGAGTGTCCATGCTCTCTGCCAGTCCTGCCTGGTGACAGCAATAGTCCATCAACCTTTTTCACTGAGGGTAAAAACTATTCACATTCACAAATGCCGGTTTTGCCTTTCTCCAAAATACTTGTGAAGTGAAAGTGTTTAAAATCGTTGAAGTAAATTCAAAATAAGTATTAATTGTTTACCTGTCAAGGTACACAACATACAGTAGTGCATTTTTTCATGTTTAGTCAGCTGAGAGTTAAATGATACTTTTAGTGTAAGTAATTTTATGTTAATGTTAAATGTTAAGCTGAAGGATGCTTTGAGAGGATTTTCAATAATAAATCTTTCTCATTATTTCTCTAGTCTCCCATTAATGTCCAGTGGACATCATTGTAACTCACTGGGGCAACAGCAGAATACAGGTAAAACACTGATGTGTAGGGCTTTCATATATAAAAAATAAACATGTTTGAAAATGACATCAATTACATACACTCTCCCTGATGAAACATTTGTAGGCATTTAAGGCAGTGACTCCTTCCTGTCTAAAATCAAAGCATCATCAGACCCTCTGTATGGAGCCCAAGGTCTGGCTCTTACGTCAGATGGACATGTTGCAGTGGATGACCGGCAATCATTGCTTTAAAGTTTACTGCTACCTGCAGTGATGGAGGCTTAAATGACGATAGGGGGTGGTGACGTGGAGGCAGTAGAGTGGTGAATAACAGAGCAGTGGTTGAATTGAAGTCATACAGTGAGAACCGTCAAATAATATGACAACTTTGTGAGCCTCTATTGGTGCCTGTAAATTTGGAAAAGGGGATAAATAGCAGAGATAAACAAGCCAGTGAAAAAGTTCCAATGATAAGAGACCTCATTTGGGAAGTAGATATTTTTGATTATTTTAATTTGGTAACAGCATAAAAAAAATCAAAAGATGGATACCAGACAACTCTCAGTAGTGTTTAAGATAGGCTCATGTGAGGTGCAATGGAAAATAGGGCTGGGCCATATTATACCGTTCACGGTAATACCGGTATAATGTTAGGCAACGATAGGAAAATGAAATATCGCGATAGAATGGGAGTAAAACGCGCATGCGCAGTGCCTTTGTTTTCATACGCACATGGCCGATTGTTGAGTGAAACAGATGAACCAGAATTGGTTTGTAAAAATGGTGCAACTTCAGTGATGTGGAACTGATTGGGTGTTTGTCCGTCAGATACACGACAAAGCACATTTTTTTGCAGAACATACAAGCGGCCGTCGTTATTGTCGTATTTGTCGGACTAAGATGCTCTTAAATCTGGGAGTAATCTGGGTCCTAAACTCCGTATGCTTCAGGTCAAACAACACTGCAGCATCACTGAGCGTTAAAAACTGTCTAAATTCTTTCATCTTTAATAAAACGATCAGCATTGCTGCTTTACCAGGTGTAACTATAAAGTTTAACTTCCAGGCATCCATGAAAACAAAAGTTATTACATTTAACGGAGTTAGAAGTTAGCAGGAAGCTAGCGGAAGTTAGCTCGCTAGTTTTGCTAGTTACCTAAGCATGATATAGCATGTTCTGACTGAGAGATTTCTGAAAAAAATCAAACGTACAGCTCTGCTATCACTTCCAACATAAATGAAGACAGGAAACTAAACAGCAGTGACGTTTGTAGGGTTACTGAAGTTGGGCTAGCTGGTATATAATGATGTGCTACGTGATCGCTAGCGACACAGCTACATTAGCATAACATAAACAGTGAAGCTGGAGGACCAACACTAACACTTTTCCACTTATAAAAGTTAACGTTAAGGTTCTTCATGGTTAGAGACAAATGCAATCGCATGGCAGGATGCTGTAAACGGACCAAACTTCAGTCAGGAGAACAACTGAGATAATCCATCCACAATACGAGGTTAGTCATTAATATACTGCAACATGGGAATAGAGCAGCTGCCAGAGAATTCAACATTAATGAATCAATGGTACAGAAGTGGAGGAAGCAAGAAGAATGAGTTTAATCAAGTTTGATTTATCTGACTGCTTTGTTTCGCTTAATGTGCCTTATAATCCCGTGCACCTTATGGTCCGAAAAATGCGTACTGCACACTGCAGTTTAATGTTGCAAAGCACCTCTTTTTAACTTCAGTGGATATTATACATGGTTATGCTCAGGATATGTCAGCCCATTTCTACTGGAAATGCCTTTTGGTTAAACTTTCAGCAAGGAATTTGCATTTGCACTGTTACATTTTTATAAAGCTTTAATGTACATAAAAACCAGCTTCTTGTTTAAGTGAAAATAAATGGAAGGTTGTCTTTTTGCGCTAGTAATGTTGTGGAGTTGTATTTTGTCTCGCATCAATTATATCGTCGGTTATATCGTTATCGCAAATTTTCAAATATATATCGTGATAAATATTTTTGGCCATATCGCCCTGCTCTAATGGAAAATCTCAATAATTTGCAGCCTTCCTACAGATATTACTTAATGGGATGCAGGTGTGATGCATGGGAAGGCAAAACTCATGACACATTGGTTCAGAGATGTCAAATTTAAGAGATCCACTGTCTACCACCTTACATCTACCAGCTCTGTCAACAGAAGTCTATTTACAATATTTACTGTAAATACAAAAAACAACTAATCTGGCCACAGAATCTTCATCACATACAGTACAGAGCTAAACACAATCTGCTTTAAAGCTGGAATTAGGCAAAGCTTTCATTAGCATGGGTAATAATTTATAGCCAGGCCCATTTTCTAACAATATGCTTTCCTACAACCCTCAATAACAATAACTACATAATTAGAAACTTCCCCTATGGATTTGAGTTTCATTCTGCCATTTGGACGCAGACATTAGCTATCAGTTCCCAGAACTAGCAAATGAGCTTTTGGAAAAAAGCATTGACGAATAAGATGCATTAAATTATTTTTTTATTTTTATTCTCTGTCTTTCATGATTTCAGCTGGTTACTTATTTTCAGAAAAGTATTCTACACTGCAGTACTGTTTAAAATACAAATATATATACAGTATATTACACTATAATGTATAATTAATTTCTTAGAACATGTGCTGGTAAAAACCTGCCTTAAACAGCCCTATCTAGGGAATTTGGTACAATCATGTGTTTTCAACAATATACTAATTGGGAAGAGAATGTTCTTTCATATTTCAGGCCCGCAAGTTTCCAGGCTTATGAATGATTTCTACATGGCAGGCCTTATGCGAGTACACAGTTCGATAAGATCACATCAACGTGTGTGGTTAAAGCTTAATTTCACTTCTCGGCAAGTTATATAATAAATCATATAAGCAAACACAAAGCACCAACAAGCACTGTACAAACAGTAAAGATGATTTGTGCTGTCATTTACATAGAGAGCAGCCATTATTCTGTATGTGACTTTGGAAGACATCATTTATTTTGTTTTGCATTTTTCCCCATTCAAACAAAGAATTAAATCAATATGGCAAACTGATCCATCAACCCAGAACCTTCTTCAAAGTTTTAACATAATTATGTGATGCCACACTTTATAACGACACATGATCAACCCAGTATGTACCTTATAATCACTTTCTTTTGTATGCAGCTGATGAAATATGGCTTTTCTTCCCAAAAAGATTAAGATGGAAGTTTCCCTTCTTTAAAGAGCAGCCCAAAACACACTGATATAAACACATTACACCACACACTAAGACTGTGGTTGTCTTTACTTGTTGGTATAACTACAACATGAGAGTTTTCCTGCCCTATGCAGATATAACAGAGGTAACACCAAACTGCTGGGCAAGTTAAACCAAACCGTATACATCAACATTGAACACTTGCCAGTGCTGCTCAGCAGAAGTGACTGCTTGAGAGAATTTGATACAAGAAAACCAACAACCCATAGCCACACAGTGCAGGTTATAGCCAGGATGGTGTAGAAAACTCTCAGCTTTGATTGGTGCAACGTCTCCCTTTCCCTAGCTGCTTCCCCTGGCCCTGGGCGAATCAGAACACAGAGAACAGAGAGGCTGCAGAAAGATATGATTATTATGGAGGGAGCCAAAATACAGAACAGTGGGGCAGTTTGGTAATTAGGAGGTAATAAAACTTTAAGACATGTCAGTCCAAAGCTCAGCACCCAAACACAGCCAATGCAGTTGTTTCTGATCCTGACCCCACGGGCATTTCTTAAACTCATGTAGGTGATGGGGTGAACAACAGCCAGATAACGCTCTATACAGGTCAGGATGTGGAAAAATATCTCTCCGTAATAAGCAATACGAGAAGCGTGTGATCCTACAGTCTCACTCATTAAGTGATTAGTGTATGTGCCATAATAGATGAGGAAGCACCCCAAGACCCAGATTAGCTCCATGGCAGCCACGTGGTAGGTGAAGATGTCAGAGTGACTTGCTGTTTTAAAGGAGCGCTGCCTTCGCCATCTTTGATGACCCACATAAAAAACAAGAACAGAAATAGTGAGTATGAGGATGAATCTCACTGCATAGAACGGAATGAATTTTGGTGACTTGTAGGAGCAAAAATAGTCCAGAAAATTGTTTGAGGTGGAGTTAAGTGACATATCTCCTGTATGTTGTAGGTCTGAAAAGAAAAAAAAAATGATTAGAGAGACAGACGGGACAGATTGAAAGTTCAGTTATGATGCATCGTATTAAGGAACTGTACTTTAAGGCAGTCATGGACCAGTTAGTATAGCAAATACATAAAGCAAGATATATGGAATTATGTAGCAAAGAAAAATAGAGACATATCACCAAATGTTTTATATTTTAGATTCCTCAAAGTAGCCACACTTTGCTTCGTTGACACCACTGCAAACCCTTGGCCTTCTCTCAATGAGCTTCATTATGTAGTCACCTGTAATGGTTTGCATAAGATGTGGCCTACTTCATATAGTGAATCATATAAGGCTTATATGATTTACTCATGAAAGTGGCCACTTTCTCATTACTTTCATATATTTTTAGTAAGTATCCAAAACATACAAGTTTTATTTATATAATTTTTCAAGGGATCTTATATCTGTTTTCACTCTTGTAAGCTTTTCATACAAGTTTCACACAAGACGGATAAAAACTTTATAAGATTTATATATATATTTTCCATATGGGTATGGTCAACTACCTGCTAAGAAATCACTACTTAGGAAAAGCAGAAGAGATTTCTTTGGGCCAAGAAACACAAGGAACGGACATTAGACCAGTGAAAATCTGTGCTTTGGTCTGATGAGTCCAAATTTGAGATCTGTGGTTCCACCCGTTGTGCTTTTGTGTGATACAGAAAAGGTGAACAGAGTTTCCACATGCGTGGTTCCCACCATAAAGCATGGAGGAGGTGTGTAAGGGCTACTTGTCCAATAAGTATAAGTATAGTGATGGAGTGCTGCACCAGATGGCCTGGCCTCCACAGTCACCTGACTCAGGGCTCGCAAAATTGCTAGCCCGACGTCCCGGGGCTAGTGATATTTCCAGTTGGGCTACCAAAATCTATCTCAGCCCTGCCCGTCGGGCTATCATAGGAAGTAAAAATATATGACAATGCCTTTGCTTTCTTTCGCAAATGTAGCTGAGTAATTAGCTGAGTCCTCATCAAAGAACAGTGCTCTTTAATGAATGCAGCACATAACTTTACATCGTAGAGGTAACAGGGAGACATATCGAGTTATCAGATAGCCGTCTTAACTATATTCTAACTCTACAATTTCCCAACTGCACTTTCCTCTTATTTCATGACACCACCCTCTAGTGGTGCAATATGGTATAGTCAGACAGGACACAACATCACTCACTAGCTTACTCTTCAAACGTGGCACGTGAAATCTCCCGCAGCAAGCTTAAACGTGCTAGAGGTTGACTGCGCAGAGAATTTAAAAAAAAAATCTCTGGCATGTGTAAAGACAGATGGATTTACGCAGGTATTTTAGTTCTGCTGAGCCAAAAAAGACAGGTCAGGATGAAGAAGGGACAGGCAAAGAAAGGCCTACCACAAAGCGGAAAAGTTATGATAAATCAGATTACGAGGCAAAAGAAAGCGCAGTTTTTTGGATTCATGGACAAAAGAATTTCTGTGGCTGGAATATGACAAGGTAAATAACATGATGTTCTGCCGGGTGTGTCGTGAGTTTCCCTCTATTGCTGAGTCGACACGCACCTTTGTTACTGGGACCAGTAATTTTAGGAAAGACCCCATCAGAACTCATGAGAAATCTCTGCATCACAAGAAATGCATTGGTGCTCAGTCTGCAGCATCTGTCCCAGAACAAACACCAATTGCAAAAACCATACTAAAAATAAACCAAGCACAACAAGAAGTCCTGAAAAAGCTGTTTAGAACTGCGTACTATGTTGCAAAGAGTGAACTACCACTGGCAAAATTTAGCAGTCTTTGCAAACTTCAGAAAGCAAATGGCCTAGATCTTGGTTCCACTTACCACAATGACCATGCTTGCAGAGAGTTTATTGGAGCAATAGCACAAACTTCAAGAGACCAGATTGAAAAGGAAATTCAAGAAAGCAGGTTCTTATCTGGCAGCACGGTGGTTAGCACTGTTGCCTCACAGCAAGACAGTCCTGAGTTCAATTCCACCATCAGGCCAGGGTCTTTCTGTGTGGAGTTTGCATGTTCTCCCCGTGTCTGCGTGGGTTCCCTCCGGGTACTCCGGCTTCCTCCCACCGTCCAAAGACATGTAGTTTGTGGGGATAGGTTAATTGGATAATCCAAATTGCCACTAGGTGTGAATGTGAGTGTGAATGGTTGTCTGTCCTTGTGTGTTAGCCCTACGACAGACTGGCGACCTGTCCAGGGTGTACCCCACCTCTCGCCCTATGACAGCTGGGATTGGCTCCAGCACCCCCCGCGACCCTGAAAAGGATAAGCGGAAGCGAATGGATGGATGGAGGTTCTTATCCATTCTTGCAGATGGCAGTACAGACACTGGTATAATAGAACAGGAGTTGGTTCACGTCAGGTATGTGAGGGATAATGGTGACATAGCCACATACATGATCAAATGTCAGCCAGTCAAGAGTGCAAATGCTGCAGGTATTTTAGAGGCTATTGATGAAGCAGTGAACACCATGGGTATCAGAGAGGACACATGGAAAAAGAAAGTAGTGTGTGCAAATTTTGATGGTGCTGCAGTGATGATGGGTCAGAAAACAGGAGTAGCTGGGAGACTGAAACAGAGGATACCCCACATCATAACAATCCACTGTGTGGCACACAAACTAGAGCTAGCCGTGCTGGATAGCGTGAAAGGCTGTGAGTACCTGGTGAAATTTGAAGATACACTGAAAACCATCTTTAAGATGTACTACTATTCCCCAAAGAAGCGAAGAGAGCTGACAGAAATAAGTGAACTGCTAAATGAGAGGCTGGCACATTTCAGTAGGCTGAAGAGCACACGGTGGCTTCCAAGCCGGCTGAGATGTCTAAAGGCTGTGGAAAAAAATTACACTCCCACTGTTGTTCATATGGAGAACATGGCAGAAGGAAGTGATGTCAAAGCCGAGGATGCAGCCAAGGCTAAGGGGGTGGTGCAGGAGATGAAGACTGAGAAATTTGTTCGCTTCCTGCATTTCATGTTGGACTACAGTACCATCTTATCCAAGTGCTCTACTGATTTTCAGCATGATAACCTAAACATCACACGAACAAATCAGTTAGTTGAGAGCACAACATCACGCTTACTCAGCCTAAAAACAAAACCAGGAGAATATCAGAAAACCTTGGACACAAAGTTCACAGCGAACCAGGATGGTAGCATTTGCTCAGCTAACAAAAAGTCAGCGACCTGCTAGAAGAGGTGAGGGAACAGACAAAGACACCTTTGGTGCAGAGATCCAGAAGATTATTGATAACACAGTCAAGTACATGGACAACAGATTTAAAAATCTCCATGAAAAGCCTCTCTCTTGTTTCAAGGTTTTTGACCCTTCCACTCTTCCCTACCCCAGAGAAGAACTAGCAAATTATGGGGATGAAGAGGTGGATTATCTTGTCACACATTTTGCCTGTTTGCTAGATGCAGAAGAGAAAGAGAAAATTCCACAAGAATGGATGGATCTAAAAGTGTGGCTTGCAGAACGCCGGGGTCGCAAAGTAGATTACTTGTACAGAGATCTCCTCTCAGAGAATCCAGAACATCTCTCTCATATCTTGTTGCTGGTGAAATTAATGCTGACACTTAGTCCATCGACAGCCATCTGTGAGAGAGAATTTTCTTGCATGAACCGAGTGAAGACAACACATCGTACCTCTCTACACCCTGAAACACTGAATGACTGCATGCAACTCTCCATTAATGGGGAAACAGTTGAATCTTTTTGCCCTGACAAGTCGATTCGTTTCTGGATGTTTTCTGGAAAAGGTTCAAGACACCTGGATCATAAAACCCCAACAAGAACAAAGAGCAGTGAAATGGAGGGCAATGCACAGGAAGAGAAAGCTGATGAAGGAGATGCTATGCCCTCAACGTCGAGTGGCATTTTCTCATCCGAGACTTCAGTGGAAATTTCAGATTCAGGATCTGACACAGACTAATTCATGTTCTACACAGTTCTAACAAGTTCACAGAAAATTCTGTTTAATTAGAACAGATATTTGAGTTGATTGTAATGTTTACACAGTTGTTGTAATTTGTGTTTTAACAATTTTTTGATTGATGTTTTGTTTCCTTTACAATATTATACAATAAAAATAATCTTTTTTTATTCGGGCTACTCAAATTTATTTCGGGCTACCAAAAACTAAAGAGTGCCTGCCCGAAGGGCTACCAGGGATTTTAAAATTTTGCGAGCCCTGTGACCTAAACCTAATTGAGATGATTTAGGGTGAGGTGAACTGCAGAGTGAAGGCAAAAAGCCCAACAAGTGCTCAGCATCTCTGGGAACTCCTTCAAGGCTGTTGGAAAATAAGGTGCCTACCTCATGAAGCTCATTGAGAGAATCCCAAGAGTGTGCAAAGCAGTAAGCAAAGAAAAGGGTGGTCATTTTTAAGAATACAAAATATAAAACGTATTTTGAGTTAACAAAATGAGAAGGTGTCTCCAAACTTGACTGGCAGTGTATGTTCCAAAATACAAAAATACAAAACACATTGTGTCCCTCATCCATGATATAATATAATTATATAATCCCAGTCAAAGTTCTTACATCTACCTAATCAACAAGAGTAGTAATACGATGGCACCTATCCAAGATGGCGGCCAACTGAACGATGGCACCTATCCAAGATGGCGGCCAACCAAACCGGTTTGAGAACCGGTTTGACCGGTTTCGTGCGTGTGCGCATGCGCGTTCAGTAATTCGATGGCACTAGTCCAAGATGGCGGCCAGCCAAACCGATTTGACCAGTTTCGTGTGTGTGTGTGCGCATGCGTGTTCAGGTGTTGAAATACCACAGGGTATCAGAGGGGTTATATGAGTTTATGTGTTTTTAACGGGGTTTTAATTTAATCAAACCATAGGGTTTTTAATTAAACTATTTTTTCACTTAGGTGTATCGCAACATTCAGTTATGCATGTGTTCTTAAAAGCAATTCTTTGTTTCTTGTTTCATTCTTGGCGGAGTGGAAGCTGTTTTGGTTCACAGTGCGCCTTAACAAAGAGGGTGTGCTCTAGTCAAAAGTGTTGGTAATAGTGTTTTAATCACACTAATTTTCTAAATCTGACAATGTCTCAGCTTGCAGTGAGGCATGCATTTTATTTTATAAATGGCACAAATGGGAATTTCTTCTGAATGGGTGATGTCAGCATGTTCACAAGCGTTTCATTTAATCAAACCCCTAGTTTTAATTTAACTAGTTTTTACACATCTACTGGGGTTTCTTTCCAGGGTTGATGCGATCATTTTATTTAAAAATCGGGATTTCGGAATGTTGAACTAAGAGTGAGACAAAGCCAGCCAGCTAGTTTTTAACACAGTAAATGTTACAAATAGCATTCAGTCCTTTAGAAAATAAATGCTATAAGCAGCCAGTATCGCTCTTTTCATCAGCCCTTTAGAAAATAAACGCTACAGTGATACTTCTAAAACCAGTCGCCCAGACCCGCTCCAACTTTTCAACAGCTGGCTAATTGTTTGAATTTGTTCAGGATTGTAAAAGCCCACCGCTGGGTATCACTTAGTTGTTGAGAGTACCATGCGAACAAGGGCCCAACCTATTGTTTAAAGTGGCCAGTATTGGCTCTTTTTGTAATTCCTCGACAAGGTAAATGGGGCAGTTGGTACCAGTCGGGTGGTGACCCAGCCTATTGTCTGAAGTATCGGCTCCTTTGTAATTCCTTGAGAAGACAAAAGCCCTGTAGGGTCTCATTTAAATTGATTGGAGACATCTTGTTTCATTCTTGGCGGAGTGGAAGCTGTTTTGGTTCACAGTGCGCCTTAACAAAGAGGGTGTGCTCTAGTCAAAAGTGTTGGTAATAGTGTTTTAATCACACTAATTTTCTAAATCTGACAATGTCTCAGCTTGCGGTGAGGCATGCATTTTATTTTATAAACGGCACAAATGGGAATTTCTTCTGAATGGGTGATGTCAGCATGTTCACAAGCGTTTCATTTAATCAAACCCCTAGTTTTAATTTAACTAGTTTTTACACATCTACTGGGGTTTCTTTCCAGGGTTGATGCGATTATTTTATTTAAAAACGGATCAAACGGGCCATTTCTTCTGTAAGGGGTTTCATGGTTTCAGAGTAGTTTTTAACACAACAGATAGTCGCAAATAACATTCAGCCCTTTAGAAAATAAACGCTACAGTGATACTTCTAAAACACGCTGCACACAATGTCACCTTTTCCCCCAAAGCAGCCAGTATCGCTCTTTTCAAACTAATCGTCTTTTAAATACACTCATTTTGTGATTCTGGTGTCACACCATGCACCGATGCAAGCATTTTATTTATTTAAAAACGGATCAAACGGGCCATTTCTTCTGTAAGTGGTTTCATGGTTTCAGAGTAGTTTTTAACACAACAGATAGTCGCAAATAACATTCAGCCCTTTAGAAAATAAACGCTACAGTGATACTTCTAAAACCAGTCGCCCAGACCCGCTCCAACTTTTCAACAGCTGGCTAATTGTTTGAATTTGTTCAGGATTGTAAAAGCCCACCGCTGGGTATCACTTAGTTGTTGAGAGTACCATGCGAACAAGGGTCCAGCCTATTGTTTAAAGTGGCCAGTATTGGCTCTTTTTGTAATTCCTCGACAAGGTAAATGGGGGCAGGTGATACCAGTCGGGTGGGGACCCCGCCTATTGTCTGAAGTATCGGCTCCTTTGTAATTCCTTGAGAAGACAAAAGCCCTGTAGGGCCTCATTTAAATTGATTGGAGACATACCTTTCTTTTTGGAAACACCCACCCTATATAAAAAACACGCTCAGAGCCCGATACCCTGAGCCATTTACGCCTCAAGATTCGCTGCAGAGCACACCATTTTCTTTGCGATCATCAACACTAACATCGTTCTTTATAACATGGACATCGTAAACGGTAAGTAAAACAAAACCTATTATTGGATTTTTAAAAAGTGTTATGTTAACATATTATAGGATATTCAAACTATCTTTTTTTCCTAAAACAAAAGCTTAATTTTTAGGAGTTCGGGAGAACGGCCCAGGACCCTTTTCTTTAGAAACGGGCGCTTTTACAGCTGGAACTAGTTCTCTAACAGGCACAAGGTGTGTACAGCATTACTGGATTTTTAAACGTATGTATGTTTTAAACTAGCGATTGTTTTAAATTATGTAATAACGTTTTTGTTTGTTCCAGGGTTAACAAACTGAGCAGGAAAACATTCAGACACCGCTACCACAGAGCCCTACCTTACATCAGGTGTGTATACAACGGGATGTATAGTTGTGTATTTTTTTTTAAAGGGGTTTAAACAATTACAAATGTTCTAAACTGACCGTTTTACACCTACAGAGCCACGCCAGAGAACCGGGTGTGTGGAGAAGCAGGACCATCCCGAATAACGCACACTACAAGGTAAGCATAGGCATATATAAATTAGATAAAAAGAGATAGAGAGGGAGACACGCTTATTCAGTTTGAAATGGGTACATGTATAATATGTTTTAACACATGTCTATCTATCTTCACAGACTGCAGAACAGCACCCCTCCTCATAATGATCAGGACACCATACGATTCCAGACGTTTTTGGAATGTTTAAGCAGTATCGACCTCCCAGAACAACAAAAACCTGGAGCTTTGTGCAACAGTGGAGAGTCAGAACCGATCTTCATCAGCGAACCTGCAACACCCCCGAGTGAGTGGCTACCACGCGATTTCTCTGATGTTTTTGAGTACAGCATGTCAGATTTTGATCTAGTTCATATACCCACCACCCCAGAATGTGTCAGAAATAGCGTTGATTCACACATAGATTTCGAAGAAGACGGCATAACAGACTCTCAAATATCAGCGGCGTATGATGCTTACATAAAGCTTCCAGACGCTCAGCCTGCTGAACAAAGTCATATAGCTTCAATAGCTTCAATAGCTGATAAATTATGTTTGATTGAAGCTAGACTCAATCAATACCACCAAGAAGCACAGGTACAAAGGCAACAGATTACCAAACTCATAAACAAAGTGTGTAGTACATTAGACAACATCTGCAGCAAAATTTCAAGTCCCTGACTTTTAAAATCCAGACCATGGACCCTCCAAATAAATTATTTAAACATAATAACGGAACCTCCACTCCTGTTAGATGTTTTGACTTAGAGACTTTTATGCAGTGGGCTGAAGAAACAGATAAAAAATTAGACGATATTATAGCTAGACTTAATAGGGTGCCTGCATCAGCCTCATCCGATACACATCCTTGTCAGACTGTTCCTACGTCTGCTATTGCTGATGGGGCTATTGTTGCTAATAATAGTGATAGTACAGCTGGTGTTGCTCGGGCCGTTGCTGTTACTGATGCTAACCATATAGCTTGTGCTGCTGGTGATTTTGCGTCTGATGCACAATCTAGCCGGGTCACCTCTGCTGCAGCTACTGCAGTTGTTATTGAGCCCGTTGTGCAGTCTGGGTCCGGCAGCCGCTCTCAGTCACACATTAGAGAGATACCTAATTTTAATGCTCGCGAATTGCGTGAACGCCTTGATTTTAGGGGTATAAGTCTCGATCATCCAGAACAAGTGCCGGCGCGAGTGCGCGAGTGCTTAGCCAATGTGATAGACAGAGCTGTGGCGGGATCCCAACAGGGCAGTGTTCTAAACGTGGTCCTGCGTGGCCCCTCGCTGGCTTCAGATGTTCAGGCTGTTTTAAACGCTGATGATCGGTATGATCCGGAGCTGTTTCTCGATCAAATTGCACAAGTTATGCAGAGTAATGATGAATCTATCGGTGATGATGAATTAGAGTTTATTGTCACGGTAGCTCAGAACAGTAGTGGCGGGTCTCGCTTAAGACTGGCGCACATACCTTATGATGAGATTCTCTCAAAGAAAGGCAGACATTTATACACACCAAACAACACAAACAACAATTTGTGCTTCTCCCTATGCATAGCACATTCATTAAACTCATCATCCTCTGAGCATGAAAAACTTGCTACAGCTAAACAGATGCATGCTGAAGTAGGTCTATGCGACACACAGCAAGTATCATTCTCTGATGTCGGTAAATTTGAGAAGCACTTCAACATTAAGATTGTAATCTATTACCACACAGAAGGGCGTAAACGCCTGGAATGTTTTTACACACATGAAGAGCCAAACCCTAACACGTTGATGATGTATCTCCATAATCAACATTACCACCTGATTTTAAACCCGACCGCTTTTTTGGGGGGATCCTATGTGTGTAATTTCTGTTACAGTATATATAATACACCATTACAGCACAGCTGTAAACATAGATGTAACACATGTTACACACTCTGTCAACATCACAGGGGACCCACAGTGAAATGCAGCGACTGTAACCGCATCTGCAAATCACAACACTGTTACCAACAACACAAATTACCTGAATTAAAACACAACATGATCCCCTGTGATAATATGAAACATTGCATGCACTGTGGCACCACATATAGAGAATCCAAGAAATTGCCACACAAATGTGCGCAGCCTAGATGCGAGCACTGCCGCGAACCTAAATTAGCAGGAGACTCCGACCATCAGTGTTTCATACAGCCTGTTGAAAAACAGAAGCCTAACGATAAATACATTTTATATGATTTTGAGACGCGGTACCACAACGGTAAACACGAGGCTAACTTTGTGTGTGCGTCTGATCTGAAGGGCAATAAGTTCACATTTAATACATTAAAGTGTGTGGAGGCGTTTGTGCAGCATTACAGACGCCCAAGGTTTCGTGGGTACACTTTCATAGCACATAATGCATCTGGCTTTGATAACTACATACTCCTCGAGTACTTTGTCAGACAGAGCATAACACCTAGTGTCATAATGAGCGGCAGCCGTGTGATTTTAATGCATGACAGGGACTATGACCAGCGGTGGATTGATTCGTTCAGCTTTTTGCCCATGGGCCTTGCCAAAATACCCTCTGCTTTAGGTTTTCAAGACCTGCAGAAGGGCCATTTCCCACACAGGTTTAATACGAGGGATAATGAGCGTTATGTGGGCCCGTACCCAGACCCCTCCTTCTACGGCTATGAGCACATGTCTGAAAGCGATAAGGTGCGATTCATGGAATGGTACCAGGTTGCCTCACAGAATCCCTTTGATTTTCAGGCTGAACTCAGGCGTTACTGTGTTAACGATGTTGATGTCCTGCGTAAAGCATGCATCATTTATCGTGACACGCTACTGGGTTGTACTCAAGTTGATCCATTCATGTATACCACCCTGGCTGCATTTAGTATGGGTGTGTATAAAACGCTGTTTCTGCCTAGAGACGCGCTCGCTCTCACGTATGAAGGGGCATACGTTGAGCAGAACAAGACGTTTTCTAACGTCTCTATTGAATGGCTTCAATATGTGTCCCACACCACCAACAAAGTGGTAAAACATGCTCTCAGAGGAGGCGAACAGAGGGTTGGACCGTATTTTGTGGACGGTTTTGACCCCACAAGTAATACAGCTTATGAATTTGCAGGATGTTTTCACCACGGTTGTGTTAAATGCTACCCCGAGAGTGAAGTTAATCCTGTCAGCAAAGCATCCTATGGACTGCTGCATCGCATGTTTTGTGACAAAGTTGATGCACTGAGATCACAACACAGTGTGAGCGTAATAGTGATGTGGGAGTGTGAATGGGCTGCCTTGAAGCAGACAGACCCTGCAGTTGTGGCTTTCATGCATAGGTACA
The DNA here is from genome assembly GCF_057382185.1 of Mchenga conophoros. NCBI lineage: Eukaryota > Metazoa > Chordata > Actinopteri > Cichliformes > Cichlidae > Mchenga > Mchenga conophoros. Next base: position 47,398,693 of record NC_140528.1, read on the forward strand.
GAAAGCCAGAACGCCTGAATCCCCGAGACGCCCTTTTTGGCGGTCGCACAAATGCTCTAAAGCTGTACCACAAGACTGCTTGTGATGAAAAAATATTTTACTACGACTTCACCAGTCTCTATCCCACAGTGCAGTCTAAAAAAGACTATCCTGTAGGACACCCTCAAGTCATTTACACCAACTTTGACAAGCTAGAAAATTATTTCGGCTTTGTTAAATGCACAGTGCTCCCACCTAAGGGTCTTTTTCACCCCGTCCTACCCTACAGATGCCATGGAAAACTGATGTTTCCACTCTGCAGCATGTGTGCTGAAGACCAGAACCAGCATACTGCATGCGGGCACAGTGACAGTGAGCGGGTGTTGAAAGGCACATGGGTCTCATTTGAGCTTGAAAAAGCTGTTGAGAAGGGATACAGGGTTCTTGCTGTTGATGAGGTGTGGCATTTCCCCAATAAGACCGACACATTGTTTAAAGACTATGTGAAAGCCTTCCTAAAACTCAAACAGGAGGCCTCGGGGTATCCTGAACATGTGAACACACCTGACGAACAGCAGAAGTACATAGACGAGTATTATGAGAAGGAGGGAATAATGCTAGACCCATCCAAGATTTGTGTAAATAAAGCTGTTCGTAACTGTAACAAGCTGTTGTTAAACTCGTTATGGGGTCGTTTCAGCATGAGGTCAAACATGGCATCATCTGAGCTCATTACAGACCCTTCCAGATTTAGCCAGCTAATGTTTAGCGACCAGTACGACGTGCGTCAGTTTTGTTTCATCTCTGACGACGTCGCAATGGTGCAGTGGCGCCACGCTGATGGTAGAGCTTCCCGTGTGAAGGACGTTAATGTCTTTGTCGGGGCCATGACCACTGCACACGCCAGACTCATGCTGTATGATTTGCTAGACAACTTGCAGCAGCGCGTGCTGTATTGTGACACGGACAGTGTCATTTTCACGGCACGCCCTGGCGAGTGGATGCCTCCTCTAGGTCCGTTTCTGGGGGATCTCACAAGTGAATTAGATTGTGGAGAGGATGGTGTGGAGGATTACATAGCGGAATTTGTTTCCGGTGGGCCAAAATGTTATGCGTATCACACATCGCTGGGCAAGACCCAGGTCAAATGTAAAGGCGTCACACTGAATGCATTAAACTCGAAAGTTGTCACCCACGACTCCTTGAAAGGTTTAGTCCGCAAGTTTGTAGCCAATCAGACATCAGACGCACACCTAGTTGCCGTGTCTGATAGCATCAGACGCGGCAACTAGGTGTGCGTCTGATGTCTGATTGGCTACAAACTTGCGGACTAAACCTTTCAAGGAGTCGTGGGTGACAACTTTCGAGTTTAATGCATTCAGTGTGACGCCTTTACATTTGACCTGGGTCTTGCCCAGCGATGTGTGATACGCATAACATTTTGGCCCACCGGAAACAAATTCCGCTATGTAATCCTCCACACCATCCTCTCCACAATCTAATTCACTTGTGAGATCCCCCAGAAACGGACCTAGAGGAGGCATCCACTCGCCAGGGCGTGCCGTGAAAATGACACTGTCCGTGTCACAATACAGCACGCGCTGCTGCAAGTTGTCTAGCAAATCATACAGCATGAGTCTGGCGTGTGCAGTGGTCATGGCCCCGACAAAGACATTAACGTCCTTCACACGGGAAGCTCTACCATCAGCGTGGCGCCACTGCACCATTGCGACGTCGTCAGAGATGAAACAAAACTGACGCACGTCGTACTGGTCGCTAAACATTAGCTGGCTAAATCTGGAAGGGTCTGTAATGAGCTCAGATGATGCCATGTTTGACCTCATGCTGAAACGACCCCATAACGAGTTTAACAACAGCTTGTTACAGTTACGAACAGCTTTATTTACACAAATCTTGGATGGGTCTAGCATTATTCCCTCCTTCTCATAATACTCGTCTATGTACTTCTGCTGTTCGTCAGGTGTGTTCACATGTTCAGGATACCCCGAGGCCTCCTGTTTGAGTTTTAGGAAGGCTTTCACATAGTCTTTAAACAATGTGTCGGTCTTATTGGGGAAATGCCACACCTCATCAACAGCAAGAACCCTGTATCCCTTCTCAACAGCTTTTTCAAGCTCAAATGAGACCCATGTGCCTTTCAACACCCGCTCACTGTCACTGTGCCCGCATGCAGTATGCTGGTTCTGGTCTTCAGCACACATGCTGCAGAGTGGAAACATCAGTTTTCCATGGCATCTGTAGGGTAGGACGGGGTGAAAAAGACCCTTAGGTGGGAGCACTGTGCATTTAACAAAGCCGAAATAATTTTCTAGCTTGTCAAAGTTGGTGTAAATGACTTGAGGGTGTCCTACAGGATAGTCTTTTTTAGACTGCACTGTGGGATAGAGACTGGTGAAGTCGTAGTAAAATATTTTTTCATCACAAGCAGTCTTGTGGTACAGCTTTAGAGCATTTGTGCGACCGCCAAAAAGGGCGTCTCGGGGATTCAGGCGTTCTGGCTTTCTGTACCTATGCATGAAAGCCACAACTGCAGGGTCTGTCTGCTTCAAGGCAGCCCATTCACACTCCCACATCACTATTACGCTCACACTGTGTTGTGATCTCAGTGCATCAACTTTGTCACAAAACATGCGATGCAGCAGTCCATAGGATGCTTTGCTGACAGGATTAACTTCACTCTCGGGGTAGCATTTAACACAACCGTGGTGAAAACATCCTGCAAATTCATAAGCTGTATTACTTGTGGGGTCAAAACCGTCCACAAAATACGGTCCAACCCTCTGTTCGCCTCCTCTGAGAGCATGTTTTACCACTTTGTTGGTGGTGTGGGACACATATTGAAGCCATTCAATAGAGACGTTAGAAAACGTCTTGTTCTGCTCAACGTATGCCCCTTCATACGTGAGAGCGAGCGCGTCTCTAGGCAGAAACAGCGTTTTATACACACCCATACTAAATGCAGCCAGGGTGGTATACATGAATGGATCAACTTGAGTACAACCCAGTAGCGTGTCACGATAAATGATGCATGCTTTACGCAGGACATCAACATCGTTAACACAGTAACGCCTGAGTTCAGCCTGAAAATCAAAGGGATTCTGTGAGGCAACCTGGTACCATTCCATGAATCGCACCTTATCGCTTTCAGACATGTGCTCATAGCCGTAGAAGGAGGGGTCTGGGTACGGGCCCACATAACGCTCATTATCCCTCGTATTAAACCTGTGTGGGAAATGGCCCTTCTGCAGGTCTTGAAAACCTAAAGCAGAGGGTATTTTGGCAAGGCCCATGGGCAAAAAGCTGAACGAATCAATCCACCGCTGGTCATAGTCCCTGTCATGCATTAAAATCACACGGCTGCCGCTCATTATGACACTAGGTGTTATGCTCTGTCTGACAAAGTACTCGAGGAGTATGTAGTTATCAAAGCCAGATGCATTATGTGCTATGAAAGTGTACCCACGAAACCTTGGGCGTCTGTAATGCTGCACAAACGCCTCCACACACTTTAATGTATTAAATGTGAACTTATTGCCCTTCAGATCAGACGCACACACAAAGTTAGCCTCGTGTTTACCGTTGTGGTACCGCGTCTCAAAATCATATAAAATGTATTTATCGTTAGGCTTCTGTTTTTCAACAGGCTGTATGAAACACTGATGGTCGGAGTCTCCTGCTAATTTAGGTTCGCGGCAGTGCTCGCATCTAGGCTGCGCACATTTGTGTGGCAATTTCTTGGATTCTCTATATGTGGTGCCACAGTGCATGCAATGTTTCATATTATCACAGGGGATCATGTTGTGTTTTAATTCAGGTAATTTGTGTTGTTGGTAACAGTGTTGTGATTTGCAGATGCGGTTACAGTCGCTGCATTTCACTGTGGGTCCCCTGTGATGTTGACAGAGTGTGTAACATGTGTTACATCTATGTTTACAGCTGTGCTGTAATGGTGTATTATATATACTGTAACAGAAATTACACACATAGGATCCCCCCAAAAAAGCGGTCGGGTTTAAAATCAGGTGGTAATGTTGATTATGGAGATACATCATCAACGTGTTAGGGTTTGGCTCTTCATGTGTGTAAAAACATTCCAGGCGTTTACGCCCTTCTGTGTGGTAATAGATTACAATCTTAATGTTGAAGTGCTTCTCAAATTTACCGACATCAGAGAATGATACTTGCTGTGTGTCGCATAGACCTACTTCAGCATGCATCTGTTTAGCTGTAGCAAGTTTTTCATGCTCAGAGGATGATGAGTTTAATGAATGTGCTATGCATAGGGAGAAGCACAAATTGTTGTTTGTGTTGTTTGGTGTGTATAAATGTCTGCCTTTCTTTGAGAGAATCTCATCATAAGGTATGTGCGCCAGTCTTAAGCGAGACCCGCCACTACTGTTCTGAGCTACCGTGACAATAAACTCTAATTCATCATCACCGATAGATTCATCATTACTCTGCATAACTTGTGCAATTTGATCGAGAAACAGCTCCGGATCATACCGATCATCAGCGTTTAAAACAGCCTGAACATCTGAAGCCAGCGAGGGGCCACGCAGGACCACGTTTAGAACACTGCCCTGTTGGGATCCCGCCACAGCTCTGTCTATCACATTGGCTAAGCACTCGCGCACTCGCGCCGGCACTTGTTCTGGATGATCGAGACTTATACCCCTAAAATCAAGGCGTTCACGCAATTCGCGAGCATTAAAATTAGGTATCTCTCTAATGTGTGACTGAGAGCGGCTGCCGGACCCAGACTGCACAACGGGCTCAATAACAACTGCAGTAGCTGCAGCAGAGGTGACCCGGCTAGATTGTGCATCAGACGCAAAATCACCAGCAGCACAAGCTATATGGTTAGCATCAGTAACAGCAACGGCCCGAGCAACACCAGCTGTACTATCACTATTATTAGCAACAATAGCCCCATCAGCAATAGCAGACGTAGGAACAGTCTGACAAGGATGTGTATCGGATGAGGCTGATGCAGGCACCCTATTAAGTCTAGCTATAATATCGTCTAATTTTTTATCTGTTTCTTCAGCCCACTGCATAAAAGTCTCTAAGTCAAAACATCTAACAGGAGTGGAGGTTCCGTTATTATGTTTAAATAATTTATTTGGAGGGTCCATGGTCTGGATTTTAAAAGTCAGGGACTTGAAATTTTGCTGCAGATGTTGTCTAATGTACTACACACTTTGTTTATGAGTTTGGTAATCTGTTGCCTTTGTACCTGTGCTTCTTGGTGGTATTGATTGAGTCTAGCTTCAATCAAACATAATTTATCAGCTATTGAAGCTATTGAAGCTATATGACTTTGTTCAGCAGGCTGAGCGTCTGGAAGCTTTATGTAAGCATCATACGCCGCTGATATTTGAGAGTCTGTTATGCCGTCTTCTTCGAAATCTATGTGTGAATCAACGCTATTTCTGACACATTCTGGGGTGGTGGGTATATGAACTAGATCAAAATCTGACATGCTGTACTCAAAAACATCAGAGAAATCGCGTGGTAGCCACTCACTCGGGGGTGTTGCAGGTTCGCTGATGAAGATCGGTTCTGACTCTCCACTGTTGCACAAAGCTCCAGGTTTTTGTTGTTCTGGGAGGTCGATACTGCTTAAACATTCCAAAAACGTCTGGAATCGTATGGTGTCCTGATCATTATGAGGAGGGGTGCTGTTCTGCAGTCTGTGAAGATAGATAGACATGTGTTAAAACATATTATACATGTACCCATTTCAAACTGAATAAGCGTGTCTCCCTCTCTATCTCTTTTTATCTAATTTATATATGCCTATGCTTACCTTGTAGTGTGCGTTATTCGGGATGGTCCTGCTTCTCCACACACCCGGTTCTCTGGCGTGGCTCTGTAGGTGTAAAACGGTCAGTTTAGAACATTTGTAATTGTTTAAACCCCTTTAAAAAAAAATACACAACTATACATCCCGTTGTATACACACCTGATGTAAGGTAGGGCTCTGTGGTAGCGGTGTCTGAATGTTTTCCTGCTCAGTTTGTTAACCCTGGAACAAACAAAAACGTTATTACATAATTTAAAACAATCGCTAGTTTAAAACATACATACGTTTAAAAATCCAGTAATGCTGTACACACCTTGTGCCTGTTAGAGAACTAGTTCCAGCTGTAAAAGCGCCCGTTTCTAAAGAAAAGGGTCCTGGGCCGTTCTCCCGAACTCCTAAAAATTAAGCTTTTGTTTTAGGAAAAAAAGATAGTTTGAATATCCTATAATATGTTAACATAACACTTTTTAAAAATCCAATAATAGGTTTTGTTTTACTTACCGTTTACGATGTCCATGTTATAAAGAACGATGTTAGTGTTGATGATCGCAAAGAAAATGGTGTGCTCTGCAGCGAATCTTGAGGCGTAAATGGCTCAGGGTATCGGGCTCTGAGCGTGTTTTTTATATAGGGTGGGTGTTTCCAAAAAGAAAGGTATGTCTCCAATCAATTTAAATGAGGCCCTACAGGGCTTTTGTCTTCTCAAGGAATTACAAAGGAGCCGATACTTCAGACAATAGGCGGGGTCCCCACCCGACTGGTATCACCTGCCCCCATTTACCTTGTCGAGGAATTACAAAAAGAGCCAATACTGGCCACTTTAAACAATAGGCTGGACCCTTGTTCGCATGGTACTCTCAACAACTAAGTGATACCCAGCGGTGGGCTTTTACAATCCTGAACAAATTCAAACAATTAGCCAGCTGTTGAAAAGTTGGAGCGGGTCTGGGCGACTGGTTTTAGAAGTATCACTGTAGCGTTTATTTTCTAAAGGGCTGAATGTTATTTGCGACTATCTGTTGTGTTAAAAACTACTCTGAAACCATGAAACCACTTACAGAAGAAATGGCCCGTTTGATCCGTTTTTAAATAAATAAAATGCTTGCATCGGTGCATGGTGTGACACCAGAATCACAAAATGAGTGTATTTAAAAGACGATTAGTTTGAAAAGAGCGATACTGGCTGCTTTGGGGGAAAAGGTGACATTGTGTGCAGCGTGTTTTAGAAGTATCACTGTAGCGTTTATTTTCTAAAGGGCTGAATGTTATTTGCGACTATCTGTTGTGTTAAAAACTACTCTGAAACCATGAAACCCCTTACAGAAGAAATGGCCCGTTTGATCCGTTTTTAAATAAAATAATCGCATCAACCCTGGAAAGAAACCCCAGTAGATGTGTAAAAACTAGTTAAATTAAAACTAGGGGTTTGATTAAATGAAACGCTTGTGAACATGCTGACATCACCCATTCAGAAGAAATTCCCATTTGTGCCGTTTATAAAATAAAATGCATGCCTCACCGCAAGCTGAGACATTGTCAGATTTAGAAAATTAGTGTGATTAAAACACTATTACCAACACTTTTGACTAGAGCACACCCTCTTTGTTAAGGCGCACTGTGAACCAAAACAGCTTCCACTCCGCCAAGAATGAAACAAGATGTCTCCAATCAATTTAAATGAGACCCTACAGGGCTTTTGTCTTCTCAAGGAATTACAAAGGAGCCGATACTTCAGACAATAGGCTGGGTCACCACCCGACTGGTACCAACTGCCCCATTTACCTTGTCGAGGAATTACAAAAAGAGCCAATACTGGCCACTTTAAACAATAGGTTGGGCCCTTGTTCGCATGGTACTCTCAACAACTAAGTGATACCCAGCGGTGGGCTTTTACAATCCTGAACAAATTCAAACAATTAGCCAGCTGTTGAAAAGTTGGAGCGGGTCTGGGCGACTGGTTTTAGAAGTATCACTGTAGCGTTTATTTTCTAAAGGGCTGATGAAAAGAGCGATACTGGCTGCTTATAGCATTTATTTTCTAAAGGACTGAATGCTATTTGTAACATTTACTGTGTTAAAAACTAGCTGGCTGGCTTTGTCTCACTCTTAGTTCAACATTCCGAAATCCCGATTTTTAAATAAAATGATCGCATCAACCCTGGAAAGAAACCCCAGTAGATGTGTAAAAACTAGTTAAATTAAAACTAGGGGTTTGATTAAATGAAACGCTTGTGAACATGCTGACATCACCCATTCAGAAGAAATTCCCATTTGTGCCATTTATAAAATAAAATGCATGCCTCACTGCAAGCTGAGACATTGTCAGATTTAGAAAATTAGTGTGATTAAAACACTATTACCAACACTTTTGACTAGAGCACACCCTCTTTGTTAAGGCGCACTGTGAACCAAAACAGCTTCCACTCCGCCAAGAATGAAACAAGAAACAAAGAATTGCTTTTAAGAACACATGCATAACTGAATGTTGCGATACACCTAAGTGAAAAAATAGTTTAATTAAAAACCCTATGGTTTGATTAAATTAAAACCCCGTTAAAAACACATAAACTCATATAACCCCTCTGATACCCTGTGGTATTTCAACACCTGAACACGCATGCGCACACACACACACGAAACTGGTCAAATCGGTTTGGCTGGCCGCCATCTTGGACTAGTGCCATCGAATTACTGAACGCGCATGCGCACACGCACGAAACCGGTCAAACCGGTTCTCAAACCGGTTTGGTTGGCCGCCATCTTGGATAGGTGCCATCGTTCAGTTGGCCGCCATCTTGGATAGGTGCCATCGTATTACTACTAACAAGCAAGTATTAAGAAGATGTCTGATCTGATCACACATAAAGCAGCACAAAAACATCTGTACAGTGGACAACATTTATAAAAAATGTAAGTAATTTATAGTTAACACAGAGCAACCTTTGTCTGTGCTGCTGTCAGAAGGAATCATCTAAAATCCCCTAGTTGCATTAGTTTAAAAGGATACAAAAGTTTAAATATGTATGAAAAAGAAGGCATTTAAAAATTAAGTTGTCACTATAATAAATTATATTAAAGAGCACCTTTTGGTTGAATTGTTTCCTCTAGTTCACGTCTCCAAACTGACTGACTGCTATTTACCCTAAACATGTGCTGATGCTTCTGCTAGTGTTCAGGGTGCTCACAGTTGACACAGCAGTAGAACCATGTGAGCTTTTTGCATGAATCATTAGGTGGTACTTAATGTAAATTACAGCAGCAAATTGTACTTCACAATTTGGGTCACAGAGCAGTGTAGTAGGTACATCTGCATTTTCTAACCATGTGGAGACTTTATGTAGTGAAAATAGAATTCTTATTTTCACCCAAACCAAAACTAACAAGCAGTTTGTTTAATTGATGAAACTGGTTTAGATTCAGTTTTTAAATGTGACATATAGTAACATGTACTTTGGACTATCAACAATGCGGAAAAAGTAGTGTTAGAGATTTTTAATGTCTATGTTTTCATTCACTTCATTAGATCTCATAGTGTTCAAAGGGCCTGTAATTAAAAGCAGCTGTTTATTCAAATTAGGCAGTGTCATGCCACCTGTGTGTACATAGAGACGATTTATGGGATCTCATTTCCATTCTTTATGGAAGCGGAGAGCTGCCACCCAGGCCAAAGAAAAAAAGAGCTATATTGCATTATAATGAGAAGACCTTTTCATTCTAACAATATGCTTTTCATTTTTGTACAATATATTTTTCACATTCAACAACATAATATCTATAAATATAAATAAATACAATAAATACAATATAAATATTATATTGTACGAATGTACGAAATATACTGTACAAACATAAAAAAGATTAGATTATTATTTTTTTATTGCACGAACATTAAACGTGTTGTGTTCAGAAATCCAAATGCATGGTAGGTGTGGAGAGCCCACGCTCTTGAGAACTGGCAGTGGCAACTTGCAACATGCTGCTTTCAACTTGGACACAAACCAGAATAGCCCACTTCCAAGATTTCTTCGGGAATCACGATGTACCTGAAGACTGTCTCTTGTAAATGCTACAAGAACACAGAACTACTCTCTCTATGGGTAAATTTGTAAAACTCACTTTATGCGAAGTTGCAGCATCTAAAAATGTGACATATTGCTAAGTTAGCAATCATAGCAGTTTTACAACTTCTGTCTCTTACTGCTTAAGGACGTAATGGTAGGCTGCATCTGCCTGTATAAGATGGATAATGTAAAACAAGGAAACCAGCTATAGAAAACTGGGCCGTTGTTATGAGAAGAGTTATTAAATGTTGCTAATTAATCTATTAGCTGTATGTAGGGTCCAGGTTTATTGAATAGGTCACTATATTATTTGATGACTTTACCAATAAAGCACAATGTTTCCTTGCTTATCTAAAAATAAATGAATTAAACCGTGTTTATATTGATATTTGGCTTCAATTTAAAGCAAGGATAAGAATAAATTCTCAAGACTGATGGCTGACACTAAAATAATAACAGATTTCATAGAATGACATAAACAATTATCAAAACACATGTGAAAAGCATATACATTTTTATTCTGATGTACCATTAATATATGTAATAACATGTGACGTGAAAGCAGTAATTTGTTTTTCTGTACAGTAATAAATATCTCTGTTATTACAGCTTGATGCCACAGTGAAGACCCTGTCTGGTTACATCCCAACATATGTTGATCAGAGAGCTGCCAGATGGTTCGGCTTGGAAAACAATGGCACAAGTAAGCAAAGTTTATTTATTAAGTGCCTTTAACTTTTAAACGCCCGTAACGAAATAATTAAGAACAAAACAAAACTTTGCCTAAAAAATTGATGGATAAGATGCACATTAATGAAAATGAGAAGAAACCAGATCATGAGGAGTTATTTGCTTCTAAGAAAAAAAAAGAACATATGCGATTTTCCACTGATGAAGATGATGGTGAAGTTTATGATAGAGGGAAAACACATGTGAACGATGCTACACAACTGACTGACTCACATCAAGGAGATGAGAAAGCTTCATGATCCCATCATCAGATTTTAGGAATGCTGATGAAGATGTATTGGACTCATCTGAGGTTAATGATTGGACTCTACCTTGTAGCGTCTCTGGGTTGTCATTTTGATGACACTGTAATACATGAACCATGCCTCCAGTTTGGAGAAAATGGTCTGGTCATCACATCCATTACATTTCCTCTAACAAACACAGCAGTCAGTACTCTAGGTACATCTATAAGCGATGAAGCAACGGGTTCTGCATCATATGATGTTGTCTGTGTCACCATCGAATTTCACAGGACTAATATTCTGGAGGAGAAGATCAGCCAGTTGTCCAGCACTCGTCATACACCCACTAAAACACAAATATATTGATGAAAAAGGAAGTGATGCAGACAGTTTATGAAGAGATGTGCATCCTGCAGAGTTTGCAGACAACACAGCTGAAGGAGTATTTTCTACAAACGTTAAATTCCCTAGAAACATATACATATGAAACCCTCTCAAGGTTATCCACTGCAGTTCAAACCAGTGTTTTAATGTTTAATGTAGTAGTAGCAGTACCAATTATATCCAAAAGAGGGCAGTGATGGCGCTAAAGTTGTCCTGCACTGCGTTATGCGGCAAGAAGAAGAACTGCAGCAGAGCAGATAGCCAGCAAGGCAGAAAAACAACGCACTGAGTGCATGGAGTACCGGAGGGAATAAGAACTTTTTTCCTAAGTGTGAAGGTTTTCACAGTTACAGACTTGTTGGGATTTGCTTACCTTGCATCCCATTCTCCAGTTTCTCACCCCCGTTCTCTGCGGCCTGCTGGAGCAGGGGGGGCTGGGAGGAGTTGGCCGTCCGGCTGCGGTCTGGGGTGTGGGGCCTCCCTGCTGCTGCGGAGTCGGGGCGGTCTGCCTCTCCCCACCGCAGGGAAAAGGGTAACACCACCTGGGTCTGGGTGCAGTTCCCCCCTCCAGGGGCAGGGGTACCTAGACCCGGTATGTAGAGTACGCTTGGGGAGTGTGATTGCGTATACAGCGTCTCTTTATATTTGTCTCCACGTCGGTTGAGTGTGAATTGCACATGAGAGCATGAGGGTGGGAATGGATGTTTGTGTTTGTGTGTGCCTGTATGTTTGTATCTATATGTCAGGTTGGGTATCAGACGCCACCTCTCTGGGGACATCTCGGGCCTTCCAAGGTTTGGAGGCCTATCTCCACCCACCACCACTTCCCCTGCCGGTGGCGGACTCCCTCAGGTGTCGGTGCGTTGGTGGTTCTTTGTATCTGGGGGTGGGCGTCCGGGTACACACCGGCTCACTCCTTGGCGGCCGCTTATTGGGGCTCGCTCGGGCCATTTCGGAGGTGGGGTGCCCCCGGCCTCTCGGCCTGGGGCTCGGTCACTCAGGCACAGCTGGCTGCCGGCGGAGCCCACGGGCGCGTCACTGCAACTCCCCCTGGCTTCTGCTCCGCGGCTGCTGAATGAGCCCTCATCTGGGACTCTCCTTAGCTCTAACTGGGACAGTGGCGCAGCTGCCCCTCTGTGGGTCTTCCTTGGTCTCTTGTGTTCTGGGGGCCTCTGGATGTCTGGAGTTTTGATCTCCTCCATACCTGCTTGATACCATAAAGGACAGGGCTGTGGCTCCCCACACTCCCTAACAGATCATTACATGGAGAAACCTTTGGAATGCAAGCATGCTGATCCACACAGGTATGCACACAGGTGTACACATGGGTATTCACAGACGCGGACTAAAGCTTTCTTGGCTGCTGCCTCAAAGCACACTGTGCGCTGTCTATCTTGCGTGCTGAACAATATCGTCTATTATTTAGTAACTATTGATATTTATGACTAGGTAGTTTATTGTGATGGTGCTTTTTTTTTTCTATTATTGTGTTGCTCTTTGTTGTTTGCTGTCTCCTCTGTTTGTTTGTTTTTTTTTTCTCCATACAGGTGACCCAGGAGTTTGTTTTTTTTTTTTCTCTCTTCCCCCCCTTCTCACCGTCTCTTCTCCCCTTTGGTTTTCTTTCTTTCTCTCCCCCTCTTTCTTTCATTCTTTTCCCCCTGTCCTATTAAAAAAAAAAAAAAAAGATGACAAAGGATGAACTGAAGCTCCGCCATCACGTGATGTCACATGCTGCTGTTTCTGATGTCACTTAAAAAAAAAAAAAAAAAAAAAAAAAAAAGAGACAGAAATGATCCTGTAAGTAATATGAAGTATGGCCTAACTGAGCTGTGTGCAATTACCTGATGGTTTTGTGGGAAAACAAGTATTCATTAGTTAAAATTACTTACATACTACTTAAATTTACTTAGAGTGTAAATATTTCTTTGCTTCCTAACAAAATCTGACTTGTTGCCCACTTATTCAAGTGCACCTACCATTAAGTATTTGTATCTAAATATAATTAATAGTAATTTCAAATAATATACATCAAATCGTCGATCTTGGGCTGGGAACACCAATCTGCAGATGGATTCTAAACTTCCTCACAAACAGGCCCCAGGTGGTGAGAGTTGGTAAGCACACCTCCTCACCACTCATCCTAAACACAGGTACGCCACAGGGTTGTGTGCTTAGCCCCCTCCTATATTCCCTGTTCACACACGACTGTGTTGCTAAACACGAGTCCAACATCATCATCAAGTTTGCGGATGACACAACCATCATAGGCCTCATCACAGGCAATGATGGCCTATAGAGAGGAGGTGATGGCACTGTACGAGTGGTGTCTGGAAAATAACCTGACTCTCAACATCAGCAAAACTAGAGAGATGATAGTGGACTACCGGAAACGACCAGTCCATCCACATCAACGGTGTCAAGGTCGAAAGGGTCAGCAGCTTCAAGTTCCTTGGAGTCAACATCACAGACGACTTCTCCTGGACCCTTCACACAGACACTGCTATCAGGAAAGCTTGCCAGCGGCTTTATTTCCTGAGGAGGCTGCGGAAGTTTGGTATGAACGCCAACATCACCTCAAATTTTTACAGGTGTGCAATTGAGAGCTTGCTGACGAGCTGCATCATAGTTTGGTACGGACGCTGCTCTGCCAGCAGCCGTAAATCACTACAGAGGGTGGTGAAGGCAGCAGAGCACATCACTGGCATGAGGCTTCCTGCCATTCAGGACATTTATCTTCAGCGATGCCTCCGTAAAGCTCACAGCATCATCAAGGACCACAGCCACCCAGCACATCAGCTCTTCTCCTTGTTACCATCTGGCAGACGTTACAAGAGTCTGTCTGCTCAGACTACAAGACTCAAAAACAGTTTTTACCACCAAGCCATACGACACCTCAACCACAACACTTAAACACACACAACACAGTCCACAGGACGCACTCAGAAGCTACCTGCAGCTTCACAAGTTGGGATTTGCTTACCTTGCATCCCATTCTCCAGTTGTATTTTTACTTTGTTGGGACATAGTGCGAGAGACAGCTGGATACTTGATCAACGTTTGGAAGGTAAATCCAGTTGGTTTGTTTTTCCAGATACGTATCGCTCCACCAAGGAGGGTGGTGAACAAGGATTCTACTCATCTTTGCAGATGAGTGTGTGTGGTATATGTATATACATACATATATATGAGGGGCTGTACAAGCCAAAATTCATTCTTTCACTCTCGCATACATATATTCTTTTTTCACTAGGGATGGACGTTCCATTATGTCCCCGCAGCCACGGAACTTATCCTGGGACCCACACATTATGCCACTGCCCGAATTAGCAACCCAGCTTTGCGCTGTTTCTCACAGATGAAATAGTGCTGCACATTGGATCGATGACAAATGACAAATCTACAAGGAAGACGCAGGATCAAACAATGGAGAGACTTGGACACGGATGAAATAAGGGCTTATGTGGGACTGCTGATCTTGTCCGGTGTGTACAGTTCAAGAAACGAGTCATTGCGCAACCTCTTTAGTGAGAAAACCAGACGGCTGGTTTTCCGGGCCACCATGTCGGTAAAAAGATTTCTTCACATCACCAGGGCGTTGCACTTCGATGATAAACTTTCCCGACCCCAACGCCATGGTGACAAACTGGCTCCAATACGCAAAGTCTGGGACATGTGGGTGCACCGCCTCAAGATGCTGTTCTGCCCAGATAGAGACGTGTGTGTGGACGAGCAACTTGTGTCATTCTGTTACAGGAAAAATGATTCTATGTTTCTTTACCTTCTTTTAAATGTGCAAGCATGCCCTTTTGTCTATGGTTAGATTAGTTTAGAATTATCTTTTTAGACTTTCTCAGCAAAGACATACTGTTTTGGGACATATTGTTTTAGATTGTTTTATCTCTCACAGCTTTCTCTCAGCTCTCTGCTGACGAGACTAGCGCCACATATGGAGTTGTTTATTTTATCTGTTTTGTATTTTCTTATCCTGTTCTCACTGTGTTTCCTATAAAAAGTGCCAAGCCTCTGTACACGGCGTGAGTTGTTCTGAACAGCTTACCCGTGTGCACGTTAAAGCATAAAAAGTGATCTTGTCTCATTGTGTCTTTATTTCTCCTGGGTCTTTTACAGAGTTTTCCCCCAACACATTCAAAGGCAGGTGCGGATTTAGGCAGTACATGCCAAAAAAGCCTGCTAAGTATGGCCTGAAGGTTTGGGCCCTACGTGATGTCAAGACGTCATACGCCTGGAAAGTGCAAGTGTACACTTGCACGGTAGCCATTGGCCCTCAACCAGGGGATGAGGGTGGTCCTGAAGATGACAGATGGGCTCCAGGGACACATCTTCGCCTTCACAAAGACGCACACCCTGGTGTCTTACGTCCCCCGACACAAAACAAACAGCCTCCTGCTGGGCACAAAGCACCAGACTTCATCCATAACCGATGACGCCAAGAGAAAGCCAAAAATGATAACTGAGTACAACAAATGTAAGGGAGGTGTCAACAACCTTGATAGGGTAGGTGTCATTACCCATCAGTTACGCACACATTTTTTAATTCTTGCTCATCTATTCTTGTGTAAAATATACATAGGTTTAATGTATTTGGTCTTTTTTTTTTCTTTTTATGTTAGGCTGTCGCCACCTCTTCATGCAGGAGGCACACAGCACGGTAGCCATTGGCCCTATTCCACCACCTCCTTGATGTCTCCCTCTACAATGGCTACGTCTTGTGGAACGAAATTGACCCATCATGGCAGCAGGCCAAATCACACAAGAGGAGGCTGTACATTGAGGAGGTGGGAGAGATGTTAGTCTAGCCACAGATAGCGAAGAGAGGCTACCTTCCCCACTCATCACTCACAGCAGATTTGGTGAGAAGTGCGCAGGGTACTGCTGCTGCAGGCCCCTCTTCAGGCACTAAAACGAAAAGCAGGACGCAATGCGAGTTTTGCTCCGACAAAAGCAGAAGAGTTGTGACCACCTGCTGCCAATGTGGAAAAGTCACATGCCAAGTCCACAGTCTTTCCATCTGCAGCATCTGCTCCACCTGAGCAGGAATGTCAGAATGATGGAATGTACCAACATCCTAAACTATTTATAGCAAATGCAAAATACAACCAACTTCTTGAATATTCTCATAATTTTAAATAACCCACCATTAAATCTTAGCAATCACCTAAAAGCAGATGTACAATCACTAAAAAACACATCCTAACACCCCTATATGAAATAAAACCACCAGATAAGTGCATCAATCTGAAAAGCAAACAATACAATTAAAGTCTACCTGTGGCTGGAATGAGGCATGACATGACCACAAATCTCCATTTGCTGACATTTCCTTTTTATTTCACTTGGTTGCTGTTACAATGCACCTTGGCTGCAGCGTCCCAGCTGCCAGCCAGACACACTCACAACAAACACAACCACACAACAGGACCCTACATGTGCAAGGTAGTAGGCTTTTAAGTTTGCTTTAATCACTATTTTCATTCTTTTTCACTTGCAGCTGAGTTACATTTAGGAACCAAAACTACAAGCAGACACTGTCACAACCTCTGTAACTGAACAACTGAGGACAAACCAACTATGCTGAGCAGGGGCCCGTTCTTCGTACGTCGCTTACTACATCCAAGATCAAATGACACATCCAAGACCAAATCATCGCGCTAACCGTGAGCTCGCTAATCCGGTTCTCCGAACACACCTGCTGTTGACGATTAGTACAGCTGGATGAAGTAATGTGAGATCACTGGGTGTCGTAAAAGGGGCTACGCATCGATAGTAGAAACATTGATCGGCAACCCTCTGATTGGTCGGTGAAAATGTCGAAGGAGCGCGTTCGGTATTTTTCGGCAGCAGAGCAAGAACTCTTGAGTGAGGGATTTCAGGAGTTTCAGAGTTTAATCAGAACGCAAGGGAACACTGCAAAGGCTGCAAAAGCAAGGAGAGAGGGCTGGCAGAAAGTTGCTGACAAATTAAACTCGTAAGTAATTTAATAATAACGATAATAATGGAGTGGATTGATATAGCGCTTTTCAAGGCACCCAAAGCGCATGACAATACCACTATTCAGTCACTTTATTATTTATTTATAGATTTATTATATTACACTATATTATCCAATATTATATTACATTATATTATATTGTTATATTATATTCCCTTTCACATTAGAGCCACAACAGGACCCACTAGAACATGGGAACAAGTAAAAGTGAAATATAAGAATATTCTACAGGATGGTAATATTTATCACTTATATTGCTTTTCGTCTCTTGGAAAGAGACCCTGAAATAATCTGTTTGTTTGTTCATAACAGCAACCAAGAAAAGGGCAGAGCAAAAAAAAGACAGGTGGTGGTCCTGCACCCCCTCGTCAACAAGTTGGTTAAGTAAATAATACCCTCACGGGAATATCGATATCTCTCTATGAGCACACTGTCGCGCTGAGCTAAAGGATCCTGTCTATCCCGCAATATACACTGAATTCTGAAGACTCTCCTTATCAATCTTGCACCTTCTGCAATGGGTGGCTTGCGTAAACGGACAGGACATGGCTGCGATAGGCTTCCCAAATCCACCTTCGCTTTTATAGCCGTGGGCTCTCATCTTGATTACACGAAGTAATTTACAATTACTACTCTGAAATATGGATTACATCTGTAATAATCACATACATGTAATAGAATGGTACATTTCCCTTTTTTAGGAAATGACCTGTATGTATCTGTGTGAAATCAATAAAAGGATCAAGTGCTGCATTATCTTTAGTTACATTGATGTTATTTATTTATGGTGAAACAGTGGTGGAATATCGCTGTTGCTTTCGTATAAATGAAGTGGACATACCTGCGTGGCCGCGATCTAATCCTGTTTACATAAAGTAAACCTGCTCCCGAGCAGGTTTACGCTTACGGCTCTGTTGCTATGACAGCAAGTCCCGGATGAGCTTCGGGGAACCGAACGATCCAAGATCACGCGAAATCGTCAGCAATCTCATCCAGCTAACTTACTTAGCGAGGTACGAAGAACGGGCCCCAGGTCCTGTTTGCATGGCAGTGAACATTGTGAAGAAAGCTACCTGTGTTTTGTTTTTCTTTTTAAAAAATTTATTTATTTTTAAAAACATAAAAGTTCCACTGCAGCAATTGCCCTGATAACTACAGATAAAGCACAGATGATATAACTGTGATGGTGTAGAAGGCTCTTTGCTTTGATTGGTCAACCTGTTTCTTTTCTCCACTTGCTTCCCCTGGCCCTGGACGAATCAGAACACAGAGAACAGGCTGCAAAAAGATATGACTGTTACCGATAAAATCAAAACACATAACAATTGTATGGAGAGTTAATTTTGCAAAACTAGAGCTCCAAAGCTCGGTCCAAAGCATAGCCAATGCTGATGTTTCTGATCTTGACCCAATGGGTGTTTCTTGGCCCAGGTAGTAGTGATGTGCGATACCAAGTAATATTCAGGGTGGTATCAACGATACTGATCCGATACCGATACTTTGTACAAAAACTCTTTATTTATTGTATCTCAAATTATAGCGTCATAATGATTACAGGACATCAGATTTCTTGTTCTTATCACTTAATAATGCAGAGTTCATCATATAGAAATAAAAAAAACTGAAGTTGTGCACTATTTGAACACCTTGCCTGCCTGCAGCACTAAAGGACTCCGTGAGAGACGTCACCTGTCCCTGTCTTCATCTTCAGTTCATCTCAACATATGCTCGTCATATTCTGTGATATGATTTACTCTGAGGTGTTTGACAAGGTTAATGACGTTACCACAAACATACATACCAACCCTCCTGATTTTTCCGGGAGAATACCGAATTTCTCCCAATTTTCCACCCAGGCAACAAAATTGAAAAACTATATGCAGAATTCATAGCGCGCCCCAGCCAATTCCAGTTTCCAACAATGGCAGCAGCAACTTAGTTTTAATATACTAATACTAATACTAATAATTTACTCCTATTTCTCTTTCTGGGTCGCAAAAAAACTTTTAACATATTTTCAGGTTTCCAGAATGTAGCTGTGTAAACTTTAAATATCTGAGCCGATCGACACATCGTTTTCAAACCCCCCTGGTCTTTCGCTACTTACGCTAATGTGCATGTTTCTTTTTGTTTTCATATTTTAATTTATATTTAATTGTGTTGTGGTTTGCAGTGTTTTTTGTTTCACTTTAAATTTGTAAAAGGAAAAAGCTGAAAATTTAAATAGTTAAAAGTTGAAATGTGAATAGTTGATTTTTGTATTATATGATTTATTTATTACATTTTATGTGGAGTGAATAAATAAAAGTATATTTACAGTGGCCCATAGAGACAAAGCACATACAAACTTCAAATCACGTACGAACTCTGAAGCATGTACAAACTCCAAAACACGTAAAAACACGTACAAACTCCAAACCACGTAAAAACATGTACAAACTCCAAAACACGTAAAAAGACGTACAAACACGTACAAACTCCAAAACATAAAAACTCAAAACACGTACAAAAGACAACAGAAGTGCTCCAGGATGCTAGGGACAGTGTTGAACTTTTGTTACGGAGTGGCTACACAAGCCAGCAAGTACCAACGACCGGATTTGGTGTGTGGTAATAACAGGTAAATTAACATTTTTTTTTAAATTATTTGAATATATATGAGTGCCTGTGTATAAATACACAAAGAATACACATATGCTTTCAATTGTATAATTTAAGTGATCTAGTAGCTCTGCTTTGGAAGTTCAGTTCATGCTAGAAATGTGTCTTGGAGTTTGTATGTGTTTTGTCTCTAGGGACCACCGCATATATTTATATATAAACATATATAAATAAAAACTCTTTTTTGCGTTAGTAATTCCTTTTGTGCATAATTTTATAATATTGTTAATAATAAATTAATTAAAGCAACAAAACAACCTGAAGAGCCGGTTCGGAGCCGAAAGAGCTTTTTAGTGAGTCAAAAAGAGCCAGGAATCCCATCACTAAAAGAAAGAGAGCCAGGGACAACAACGTCACATTAGAAAGGTATAGTAATCATCCACAACTATTTTCAGTTGCAGATGATAAAGGATTCAGAAAGTTTATTCATGCAGGTCCATATGACAGAGAATGTGCATCTTCTGTTTGTTTTCATATTATAATTTATATTTAATTGTGTTGTGGTTTGCAGTGTTTTGTGTTCTTTTCACTTTAAATTTGTAAAAGGAAAAAGCTGAAAATTTAAATAGTTAAAAGTTGAAATGTGCATAGTTGATTTTTGTATTATATGATTTATTTATTACATTTTATGTGGAGTGAATAAATAAAAGTATATTTACAGTGGCCCATAGAGACAAAGCACATACAAACTTCAAATCACGTACGAACTCTGAAGCATGTACAAACTCCAAAACACGTAAAAACACGTACAAACTCCAAACCACGTAAAAACATGTACAAACTCCAAAACACGTAAAAAGACGTACAAACACGTACAAACTCCAAAACATAAAAACTCAAAACACGTACAAAAGACAACAGAAGTGCTCCAGGATGCTAGGGACAGTGTTGAACTTTTGTTACGGAGTGGCTACACAAGCCAGCAAGTACCAACGACCGGATTTGGTGTGTGGTAATAACAGGTAAATTAACATTTTTTTTTAAATTATTTGAATATATATGAGTGCCTGTGTATAAATACACAAAGAATACACATATGCTTTCAATTGTATAATTTAAGTGATCTAGTAGCTCTGCTTTGGAAGTTCAGTTCATGCTAGAAATGTGTCTTGGAGTTTGTATGTGTTTTGTCTCTAGGGACCACCGCATATATTTATATATAAACATATATAAATAAAAACTCTTTTTTGCGTTAGTAATTCCTTTTGTGCATAATTTTATAATATTGTTAATAATAAATTAATTAAAGCAACAAAACAACCTGAAGAGCCGGTTCGGAGCCGAAAGAGCTTTTTAGTGAGTCAAAAAGAGCCAGGAATCCCATCACTAAAAGAAAGAGAGCCAGGGACAACAACGTCACATTAGAAAGGTATAGTAATCATCCACAACTATTTTCAGTTGCAGATGATAAAGGATTCAGAAAGTTTATTCATGCAGGTCCATATGACAGAGAATGTGCATCTTCTGTTTGTTTTCATATTATAATTTATATTTAATTGTGTTGTGGTTTGCAGTGTTTTGTGTTCTTTTCACTTTAAATTTGTAAAAGGAAAAAGCTGAAAATTTAAATAGTTAAAAGTTGAAATGTGCATAGTTGATTTTTGTATTATATGATTTATTTATTACATTTTATGTGGAGTGAATAAATAAAAGTATATTTACGGTGGCCCCTACAGACAAAGCACATACAAACTTCAAATAACGTACGAACACTTAAAACACATACAAACTCCAAAACACGTAAAAACTCAGAAGCACATAAAAACTCAAAACACGTACAAAAGACAACAGAAGTGCTCCAGGATGCTAGTGTTGAACTTTTGTTACCTAGTGGCTACACAAGCCAGGAAGTACCAAATTGTGTAATTTAAGTGATCTAGGTAGCTCTGTTATGGAAGTTCAGAGTCACCTAGATCACTTATGCTAGAAATGTGTTTTGGAGTTTTTACGTGTTTTGTCTCAAGGGGCCACCGCATATATTTATATATCAACATATATAAATAAAACCACTTTTTTTTTTTTACATTAGTAATTCCTTTTGTGCATACTTTTATATTATTGTTAATAATAAATTAATTAAAGTAACAAAACAACCTGAAGAGCCGGAAATCCCATACACCACTAAGATGTTTTCAGAAATATGCAAGCAGGAGATGGTGGATTCTATATTACTACTAGTGTAATACTTGTAACTGTAGCAGACAACAGTTCGATAAAGTGCTTTGCAAAAAAAGACACCAAAAGATTAGATTCTATAACTTTCAAAGACATTTAGTTTATATAATACAGTAAATGTATACGAATGACCTGCAATACCGTATTTTCACGACCATAAGGCGCACTGTGCTAAAAGGCGCAGTCTCAGTTATGTGTGCCATTACTGTATTTAACACACACATAAGGCGCACTGGACCATAGGGCGCATACAAGTACCGTATGCGTATTTAAAAATAAAGCGGAAGCAAACCTGAATTCGGTACCTTACATTTCTATTGCCGGTAATCGTCATCATCAACAACACACAAGCATACAAGTGTGCGTATTTAAAAATAAAGCAGGAGCAAAACAAAGTTTGGTACTCACATTTTTATCATCAAACCCATCGAAGTCCTCATCCTCTGTGTCAGAATTGAACAGCTGCGCTAAATCTCCATCAAACATGCCAGGTTCACTTTCTTCACTGTCAGAGTCACTTTCCGTGCCGTGCGGCTCCTCGGAAATGATGCCGGCTTTTGCGAAAGCTCGAACAACAGTGCCAGCAGCCATGTTAGCCCAAGCATCTACAATCCATTGGCAAATTGTGGCGTAACTCGCCCGGCGCTGCCTTCCACTCTTGGTGAAACTGTGGTCTCCATCGGTCATCCATCGCTGGATGTGTTTGTCGCCGATGTGTTTGCTGCAGTAGGAGCGGAAGATGGCCAGCTTTTCCTTATAATCCGCTGGAAGTTGCTGCGCTACCGTAGTCCTGGTCCGGATGGAAAAATGGCACCGTTTCATAAAAAGTGAAAGTGAAACTGCTTTTAGCCGAATGGTGACCGTCGAAACGCTTCTCCCGCTCGTTCTTTGCTCGATGATCGCCTTATGTCCGCGGAAACTCAGCTGCGTATTCTTGACCTGTCGGAGCTTGTTTTCCAGCTTCCTCCACTTGCGAACCATCGATTCATTAACCTTAAATTCTCTCGCCGCTGCTCGATTTCCATGTTCCTCCGCGTAGCTGATGGCCTTCAGTTTAAACTGTGCTTCGTAAGCGTGTCTCTTTGCCATTTTCAGGGTTGTTAAAACAACGATGTCCTGCATAATGCACATACCTGTTCTTTTATACAGGTATGTGCGATTGTCCCGGTATATACGATCAACGCCCACACTTCACCCTTTAACATTCTCATGGTGTTCTCTACTACGTCCTCCTTACAACACATAGGGCGCACTGCGCTATAGGGCGCGCCGCACTTTTTGAAGAAAATCTAAGACTTTTAAGTGCGCCTTATGGTTGTGAAAATACAGTAATTCAGTCACTGACATTATCCATGACACTAGCTAAGATTTTCCTAAATGCGTGTAACTCTTTTGTAACTGAAAATTAAAACAGTACACAACACATGGAGCAACATTTCTTGGTCCATTTTTTAGTTTTAGCGAAGGCTAGAAGGCTGTCCAATGCTCCAGTTTCACAGCCTCTCACTTAACCTGCCTACCCGGCCATCAAAGGATCCTACCTACCTCCTTCCCCTGAATTTGGACACAGCCATAGTATCAGGTTTTGCTTCTCCTGTCTCATTAGTCCCAGCTATGCTTCCCTTCTGTCTCTCATTCACTGATTGCTCCCTCTGTGTATTTAAAGACTGAATTGCAGCCACAGGTCATTGTGAGCATCACAGGGAAGGTTGAAGCCGCCCATTGCAGCTGTATGGCTAGAGTCGTGAAGACTTGCAGCCATGTCACTGCTCTTCTGTTTAATGTAGAAGCAACAGTGAGGATCTGTGGCACAAGGACTGTTACAGATGAACCTGCATATTGGGTTTTGCTGGGTAATATGACCAAGATACAGCCAGAGGTTGGCCATAAGATAGACTTCTCCTCTTCAGCTGCCCAAAAAAAGGTTCTTGATCAAAACATAAACAGACCATCTGTAGTGACAGGTAAAAGAAGCCATCCTCAAAAAAGAAAAGTTCCACCTGCTACTGTGGAGGAGTTGGATCAACTGATGGGACAATATTTTTCCAAGCATAGTTCTGTTCTGAATAACCCATAATGTTTTAATTTAGGGGGCCATGTAAATACTTTGCATTTACTGAATATGTACTTACTAAATACCACTGTTCAAAAGTTGAATAAAGAAACAAAGAAATGTTTGCCTATTTTTAATTAAAAGCACTTTGTAGAACATCACATCAGTTACAATGTAGAAAAAATGTTATGTATAGTTTACAAATGACAAAATGTTCACATAAAATCATGACAGCATTTGTATAATATCACCCACTACTAGCATTCTGTAATTTACTGTCTCTTTTGAAAACGTATCACTACAAAAACAGCACAAGACTTAAGAGTATTTAACAAGAGCATTTTTCCCTGGTTTTACTACCACACTGGGGCACATGTTCACCAAAACGCAGCAAACCTTTGCCATCTTATCCAGGAAGGTCACCTTTTTACCCACACATGGAAGAAGTAATCTGATTGGCATGGTGGTATGTAGCATGTAGTTTGAAGCAGGGATTTTGTAGTGCCCCATGTGTAGTGTTGGAACCCAGTCAGGATTTGTTTCATTCATTTCATAGGCTGGTTTGCTGCAATAATGCCAAATAATTAGCAACTCTATAAATAGAAGGTAGTTCTGCATGTTTGTTCTAAGTTTGTGCTATGATCTCAGAGCACATTGAAAATAAAATTAACAGGCTATAAAGAATAATATGAACTTATTTAGAACTTACCTGAATGAAAATACTGGAGCACACCAACAGATATCTGTGGCTGGTAGAGAACTGAATATCAGCTCGTCTCGCAGCTGCTATCCAGGCTAGACGCCTTCTTTTGGTAACATCCAACACATAAGCTCCCTCATGATGCTTCCAGGTGAGGAAACAATGAAAAGAGAGCCTGTTTTCAAGCTTATTCCTTTGTCGGTAGTGCAATCTAACATTACAACCGACCACACAGCAAGCATTTGTTTGGCCTGCTAATATGGCGCCTTGACCAAAAATCCTGGCTATGCCCCATCCCGTAAGATCACGCTCCAGAGCCCTATTAACGTACGGATCTAGAAAGAAGACGCTGCATTTTTAACTCTGAGGGAGATGGAGAATGAGCCTATTTCCAAAACAGTGGAGTGTGTTCCTTTAAGTACTAAATTGTATATATTGTCAAAAACTAAAGTGTACATAGCAGTTGTTGAATCTTGTTTACTGTATCACTGACAGATAATTTCAAAGTCAATGAACGCTACATTATAGTGAGATATTGTGTAATGTGAAATACTGTAAGCAAATGAAAAAACAACCTAATTCGTGATAGACCTTTGACTCTGTTTTGTTTGAATCCAACTGTTTTTTGCAGATGTGCATAAAACATGTTACTTTTAGTATTGTTATCATTATCATCATTATTGCACTAAATATATTTTAAATAAAGGATACTTTGATATACATTCTACTGTAAGGTTGGAAATGTATTTTCTTCACCCTAAAATATGTTTTGAAATGTATTTTGGTTTGAAAGAAATATATTTTCAATTTCAAAAATATTTTTTTTTGAAGCATCACAAATACAAAATATATCTACCATATATTTGAAATATATTTTGGCCAGGAAAAATGTATTTTTTTACCGTATGGGAAAATGTTTTACAAAAAAAAGAAAGGTATGAAGGGCCTGCAGTAGTCATTAGTGCCAGAGAAATTTTAAGTTTTTTGTATTTTCTTGGTCATTGTGACAATATAATTATTTGAAATGTATTGACTTTTTCTTTACAGATATTTGGTGCTTGTCCCTGCTGAGAGGCAGATTGTTGTCACTTCAGAGCAATTCTCTAGTGCTGTTCTGTAGTGGTATTAAAGTTAATGTTGTAATAATATTTTGTTTGTTAGTGAAGATTTGCATATGTTATCTTACTTTTTGTAAATTTTATTTTGCAGAAAGATCAAATTAAATTATGTAACTAAGTATTACTGGAGGAGAATTTTGGTGGTAGGATACAGATGTGTAATATTCCAGTTATCAACATTGTACTTAGTTTTAAGTTTTGGGATTAGGTTTGGGTTGCCACATGGAATATTTTTTTTTCAGATAAAGGTGCGTAGTAATTTACCATATATCTGTAATGCTTTAATCAGATGGAAAATTACTTTGTAGAAATGTAGAAAACAGTTTGTCTACATCTTTAATAGATGCTAAATGTTTTTATAATTGATCCAAAATTTGATATTTTCTAGATATCGTATTCTGCCTGTGAAACAAAATTTACCTCTGTCCTGAGTGTCCCTAAAGGCTCTGTAGGAGTGGTGAGTGTTTGAACTATAAATAGGGCAGTACTTAAGGGGTTTAAGTACATTTAAGCTCTACTAAATTGCATTGCAAATGTTAATGAATCTGTCTCTCTCCCTCTCTTCCTTCTCCAGTGAATGTGGCAGTGTAAAGGGTGCTCAGTATCAGTTAAAGGTAGATTGGAGCTACTTAATCATTACAAACTCAAACATCCACACTTTGGACGTACTTCCCGTTATCCATGTATGTATTCAAAATGCCCATGCACATTTAAGACATGGAACACCTTAAATGTACATCAAAGTAGAGTGCATTCTTCACAAGACAGTCAGACATTGAAAGAGTATCTATATTTAGTTGTCACTTATGTTCCTGCAAGAACTTGGCAAATGAAAGGGAGTACTTTATTCATATCAACTCACATCTAAAGAAAAATGAAAATGTTTCTTGCATGTTTGTTGGTTGCAGTTTTCAGACTTGTATTTATGGAACCTTTAAATCTCACAAGAGTCGCAGACATACACCCCATAACCTTGCAGATTTTAAACCAGGTACTGTGAAGAAATCTACAGTAGCATCTCTGTCATCATTTCCTGATGAAAAGTGTGAGGAATTTGTCGAGGAGGATTCAAATTGTATATCGGTAGATTGCAGAGATCAAGATAAAGCCCTGCCAAATGCAATAGAGCAGCAGCTTGCAGCGGCCTTACTGAAGTTGGAGTGTTTAGTACATGTGCCAGGTACAGCTATTGATGAATTTTTACAAGAACTTTATTTAAAAAGCGCCGCATCAGTCCCAGTATCTAGAGACTTCATAACTGACATCTTTAGCCGTCACCATCTTCAAGTTGAAGACTCTGTAGTTGAAGAAATCCTTGCAGCAGTTTGTTTATCTGACCCTCTTCAAAAAGCAATAGGAAAAGGAGGCCCTCTTAGCACCACATATCAACGTAAACAATTTTACAGGGAAACGTTTGGTGTTGTGGAACCAGTTACCTACATACTTGATCAAAAAAAGAAGCGCACCTTTCAGTATGTCCCACTGTTACAATCATTACAGCAACTTTTAAATATAAAAGCAATTCTTGATAAGGTACTTGAAAGTCATAGAGGAAAGGACGAAACTGAAGTTGACCCATCTTATGAGTACAGGTCTGTTAAAGATGGTTATCATTTCAAAAACAACTGTTTCTTGAATGCTGATGAGTTGCGTATATCACTTTGTTTGTATGTAGATGATTTTGAGACCTGCAATCCCCTAGGGACGTCTCGAAAGAAGCACAAGCTTTTTGGTGTTTATTGGATACTAGCAAACCTGCCCCCAGGCTGTCACTCTGCTTTATCATCTATTTATCTTGCTGTGCTTTGTAAAAGTGATGATGTTAGAGCATATGGTTATGACAAAGTTTTGGAACCTCTTGTGGAAGATCTTAAAAGTTTGGAGGACCATGGTGTGTATATTGCTTTGTTAGGGAAATCTCTCAAAGGTACTTTGCATAGCATTGTGGCTGATAATTTGGGAGCACACAGCATTGCTGGCTTTGTTGAAAATTTTTCTGGTGATTACTTCTGTCGGTTTTGCACAGCAAAACGTTGTGATAGTAATTCTCACAGTGTTGCTTCAGGTTTTTTTAGCCTCCGAACTAAAGCAGTTGTAACGCTAAGTTATTTAAGGACTAGTTTATGTCAATGGATGAATTTACTGACTGACGCGCAGAAGAAATAGTTCTTTATGGAGCCCAGATGGTGTGAATGATGAGACCAAAAACTGCAATGTCTTGTACCAAAAATATATTGAATAAATAGGGGAAAGGGGAAATGGAACAAAATAATTAACACAACACACAACGTAAATGTCCACAATTAAATAATCAGTGCTGTGATTTTTCTGTGCAAGAGTCCTTTTGCTAAGAGTCCTTTTTTTGGTCCTTTTCTTTTTAAAGTTCACTTTTAAGGTATTCCTCCTTAGGGTCCAGCTTCATACAAGGGGGAAATATGTCCGTAATCCAAAGACGGCTAAGTGGGGGAAAAGAAAGAATGGTCCTACCGGCTCGCCACTTCAATATGAAGAAGATCAATTCAAAGAGGGAAAAAAAACCTGACCTGTAGGTCAGAAAAATGTCCATTAGCACATCAAGTTCGATCCAGTTTACCGGTAAACAAGTATATTCTTCTGCATGTCTAGGTAACAATGCAAACCATAAATCATCATCAATCCATGTACAACAGTTAAATCATTAATCATCTTAGCTACGTAGCTTAATCTATACAGTCCAGTAGCGTTCGCTACAAACAATACAAAAACAATAAAGGAAAACAACTGTCTAACAGACAGCATAGCCAAATTCAAGGCAACACATAACAATAATTATTCAATCGCACTTTGTTTCAAAGTAAGCCCATAAAAATGCTTAAGTAAAGAAAGTGTTCAAAAACAGCGGTTTTTGAACCGGAGTTCTGCTTGCGGTGGGAGCGCTGCCGCACAAAGTCATTTTTTAATCGCGAAAACGATCGGCTGGTTACTGACAACCAAAGGTTGAAAGATATTAAGGACACTTACCGCTGAGTTTAAAGTTTAAAGATGAATTGAGGGGAGAAATCGCTTTGTTTTCCAACACCGTTCTAAATGCCATAAGCTCACAGCCACAGCAGGAGTCGAACCCGGAAGTATCCCTCCACAGCCGGTTTTCAGAGTTGCCGCGACGTGGGAGGAGCCAATCAGAAGAGGGACCTCAAATCAGCTGACGTGGGTCATGTGACAGGGAGTAGTTGATATGGGTTACACAGTTCATGCAGAACATGTTAAAAAAGCCTCTGAGAACAGCACACAATACTTGGGGGTTAAACAAGATTGTGTTTTTGCAAAACGATTGTCACATTTTCATCTAGTCTCTGGTTTTCCCCCTGACATTGCTCACGACTTATTTGAGGGTATTGTGCCAGTAGAGGTGGCTCATTGCTTAGCATCACTGATATCCAAGAAGATTTTTTACAATAGATGAGCTAAATAAAGCTATATTGTCATTCCCCTATAAATGGTCAGACAAAACAAACAAGCCACATGTTGTGCCACAGAGACTCTTGGGTCTGAAAACAATTGGAGGCAATGCCCATGAAAACTGGAATTTGCTGAGGTTGCTCCCATTTTAATAGGACATCGCGTGCCAGAAAATGAGCCAGCATGGGTTGTATTAATGGTTTTAAAAGATATTGTTGAGTTAGTTGTTGCCCTTGTACATACTGATGAGTCCATCTCATATCTTGAAAGCAAAATAGTTGAACACAGACAAAGGTACCAAGAGCTGTTTTCCTGTGTCAGACTTCTACCAAAGCATCACTTTCTTGAGCACTAGCCTCAGATGATAAGGTATTTTGGCCCTCTTTCAGCAGTATGGACAATGCGATTTGAAGCCAAACATCGTTTTTTTAAGCAAATTGTCAAACACACCAGTTGCTATAAAAATGTACTGTTGACTTTGGCTTCAAAACATCAGCTGATGATTTCTTTCCACATCAGCTCACCGTCATATGGTAAATGCAACCTAGATGCACATCATGCGTCCCCACTTCCAGTTGATCTACTGAAAGAGGGCGTTTGTCAAGCTATTAGGTCAAAACACCCTGGTACATGTGAAGTATATCTGGCCAAAAACGTGTCAGTTATTGGCATAACCTACAGTGAAGGGATGATAGTTACTCATGGTTCAACATCCGGATTACCAGAGTTTGTCGAAATTATTCAGATGTGTGTTATTAATGAGAACCTGTTTCTCATTGTCAAAGTGTTGTGTGGGTGGTACAATGAACACTACAGAGCCTTTGAATTAAGTATGTCCCCTTCAAGAGAAATCAAGCTTCTAGCACTGAGTGAACTCTGTGACACTTATCCGTTGGCTGATTACATGATTGGCCCAATCCGAATGGTGACCTTAAAAAGACATATCATCATAAAAGGTTGGTTAATTAGGAGTTTTGATTAGTTTGCAGTTTTGTTCTTACTTGACTGCACTTTTTGTTTTTGTTTGGACATAGGGCTACAAGACAGATAATGTGCAGTGCTTAACACATTTGTTTGACCACCCAATGTAAGGTTTAATGTAGATCTGCCCTATATTAACAGTATTGGTAATTACCAAAATTATTACCACTGCCAAGGAAGTGATGTCTTCATGGTCAACTTAAGGATTTATTGGTGGAAAATTCACAAAAAGTCTTTTAACTTAGAAACTGATTATTACAAGTGTAGTTTTTATTGTAAACATAGATTGTATCATTTAACTTTTTTTTTTAAAATATTATGTCACTTTCGACCTCTGACCTCTCCTTCAACCTCAACAGATTTTTCTAAAGGTCGAAGTGACAGTAATGTTATATAGAGCTATTTAAAACTATGTTTCTTACTGCCATTGGTTATATTTACAAAGTATAGTCTTACAGGGATTCTAAATATCAAATTTCTTTGGCTCTCTGATCTCTTCTACCCAGAGAGTGAGCTGGCTTGGTGGAGGTTTGCACTCTATGTGCTTCCTGTTTATGTTTCTGTAATGGTCAAAGCATATTTGTCTTATTTCTAGTCAAAAAAAAAATCATCAGTGCATCTTGAAACTGGAGAATTTTCACTTGTTCACTTGGCAGATTTTTTAAATTTATTTCAAGCAAAAATAACTTGTATTAGGTGAAAGTTCTTCAGTTTTAAGATGCACTGTCTAAAAACAAGTTACTATATCTCACTGAAATGTAACTCTGTATTTTGACTAGAAAAAAGACAAATATACTTGGTAAAATTTTGAGCTTTTGCTGTGAAATTTCAGTTAAGTACCAATCCTGAACAGAAAAATAGATTTTAGTGGTGGATTGTGCTTGATTAATTTCTGATTTCTCAGAGAAGTCTAGTATGCCAGCTCACATTTGCGTATAAAAAGATGACTTCAGTTTTAAACTCCTCACTCCTGTTCTTAATGTTAAAATGTTGGTAATGCACTGAAAAGGAAAAGGACTTCTAAACTTTTAATTCTAAAATATTTCGTTTTTCTTTCTTTTTTTTGGGCGGGGGGGCTTGTGGTGTAATAAGTTTGTTAAACACTGGGTATGCAGACATAATGTTTATTTTTTTGATTTTTCTATTTTTTCCAATTTAAATTGTTAATTTTCTTGTGGGTAGCTTATCAATCTTTTAATTACAGTGGGGCAAAAAAGTATTTAGTCAGCCACCGATTGTGCAAGTTCCCCCACTTAAAATGATGACAGAGGTCAGTAATTTGCACCAGAGGTACACTTCAACTGTGAGAGACAGAATGTGAAAAAAAAATCCATGAATTCACATGGTAGGATTTGTAAAGAATTTATTCGTAAATCAGGGTGGAAAATAAGTATTTGGTCACCTCAAACATGGAAAATCTCTGGCTCTCACAGACCTGTAACGTCTTCTGTAAGACGCTTTTCTGTCCCCCACTCGTTACCTGTATGAATGGCACCTGTTTGAACTCATCATCTGTATAAAAGACACCTGTCCACAGCCTCAAACAGTCAGACTCCAAACTCCGCCATGGCCAAGACCAAAGAGCTTTCGAAGGACACCAGGAAAAGTATTGTAGACCTGCACCAGACTGGGAAGAGTGAATCTACAATAGGCAAGCAGCTTGGTGTGAAAAAATCAACTGTGGGAGCAATCATCAGAAAATGGAAGACATACAAGACCACTGATAATCTCCCACGATCTGGGGCTCCACGCAAGATCTCATCCCGTGGGGTCAAAATGATCATGAGAACGGTGAGCAAAGATCCCAGAACCACACGGGGGGACCTGGTGAATGACCTGCAGAGAGCTGGGACCAAAGTAACAAAGGTCACCATCAGTAACACACTACAACGGCAGGGAATCAAATCCCGCAGTGCCAGACGTGTTCCGCTGCTGAAGCCAGTGCATGTCCAGGCCCGTCTGAAGTTTGCCAGAGAGCACATGGATGATACAGCAGAGGATTGGGAGAATGTCATGTGGTCAGATGAAACCAAAGTAGAACTTTTTGGTATAAACTCAACTCGTCGTGTTTGGAGGACGAAGAATACTGAGTTGCATCCCAAGAACACCATACCTACTGTGAAGCATGGGGGTGGAAACATCATGCTATGGGGCTGTTTTTCTGCCAAGGGGACAGGACGACTGATCCGTGTTAAGGACAGGATGAATGGGGCCATGTATCGTGAGATTTTGAGCCAAAACCTCCTTCCATCAGTGAGAACTTTGAAGATGAAACGAGGCTGGGTCTTCCAACATGACAATGATCCAAAACACACCGCCCGGGCAACAAAGGAGTGGCTAAGAAGCATTT
Organism: Mchenga conophoros; assembly: GCF_057382185.1. Classification (NCBI taxonomy): domain Eukaryota; kingdom Metazoa; phylum Chordata; class Actinopteri; order Cichliformes; family Cichlidae; genus Mchenga; species Mchenga conophoros. The sequence goes on from NC_140528.1 coordinate 47,431,404, forward strand.
GAAAGTCCTGGAGTGGCCTAGCCAGTCTCCAGACCTCAACCCCATAGAAAATCTGTGGCGGGAGTTGAAAGTCCGTGTTGCTCGGCGACAGCCCCAAAACATCACTGCTCTCGATCTGCATGGAGGAATGGGCCAAAATACCAGCTACTGTGTGTGCAAACCTGGTAAAGACCTATAGTAAACGTCTGACCTCTGTTATTGCCAACAAAGGTTATGTTACAAAGTATTGAGTTGTATTTTTGTTATTGACCGAATACTTATTTTCCACCCTGATTTACAAATAAATTCTTTACAAATCCTACCATGTGAATTCATGGATTTTTTTTTTCACATTCTGTCTCTCACAGTTGAAGTGTACCTCTCGTGCAAATTACTGACCTCTGTCATCATTTTAGGTGGGGGAACTTGCACAATCGGTGGCTGACTAAATACTTTTTTGCCCCACTGTATCTGTTATGTAATTTTCAAGTTTGAGATTTAATTATTCAGACGTGTTTTTGTGATTGATCATTTCACATTTTTTTTAAAGTATAGTGTTCTTTTCCATCTATTTCGCAGATTAAGGATATACAATGGCCCCGGCAATTCTCAAAGTGATTTTGGGAGACAACAGCAGTCAGAGGCTGACTTTTCACTGTGGACTTCCAGGATCCGTTATTGAACTTATTGAAGAAGTGCAAAGACAGTCTGGCCTCAATAATAGCAACTTCCAGCTTCAGTTCATGGATCCACTATTTGGGAATGAGTTCATGAGCCTTACTTCAATGGATTAAATACAAGATGGGGAACAATCAGAATGACTTCCCTGGCTGAAGGCTTAACTACACAGTCTGCTGAGGCTGATGCTTCATGCAGTTTTGGTCTGGATGATTCCACCTCCCGGTCCAGTGGATGTGTTGATACAGACATACTCTCATCACCAGAATTTGAGGCATCCTGCTCATCAACCTCTAGGGCATTGTGGCCAAGGGTTTTCTGTGTTCCTCAGTTTTCCTTTGATGCATAGCTAAAACTTGAGCGAGGCAATGCAGCATACAAAGAAAAGGGCACATTGCTTACTCCAGATCCTAAACTGAAGTCGCAAATTCTTGAAGGCCTCATTCAAGAAATTGTCAGATACAAAGTTTATGTCACTGATAAAGACTTTAAAGAATGGAACTCCAGTATGATCATAAAATCATTGCAGCAAAGGGGGATCCAATGGCATTTTAATCCACCAGCAGGATCTCACCATGGAGGAAGCTGGGAGAGACTCATCCGCTCAGTGAGAAAAATTTTGAACGTCACAGTAAAAGAACAACTGTTGGATGAAGAAGGTCTCCACACCTTGCTGTGTGAAGCTGAGGCTATTATAAATAGAAGGCCTATCACAAAGGAATCTTCAGATCCCAATGACCTGGAGGCTTTAACACCCAACCATCTCCTGTTGCTGAAGATTAAGCCAGAATTACCCCCAGGAATCTTCAACAAGGATGCCCAGTATGTAAATCGCAGGTGGAGACAAATCCAATACCTTTCAGACCATTTTTGGAAACGCTGGTGCTGGAATACCTCATGCAGCTCCAAGAGTGTCAACGATGGACTACACCTAGGAGAAATTTCCATGTTGGTGATGTTGTGCTGATCGATGATAGATGACACAGCACCCAGAAATTCATGGCCACTAGGAAGAATCGTAGAGATCTTTCCAGACCAGAAAGGTCTGGTGCGTCAGGTGAAAGTAAAGACCAAGACCAATGAGCTTTGTCGACCAGTTACAAAGCTGTGCCTTTTGAAAGAAACTGAAGATAATTGATGCACTCTTCGAAAGTCAAGAACTAGTTTCCTCTGAGGGGAGGAAAGTGAAAGAAGATTTCTTTAAGATAGTTGAAGTTCAGTTAAGTGATGTAGCCATAGACCTTGTCATTTAAGTTAAAGATTTTGGAGTAATTGTTTCAAAGACATTGATAACAATTAGGGGCCGGTAATGTAGAAGCCTACATGCAGTTTAATTTGAAATGTATGCTTTTATTTTGATAGTGCAGAAAACAGGAAGTTGGGCGAGAGGAGAGTGGAGCCACATGGTTTTTTGACCTTGCAATCTCTCTTCATCCATTTTGAATTGAACTTTATACGTTTTTGTAATTTGGAATTCTGTTGCTGTGTACCTGTTTGGACTTTTGAAGTAAATATTGAGAAGCTATCAAGGACTGCGGTTTCGTTTTTTGTTTTTGTTTTTTTTGGATATGGAAAGAGGGACCAAGCGGAGCGTCAAGCTAAGGCTCCATTAGAAGGAAACCTACAGAAGGCATACAATTTTTAAGTTCATTGGACATGGTTACAGTAATTTTGGTTATGTTGTGATGTCCAACCACTGTTTTGTTTTGTTTGTTAGTATAAGTTTTTGTGATGTTTCACTTATAGAAGGAAGCCAAAACGAATCACATTTTAGGGCTCTTGGTTTTGTGTTTGTGGGTGAAAATGTTATTTTCAAGCTTTTCTTCGTCACATTTTAATATTTGCATTCCTTTTGCCATAGTGCTTTACGGCTCTTACATTAAAAAAATAATGTTTTTAAATTACCCGAGGAATTCTCACCTTTTACCTTTGGGCCAGTATTCCTAGAAAATTCAGCGTTAACATTTTCATAGGCCCTAGAATGTTGAATTAAGATCCAGAAGTTGTTTGTGTTTGGTACATTTTGGAAGAGATGCATTCAGATGACTCATGTATAATCTGAACTTCTGTTACAACTTCCAATTGTATGCTGTTTTGAAAAATACAGGTCATTGTTAAAAATGTTTTTGCTTGTTGGTTTGATTGAAAGAAAAATATACAGTACATACAGTGTGTGTATATATATGTTTGTGTGTGTGTATACATATATGTGTATATAGCATAAAATTATCTTGTCAATCTAACTCATGGTAGTCAAATAAAATTAACATAAAAGAGCTCTACATTTTACATAACCAGTTAATGTCTGATAAACAAGTAGTTTCTATAAATATTTGACATGAATGAAAAGGATACAAACAACATGAAAAAATCATGTTCATGTTACAAAAAAATTTGTGTGCAGTTATAACATGAAAAAATAAGGTTGACAAAACATAACTCAATTGCATGCAACCAATTACAATAATTTTTTTATGATTATCCCCCTGATTATTTTTTTCAGTGTAGATTCTGTAATCTGAAAGGACAGATTTCCACCTCCCAACAACACAAGTGAAATACCAAATTGATTATTTTTTTAATCCAATGTTTGAATGAATTGTAAAAGTAGTGAAAATTATATTTTTGTTTTTCTTACAGTAAACCTTTTTTTTAAATAGGTCCTGAAAGCTGAATCAGAGGAGTCTTTGCATAATCTTATTTTGCAAAACAGCACAATCTTCCAAACTGCTGGATGCCTCAGAAATGTCAAGCCTTGTGAGAAACAAGCATTTGTGGAAGAGTACCTCAGATGGTACATCCTTGAAAGAAACCAAAGTGTCATTCAACGGTAAACTCATTACTCCTTCTAAATTCAGGATGGCCAGTTGCTCATCACAGCAGTACGGAAGAGGATTAGGGCCACTGGGGAAAAAAAAAAAGAATTCTGACTTTAATCTCAGAATTCTGACTTTATTCTCAGAATTCTGACTTTTTTCTCAGAATTCTGACATTAATCTCAGAATTCTGACTTTAATCTCAGAATTCTGACTTTTATCTCAGAATTCTGACTTTTATCTCAGAATTCTGACTTTTTTCTCAGAATTCTGAGATTAAAGTCAGAATTCTGACTTTAATCTCAGAATTTTGAGGTGGGCACCTGCAGGCTTCCAGCTTCAGTGACAGCGATGTGTCCAGTTTGGCAGGTGGAGAACTAATTTACTAAATATGGTGGATATAAGTGATTTTTTGCGTGGCCGAGGGGTCCCCGAAGATGCTATTTTATTAATGGAAGAGCAGAAGGTGAGTAACAAAAAGAGAAATAGTTTGGTGTCTCCTATTTCTACAGGAAAACAGTTACGGTACAGTTACGGTTAGCATACTTGTTAGCTTATAATGTTATATAGGAATGAACGTGTTTCACGATGTTACAGTATACTAGGTGAATTGACGTTTTAACTGTTGTTGATCGCAGGATCATCCCAGATGGGTTCGTTGCATTTTATTTTATTGTTCTACTATTTCAGAGTTTTTCAAGGCAGTTAAGCGGAGCTGTGTTACAGATGCTAGCTGACGATCCCCTCACAACATGTTAGCTAACACAAACTAATGTAGTGCATGTAACTGTGTGTATACGTTAGTGGTACAGTGTCGGAAGAAATGAGCAAACTGTTAACTGTTTATAATGTCAGAATGACATCATCGTTCTCCTGCACTGTGTAATGTATGTCAGCTCAAGAAGGAAATCATATCTTATACTCTGAGCTGCCCAGTGCACTTAACGCCTACGTGTGGAAATGGTAGGCTACACTACAGTCAACTACCGGTAAAAAATAAACTTAATACAGTATTTGATTTTTTTTATAGAACAATAAAATAAAAAGTGCTGGCTGAGGAGCGCTGCCGCGTTGAACTTTGACCTCGGAGTGACGTGACGTTTGTTCGCACAACCAATAGAAGTGCAGAAAGTCGCAAATCAGGCATATTGTTCGCATAAACACAAAAATAAATAAATAAATAACGAAATAATCCCGATATTGTGCCAAAGACTGATTTACAATGTTACTTTGTGTTCTATGTGTAATACCTTTGCTTAAATGACTAAATGGACTGTGTATTTATGACTCTGCGTTATAGTCCTGCATACATAAGTAACATTCTTACTAAAGAAAGTTTTATTAAAGAAAATTTTAAATGTTTCCTTGTGGTTAAATGTTAATATTTAAATCCATGCCAGTTGCTGTATATTATGAACAATATTATATTCAATTTAGCAAGAGGGAAAGGAAACACTACTAACATTAAAAAATGAAGGAAAAACAGAAGGGCTGGAGCACTCAAGTAAGTCCAAAGGTTTTATTAGGTGCAAAAAAGGTACGAAGCACAGGCCCCTGGGGTCCGTTCTTCGTACCTCGCTAAGTAAGTTAGCTGGATTTGATTGTTGACGATTTCGCGTGATCTTGGATCGTTCGGTTCGCCGAAGCTCATCCGGGACTTGCTGTCATAACAACAGATCCGTAAGCGTAAACCTGCTCGGGAGCAGGCTTACTTTATGTAAACAAGATTAGATCGCGGCCACTCAGGTATGTCCGCTTCATTTATACGAAAGCAACAGCGATATTTTACCACTGTTTTACCATAAAAAAATATTATCAGTGTAACTAAAGATAATGCAGTACTTGATCCTTTCATTGATTTCATACAGATACATACAAGTCATTTCCTACAAAAAGGGAAATGTACTATTAATCATTCTATTTCATGTATTTGATTATTTCAGATGTAATTCATATTTTAGAGTAGTAATAGTAAATTACTTTGTGTAATCAAGATGAGAGACCACGGCTATAAAAGCGAAGGTGGATTTGGGAAGTCTGTCGCAGCCATGTCCTGTCCGTATATGCGAGCAACCCATTGCGGAAGGTGCAAGATTGATAAGGAGAGTTCTCAGAATTCAGCGTATATTGCGGGATAGACAGGATCCTTTAGCTCTGCGCGACAGTGTGCTCATAGAGAGATATCGATTTTCCCGTGAGGGTATTATTTACTTAACCAACTTGTTGACGAGGAGGTGCAGGACCACCACCTGTCTTTTTTTGCTCTGCCCTTTTCTTGGTTGCTGTTATAAACAAACAAACAGATTATTTCAGGGTCTCTTTTCAAGAGACTAAAAGCAATATAAGTGATAAATATTACCATTCTGTAGAATATGGAGAAGATGGCGCCGGGTGTCATGGCACGCCGTCTCTCGGTTCTGCAATATTTATGTTTTGTGTTCTTAGTGGTGTCTCTGCTAGTTTTAAAAACCCACTCTTTGTTGGTGTATGAGCGACAGACGCTGCTTAATATCCGTGACTCACTGCTGAAGTTTCCCAGCGTTAGCGAGCGATGTGGAAGACTCCCGCCGCCTCTGGCGTCGGTACCAGGGGAACTGCATTGCCGTGATCCCCCCTGGAATCCTTCGAAACGGAAGCGCTGGAGAAGTGGACGAATGCGCGGAACACGCTCTGGAAAGCATGTTCGGGTTAGAACTCGGATGCTTTAAATTGATTAAAAACCCCAGTCTGCAATTAATACAATACAAAATACTACATAGAGTGCACTATACAGGTCATCGGATGTTCAAGATGGGCTTTACATCTTCCAACAACTGCTCACACTGTCAAGGCAATACACCAGACAATTACATCCACGCTCTTTGGTTCTGTCCACCAGTGCAGAAGTTTTGGCGCGAGGTATGTGAAGACTTATCAAAGTGTCTGAAATGTAACATTCCAACTTCCCCCTTAGTGTGTTTGTTGGGTAGCTTAGCTAATGTCACTTCAGAAAAGAATATAGCCCATATGGTTTTCATTGCCCTATGCATAGCCAAGAAAACAGTCCTCATGAACTGGAAAAATAAAAACAATCTTAATTCTAACCAATATAGAAATTATCTATTAGATTACATTAGTCTTGATACAGCCTCTGCCACCACATCAGATCAATTGCTCTGGGCTCCTTTGATCAGCTCCATCACCTAGTGGGGGTGGGGGGTCATAGTTTGGTCCCGCCTTCACTGTTGTGATTGGTGTGGGGGTAGGGACAGGCTTAGGGCATCGGGGAGTTCCCCGGAGGCATCTTCCTTGGGAGGGCTTAACCTGGGGTAGCGGACTGTTTCCTCGTGGCTGCGTGCAGCGGGGTAGGGGAGGGTTTGTGCTGACAGACGTGGGTTACTGACCTGGTAGCCTGGCTGCCCCTGGGTGGGTCCGGGATGGGCGTGAGGTTCTGGGGGCGCTCCGTCTCTGGGCTGGGGCCCTGGTCGGGCCTCGGGGCCTTGGGTCCTGGTTTGTGTGTTGCCGGGGTTGTGGCCGGGTGGGTGCATGGGGGCCCATCCCTGACGCATGATGCCTCCGGTGTGTCGAGCCACCTGGGGGGCTCTTCAACTGGTGGGGGAGATTGTCACACCTTGCAGGAGCTTTCCTCTCCTCAGGAACTCTCTGCAGGAGGGGGAGATACAGGAGAGGTGGAGGAAGATCTCAGCCTGGGCGTCTATCGTCTCATGTAATCTGGAAGATGAGTGGATGGGGGGGTGGGTGCAGTTTTCTCTGTGGTGGGGTTGGGTGGACTGTCCCGGGCTCTGTGGGGCCGGGGGGCGCTGCTGCGCTGGGCCCCGGTCTGGATGGGCCTGGGCCCCCTTTCCCTGGTGGGTCGCGGAGTATGGAAGTGCCTACTGGGGTCAGCGGGGGAGCTGGCCCCAGGGAGGGGTCACTTGCCCCTCCCTTCCCTCCCCATCTCCAGCTGCCTCCCTCTTCCCGCTCCACCACAACCACCCACACATGCAGGGCCTTGGAGTAGGGGTTTGTCACCAGGGTGCCGAGGAGGCTACCCCCCCCCCCCCCCCCCCCCCTGTCCCCTTCTGGCTGCCTCTGCCTCAATTTTATCCCACAACTTAGACATTCACATTACTCACACCCTCATTACACATACATATAGGATCTTGGGGGTGGGCACGATACACGGAGTCCAAGTTACCATCAGGGTGTACACCTCACCCCTGGCATCGTTGCCCACCTCTCAATTTTAAATACACGTAGACATTGAGGGCTAGCAGGAGGGACCATGCGCTTACCTGCTGCTCTCTGGCAGGTAGCTCCATGCCCTTCTGGGTTTTAATTGCACCTTAGAACACACATGCATCAACACTACAATGAGCGGGTGGAGGGAGGTTTGGAGTCTTCTCTCACCCCCGTTCTCTGCGGCCTGCTGGAGCGGGGGGGCTAGGAGGAGTTGGCTGTCCGACTGGAGTCTGGGGTGTGGGGCCTCCCTGCTGCTGCGGAGTCGGGGCGGTCTGCCTCTCTCCACCACAGGGAAAAGGGTAACACCACCTGGGTCTGGGTGCAGTTCCCCCCTCCAGGGGCAAGGGTACCTAGACCCGGTTGGTAGAGTACGCTTGGGGAGTGTGATCGTGTATACAGCGTCTCTTTATGTCTGTCTCCACGTCGGTTGAGTGTGGTGTAAGTGCATATGAGAGCATGAGGGTGGGAATGGATGTTTGTGTCTGTGTGTGCCGGTATCTCTGTGTCTATATGTCAGGTTGGGTATCAGACGCCACCTCTCTGGGGACATCTCAGGCCCTCCAAGGTTTGGAGGCCTATCTCCACCCACCACCACTTCCCCTGCCGGTGGCGGACTCCCTCAGGTGTCGGTGCGTTGGTGGTTCTTTGTGTCTGGGGGTGGGCGTCCGGGTACACACCGGCTCACTCCTTGGCGGCCGCTTATTGGGGCTCGCTCGGGCCACTTCGGAGGTGGGGTGCCCCCGGCCTCTCGGCCTGGGGCTCGGTCACTCAGGCACAGCTGGCTGCCGGCGAGCTCACGGGCGCGTCACTGCAACTCCCCCTGGCTTCTGCTCCGCGGCTGCTGAGTGAACCCTCATCTGGGACTCTCCTCAGCTCTTACTGGGACAGTGGCGCGGCTGCCCCTCTGTTGGTCTTCCTTGGTCTCTTGTGTTCTGAGGGCCTCTGGATGTCTGGAGTTTTGATCTCCTCCATACCTGCTTGATACCATAGAGGACAGGGCTGTGGCTCCCCACACTCCCTAGCAGATCATTACATGGAGAAACCTTTGGAATGCAAGCATGCTGATCCACACAGGTATGCACACAGGTGTACACATGGGTATTCACAGACGCGGACTACAGCTTTCTTGGCTGCTGCCTCAAAGCACATTGTGCGCTGTCTATCTTGCGTGCTGCACAATATTGTTTATTATTTAGTAACTATTGATATCTACTGCTAGCTAGTTTATTGTGATGGTGCTTTTTTTTCTTATTATGTTGCTCTTTGTTGTTTGCTGTCTCCTCTGTTTTTTTTCTCCATACAGGTGACCCAGGTGTTTTTTTTGTTTGTTTGTTTGTTTGTTTGTTTGTTTGTTTTTTTCTCTCTTCCCCCCCTTCTCACCATCTCTTCTCCCCTTTGGTTTTCTTTCTCTCCCTCTCTTTCTTTCATTCTTTCCCCCTGTCCTATCCCACAGTCATGTCTGTCCCGTTTGTAGCAACTGAAAATAAAATAAATTCATAATTATAATAAAGGTCAATCAAATGGACCAATATGGCAAGGCCATGATGATCCACTTGGTAAAATAAATCCGCTTGGCATCTTTCTTGGCCTTAAGACAACAATTCTGATGGCTATAGATCCAAACGGGACAAAAAAAAAAAAAAAAAGAACTCGGATGCGGCGGGTTCTTACCATCTGTGACCCTGGCTGTTTAGGACTTTATTTTGGCCTCAAACAGCGCTGCCTTCTTCCTGTTTACCCTACGTCATCGGAGCACATTCACCCGAGGCTGCTTTATTGGTCGCCATGCTGACGGGATATGAGGGGAGGTGGAGCAAATATAAACAACCTACAATTACTGCCTGCTACCACGGATGGACAGGGAGTTAAATTAGCTCTCTTAAATGCAAGATCTGTATCAAATAAAACTCGTGTTCTTCGGGACTTTTTTGATACTCATAAGCTGGACATCATGTTCCTAACTGAGACATGGCTGCGTGTTGGTGAAGTGGCACCCTTGCTGGAACTTTGCCCCTCCGATGCCAGCTTTTTCAGCTCCTCCAGGTTGTCTAGGAGGGGAGGCGGGGTAGCCTCTATCATCAAAGACTGTTTTAAATGCAAACAGATACAAAGTCCTGGTGTTTTTACCTCATTTGAGTCCCAACTCCTGACTTTAAGCTGTCCTGTGGTTCTAATTATAGTCATCTATCGTCAACCTAAATATAATGGCTTGTTTATTTCGGAATTTTCAGACTTCTTGACATGTTTTATCGCTCACTACGAAAGGATTCTTATAGTGGGGGACTTTAATATTCATCTGTGTTGTGAGGATAAACCCCTGGTCAAAGATTTCTTAAATGTAATTGATTCCTTAAACGTCACACAATTTGTGTCTGGGCCAACACGTAAGGGACCTTGTCTGGGGTTACGGACTGAATGTATCAGTGACTGAAAATTGTGTTTTACCTATGTTAGACCACTCAGCAATTTTATTTGATATTTTAATCCCTAAATCTCCAGCTTCTGCGAGGGGAAGATTGCCCCTCAGATCATCTCGTTATATTAGCCCCGAAGCATTGCTTGGAGTTAAATTACATCTACCTGATGTGTTGGACCCTATTTATACCCAGGAGTTATGTGTAGACACCTTGACTGTGAACCTTAATAATACACTTCTTGAACTACTGGACTCTGTTGCTCCCGTAAAGAAGTCGAAATGTCAAAAAAGGAACCCTATGCCTTGGCTAAATGAGTAACTCTTGAACTTGAGAAGAAATTGTAAAAAAGCATAGCGTTACTGGAGATCTTCCAGACTAGAAGTATTTCTCCAGGCTTGGAAGGACTCACTGTCTTCTTTTCAATCAGCGATGTCGGCAGCGAAAGCAAATTATTTCTCAAATCTTATCATGAGTCATAAACATAACTCAAAACTCCTTTTCAACACAGTGTCCCAACTTACAACAGTAAGTCAACTCTCTGCTGTTCTAATTTGACAGCTCATGACTTTCTTATGTTTTTCAGAGACAGGGCTGAAACACTTAGAAATCAGATTACTCCCTCCTCAAGCTTTACATTAGACTACTCGGCTGCTTTGCCTGTTGGTGCTGATAAACTATTTTCTGACTTCGAGGTTATTTCCCTGTATGGATTAACTAAGGTTGTAAAAGCAGCTCGATGTACAATCTGTTGCCTGGGCTACAAAGGAACTGTGGTCAGCATTAGGACCCTACATTCTGTTTCTTTTAAATACTTCACTGACGACCAGAGTCTTTCCTGAATGTTTTAAATCAGCTGTGGTAGTGCCAATTTTGAAAAAGCCTGGACTGGATGTTGATATGGTCGTAAACTATAGACCTATCTCACATCTGTCTTTTTTATCTAAAATCTTTGAAAAAGTGGTTTTTAAGCAGCTCACTGAGCATTTGTCAACAAGCAATCTGTTTGAACCATTTCAGTCTGCTTTTAGACCAAATCACTTTAGTAAAACAGCTTTAGTAAAAGTGGTAAATGATCTGCTGGTAAATGCAGACAACGATCGCACTTCAGTTTTATTACTGCTGGATCTAAGTGCTGCGTTTGACACTGTGGATCACTGCATTTTATTAGATAGGCTTGAACATTTTATTGGAATTACAGGAAATGTTTTATCGTGGCTGAGATCTTACTTGTCTGGGAGGTCTCAGACTGTTAGTTTTAAAAATGATCTCTCTGAGACCTGTGCAGTGAGGCATGGGGTCCCTCAGGGCTCTGTACTTGGACCATTGCTATTTTCTATGTACCTGCTGCCTCTTGGTGTTCTTTTACGTTCTTTTAATGTAACTTTAACCATTGGAAATTGTGCTGAAGTCTCTAAACTAGAATCTTGTCTATCTGCAATTAAGGGCTGGTTATCGGATAATTTCTTGCTCCTAAATACTGATAAAACAGAGTTGATGGTCATTGAGCCACACAAATTTCAGCACTTGTCCCAAATTTAATCTTGAGAAATTATGACAGTGTCATAAATTGTAGGGACAAGGTAAACAACTTGGGCGTGTGGTTTGACGTGGTGCTCTCTTTCGAGTCTCATGTAAGAGATAACAAAGACCGCCTTTTATCATTTGAGGAACATAGCCAGAATCAGACAAGTTTTGTCAAGCGACACTGCAGAGGTTCTTGTCCATGCATTTGTGTCCTCACGTATTGATTATTATAATGCTCTTCTTTCTGGGCTACCAAATAAAAGTTTTAGAGGTCTACAGATGGTGCAAAATGCAGCTGCTCGCATTTTAACAAGAACTGGGAAATTTGAGCACATTAGCCCTGTTCTGAGATCTCTGCATTGGCTACCTTGTCAGGTTCGAGCAGATTTTAAGGTCCTGCTGCTCACCTACAAGGCTTTAAACAGACTGGCACCTTCATACGTCTCCGACCTTTTACATCTTTACGTTCCATCCCGTGCTCTCCGATCTCAGGACTCTGGCCTTCTAAAGGTTCCTAGAGCCAGAAAAAAGACAATTGGAGAACGTGCTTTTTCTTTTCGTGCCCCGTTTCTGTGGAACACCCTCCCTCAAGATGTTAGGCAGGCATGCTCCGTGGAGGTTTTTAAAACTAAGCTGAAGACACATTTGTTCACCTTATCTAACAAGTCTTAATTCTATGGCTTTTAGTTTTTAAATTCTTACTGTTTTTAACTTGTATTGTGTCTTTTACGTGTATTGCTATGTATCACTTTTACTTGTTCCCATGTTCTAGTGGGTCCTGTTGTGGCTCTAATGTGAAAGAGGATATAATGTAATATAATATAATATAATATAATATAATATAATATAATATAATATAATATAATATAATAAATTTACCCTACCGCCTACTGGTGTTGGCCAGAGGGGCTGATGGCGCGATATGGCAGCCTGGCTTCTGTCAGTCTGCCCCAGGGCAGCTGTGGCTACAACCATAGCTTGTCTCCACCAGTGTGTGAATGTGAGAGTGAATGAATAGTGGCATTGTAAAGCGCTTTGGGTGCCTTGAAAAGCGCTATATAAATCCAATCCATTACTATTATTATTATTATTAAATTACTTACGAGTTTAATTTGTCAGCAACTTTCTGCCAGCCCTCTCTCCTTGCTTTTGCAGCCTTTGCAGTGTTCCCTTGCATTTTAATTAAACCCTGAAACTCCTGAAATCCCTCAATCAAGAGTTCTTGCTCTGCTGCCGAAAAATACTGAGCGCGCTCCTTCGACATTTTCGCCGACCAATCAAAGGGTTGCCGATCAATGTTTCTACTATCGATGCGTAGCTCCTGTTAAGCCACCCAGTGATCTCACATTACTTCATCCAGCTATACTAATCGTCAACAACAGGTGTGTTCGGAGAACCGTAATAGCGAGCTCAACGTTAGCGCGATGATTTGATCTTGGATGTAGTAAGCGAGGTACGAAGAACAGACCCCAGGGCCTCTTAATTTTGTTGTTGTGTTTAGCAATTTGTTGGTGTGATTTGCACTTCAGGGCCACCGTACCCGGAGGCCCTGATGGTAAAAAAAAAAACTACATTTCTGCGCGTCACTTCCGGTTTCGGGCAGGTAATGGCGGACATGCAAAAGTTCGCGCTGACGTCTATTCCAACTAGGAAGTGTTATGAACAGCTGATCGGATCGGCAAAGCGTGTTTCTGAAATATTATGTTTTTGTTCCTGCAAGCGCTTTTTATGCAGTTTTTGCAAAGCTTTATGTGGAAGGAAACTGTGACCTAGGACAAGCTGATGGCATAAGATGTAAGTACAACTCCTCCGGTTTCATATGCAAAAACAATTATTGCGCTAGCTTACGTGGTTGCAGAGCTACCTGGATTTAAAAATAGTTACGCAAAACGGAGTGTACCCGCTCTGACTGGCTCTAAAGGGTTAAGCCTTGTGTTTTCCTCTGCCTGTGTTGCGATCTTAACCTTATTCCTGTGTGTTCCATAGTGCTTAGTTTTTTGTATTTTCAGTTTAGTTTTTGTATTCTTCGTTTAGCTGGTTCTCTTTTGCCATCTAGCAATAAATCTAAGTTTGAGTTTACTTTCTGCCTCCAAGTGTCTGCACAGTAGGTCCTCCTTACACTACTCCTGCCTGCACGCAGCCTTTACATGACACTTTGAGGCTATATTTTTTTAGTAACTACATGGATATTAAAAATCACCCACAAAAATTATTTTATCTGAGCTGAGCACTAAATCAGATAAAAAAAGAGAAATCACATAGAAACTGAGTAAAGCCCAGGAGACGCAATTCAAATGCCTGATGCGTAGCTTTGTTCAGAATAGGCCAAGGCTTTGGAATTAATTAAAACATCAGAAGTACAAATGCAAGCCAACACCAGAAAGCAGTGTGGCAACCTCTGCTTCAGATGGAAACTCAAACATCTCACACTTTGATCTTTCTTTTTGTTGAAAACCAAACCACAGAACAAATCCCACTGTGAGGGATAAAAAAGAAGCAGCCAGAGACACAAAATGTCTGTCCTTAAGAGTGCATGCAAACCACAATGTACTACCCCTCACTCTACATGTAAAGACACTTCATGCTTCACGCTTCTAACACGCTGTGTTAGAAAATGGTTGAAGTTTGGTTTGTACTTACATTTAAAACCATTAAAAAAAGCTACCCTCATGATTATAACCCACTCTGACCTTCTGAAAATAAATTACCTTTCTTATTTTGCAGAGAACAGAATGAGAAGGGAGGTAGTAATATTATTAGACTTTATTTAGCCACTCAAAATACGACCTACTGTATTCTGTACTCACTGAGGCCAAACCCAGAGGAGCTGAGCACTGCAACCCAAGAACTAAATTAAATGATCTTCTTTGTTACCATAGAGTCACCAACACTAACTCAGCTCTTGACTTCTGCTCTGACACAGTTTAACCAAATCAATGTAGAACATCAGATCATTATCTGTGGCTTTGCTGAGCTATAGCTGTTGCTGCAGCATGAAATAAGACACCACTTATTTGTCCTAGATACTAGACCACATTTCAGTTAAAGACATGCTCAGTATCAAACTTTGCATGTGTATTTCACTGATGACCACAAACCTGGTGCATATGTTTTTGAAAAAAAAAAGAGAGGCGACACTTTCAGATTAGCAGTTGACCACATTCATGCACTTGAATTGTTTATGAGCAAGTGCACATGCAAGAAGGACAGCACTAATTGAACAATGCGCTTTACATTTAACTTTGAAATAACAGAGATAATGTTTTTATTAGCATTTGAACTTTATAACAATTACAGACATGAACACCAAAAACTGATGCCAATGTATTACTTACTAATCAATTACAAAAACAATATGTGTTGGGTATAATGCATTATAAAGTATTCACATTGGCATAACCACATTCGATTTTTCAGTGTTTAGTTATGTAACACAATGCTGTACTAAAATCTATTACATAAAAATTTAATTATGTGACATCAAAATTTTACTGTGTGTTTCATTTTTTTTGGCAATTTTACAGAGTAAAGAGAAGCTTACATAATAAGTATTGGGCACATTTATTTCTTCAGAGAGTAATAAAATAACGTGTTGAATTACTTAGTTAAGAAATGTAACAGGTAATGTGTAATAGAATACTTATTTAAATAACAACTCCAACATTGCTGAAAAATTTGGGATACCTAATTTTTTTTCCTCTATTAAATGTGATTGTGTCTTCAGTCAGCTCTCTTTCTGCAACCTGTAAGATATACAGGAAAAATAGACCCCCCACCCACCTTCCCCCCAAAAAGGCAGAAAACAAAAAATGTCAAAACATAATGGCAACCATTTGCTTTTGTACGCATTACACACCAATAATAACTTATTTTCGTAGCTCCAAAAAAAAGTATGAACATTTTAGTTATGAAACATTAGCTCTCCTATCACGACTTGTCTTTTATATTTACTACCCATCACATATTATCAAAATGGAGCACATAAGGCATCAATAATAACAAGTAGTCTCACCTTTGGGTTGAGTGTTACCCAGGCCTAACGTGTAGTAAATGGCTGTAGAATATAAAATATCTTCATCTGATGGAGAAAGACAGTCAAAGTGAGAGGAACGATATGTATACAGTAACATCATCTCAAAATCTCAGATTCTGTCTTTCTTTGACTTCCTCTTATTACTTTGTCTGGATGCGGTTGTCAAATCTCATAATTTATGATTGTATTCTGTTTCTTCTTTTCTTACAGAAGAATGCATCCTGAGACAATTATAAAGAAGATTAATTATGTAGTATTATTAACCCAATTTGCTGCTGCTTTGACATACATACATACATACACTTTTGAAAGTTATGCATAAATTATAATTATGTTATTTTCTTTACCTCTGTCCCAGTAACCTTCGCCAAAATAATACAGTCCCACTATCCCCACCAACAGAGCAGTCAGTAAAATGGTGGCAATAATCCATGGTGGTGCAGCAGAGAAGGAGTCTCTCCCCTCTTGGCGACTCTCTGGGTTAGTTGTGGAATTTACATTTTGAGAGTGTAAACAATGGTTAAAAAAATACTCAAAATATGAAGTAACAGGAAAAAAAATAAACCATCCAAATCCATTAAAATCACTATTTCCAATTACACTACAATGTTCTAAATGGCCAGGGAAGGTTTAGTTATCTAAATCTACAAATAACAGTTTTACTAAAAAGAACATCAGCAGTAATCGGTATGGCATATACTTATCTTAAAACATCTGTGTCTCACCTGTGACTTTCAGCCAGCTCTCTGGTGATAATCCAGCTCCTGAGATGTGACACTTGTAAAGTCCTTCATCTGACTTGGAAACTTCCTGGATGGTCATGCTTCCTGTGGAGGTTCTATGGATAAGACGTCCATTTTTGTAGAAATCAGCAGCTAAGTTGGAGGAAGTTGTTTTGTTTCTGCAGCTCAGAGTCACAGTTTCTTGCATTAACACAGGAACAGCAGGACTCTCCAGGATCACAGAACCATCTGAAACAGCATGCATTTGTTATTTATTTTATATACATTTTAAATTAAATGACTCATTAAATATTCTTTCTGCAAACGTACCAGTGACAAACATATTAATACTGTTGCTTCTTGTCCCTCCCCCAGTCTCATACCAGTACTCTCCACTGTTGTCTGTATAAACTGTTTTAATCTTGCAGGATGATCCTGTTGGTGTTCTCTCGTTAGTTATGTTACATGGTTTTATTTTCCCTTTGAATTTATGCACAACTTCACAATAAACAACTCCTTCACAGTGAAATGTTACTGTTTCGTATTTAAAGAACTGCAATCTGTTTGGAACAATATGAAGAAAAACTGCATCTGAAACAAAGAAAAAGGAAACTTTAGTTTAAAGTTTTACTTCAAAAAATGCTGTTCTGTGTGATCCACCTGACTCAAACAGGCTGTCCTCTACACAGTCATTTAAAAAAATGCTTTGCTTCGAACATTACAGCTAACAACTGTACTTTTCTGTTTCAGTGCAGCTAGCCAAGTAATGAAGAGTCCATTACTGCTAAAGAGACAGAGTGAAAATAGACAGTTTCTTAATGTAAAAGTCATTGTTGCAGCCAGGAATGAAAGTTGAAGTTGAACTGAGTTTTTGTTTTAGTGTTGCTATTTTCTTCTGAGTTATCAATTCTGTCCCTATTAGCAGCAACTGGTCGACCAACCACATGAGGTCACATTCCATACAGACGGAAGATGACACTAAACATGTTTTTCGAACTTTGACTTGACCCAGTTATTTTTTTTAATCTAGCCGACAGTGTTACATCTACTAAAAAGAACATGGGCAGTAATTCATATGGCATCTATGTATATACTATAGCTCAGTGTCTCACCTGTGACTTTCAGCCAGCTCTCTGGTGATTCTCCAACTCCTGAGATGCGACACTTGTAAAGCCCTACATCTGACTTGGAAACTCTCTGGATGGTCATGTTTCCTGTGGAGCTTCTATGGATGTGACGTCCATCTTTGTAGAAATCAGCTTTGAAGTTGAAGGATGCAATTTTGTTTCTGCAGCTCAGAGTCACAGTTTCTTCCATTAACACAGGAACAGCAGGACTCTCCAGGATAACAGAACCCTCTGAAACAACAAGTATTTAATATTTATTTTATATTAACTTAAAATGATTCATTAAATATTATTTCTGCAAAAGTACCAGTGACAGAGATGTTGATGCTGTTGCTTCTCGTCCCTCCTTCAGTTTCATACCAGTACTCTCCACTGTCGTCTGTATAAGTAGTTTTAATCTTGCAGGATGATCCTGTTGGTGTTCTCTCATTTGTTTTGTTACATGATTTTATTTTCCCTTTGAATTTATGCATAACTTCACAATAATCGACTCCTTCACAGTAAAATGTCACTGCATCATATTCAAAGAACTGCAATCTGTTTGGATAAATATGAAGAGAAACTGCATCTGAAACAAAGAAAAAGGAAAACTTTAGTTTAAAGTTTTACTACTGAAACTGGTGTGTGTTACGAGTTCAAAATTGGGGATGGAGACGAGAAAAAACCACAATAACAACACTGGTCCGGCCGGGTTAAGTCAAACAATGATTTTAATAGTCACACGCGTGGGAGATGGACACTGTATGCAGACAGCCTCAGTTCTCAAAATGGTGGAGCATTGATCAAACTCTTATAGCCTCTGGTGCCTCCACCTTATCATAAAAGCCTAAACATTCACATGCTTTTCTCTCACACGGCGCCTAAGCTACGACCTTGGCTCCCTGTTTATCTGCTCCTGCTGAGATGGGGCAGAAAACTCCAGCATATTCTGTTCTCTTCTAATCAGACAAATAAGGCGATGACTTTCTGCAAACAGTATTTCTTATAACATCATAAAACAATATCATTCATCCACAATAAATCAGCAGTCTAATGTAATGCAAATCAGTTTAACTAATGCAATAGTTATCACCTTCTTCCAATTCAGGAGAATAATGCAAACTTAAACTACATAATAATTCACAATTTTTAATTAGGGGTCTAACATGGCATAACATAATAATATTATAATTTTACATGTGCTAGATTTAAGTAAAGAAAGAATAAAAAGAGTAAATTAAAAAACCTGCAATTCCTGTGATGATGAACCAAGAACAGAGAGCAGAAGAGGTTCACAAAAGAACAAGTTGTGCTGCTTCCTACTTTTTTGACTAAATTGCTGTCTCCTCTGAAATCTTAAATATTTTTCACATAGATGAGCAAACAGCTGGTACTCACCAACTTTCTGACCCTGTACACCCATTAGAGTCATGATGGTCATCACTGAAGAGAGATAAAGATTTACTAAGATACATGTTGAATCCTACAGCTACTAATAAATTCATTGTCACAAAAATGCTTTTGTCTTAAAGTAAAAAGAAACAAAAACAAAGTCATATTTTTTTACAGAA
Source organism: Mchenga conophoros (assembly GCF_057382185.1). NCBI lineage: Eukaryota > Metazoa > Chordata > Actinopteri > Cichliformes > Cichlidae > Mchenga > Mchenga conophoros. Next base: position 47,450,471 of record NC_140528.1, read on the forward strand.
TTATTAACTTAGCATTTATAGTAATGTAGAAAAAAGAGAAAGTACTCACACAGTATGATGCAGAGAGCTCTGATCTCCATGTCTCCTTGCCGCAGACTGAAGACTGACATATTTTCAGAGGGCATCTACTAAACCAATTTTAATATAAATTGAATATTTTTATGACTTTAGGCAATGAAACAATATAGTTTTACAGTTTCCAAAGAAGCTCAGTTGCTTTTGTGTTAAGTCAACCCTCACTGTTTCAGTTCACTGTCAGTGGGCGGAACAAAAAACCCATTCAGACTAATGCTGTGTTTGATGCAGCTTGTAGACTGGTTCATGTTTCCTGTGCACAGTTGGGTGAACTGTGCTGAGATATGTCACAGAAGTAGTGAACATTTGAAACATCTTCCAGGGGTACTCAGCCCACTCAAGGAATTACCAAAGTCATTGAAGCTATTTTTCGTCACAGGATAGTTAATATCGCTATAGATAAATAATTGCAATTCCGTTATTCACACATAGTTCAGGTTTACATGAATGTAAGTCACACTTCCATTCAGGTATACTCAGAAAATGTTTGAGAGAGTGTGATGGTAAGCCACACATGGTAAGACTCACACCAGTAGTTCGTGTCACTACTCGTCCAATATATTATTTCATTATTAAATTAGCTCATTTCTCCATCACACCTTGCAATGTTTATATGAAGTGCACACATATCAATGCTGCAAGGTTAAATTATATTTTATGTTGTATTAATACCAATTTTATTTTGTTAGACATACCTGGTGGTTTGGCTTTTTCTTACTGGTAAAGGGCTGGGGCATCTGAAGTTCTCCTGAGAGTCTCAATGGACTGAACCACATGCTTCATTGCCTGGAAGGTGTTTAGAGTTTATTTCATTGTTTTGTGTTGGTTGGTTATGTGGCAGCCATTTTGTCTTCTCTTCATGTGTTATATATTTTAGCTAAACCAGTAATAAAGTTCCCTGATATGTCAATGCAAGAGGTCAGTTTGGCTTATGTATGTTTGAGATTTGTTTGTTATTATTTTGAGTTTAGTTTATTGAGTTGATTTACCTTTTTATTTGTCAGTCCAAGCTTTGGATTTGTTAATCATTTTTTCACATTTCTGGGTAAATACAAACTTTATTTTTGAACTAAACACCTGTGTGCTCTATACTGCTTTACTACTTGGTCCCCGACAGAGAGCATCTATGCATGTTGAATGAGCACCTCATCACAACAGCTAAACCATATCCTGTTATTCATTATCATTATGTCACCAAAACTCGCTGAGCGTTTGACTTTTGCTTTCACACATTTTTGACCAAACAAATGGTAAAAGGCACTTAATTTTCTTTGGCTTTATTAAATAGCTTCTGCTGCAGCATGAAACAAAACATCACTTATTATGTCTGGGTACTAGACCACAATTCAGCCAAAGACATGTTCAGTCTCAAACAGGTTTACTTCATTGCTGACCACAAACTTGGTTCTTCTGTTTTGAGAAAGCAATATGACACCTTCCGAGTAGTGGTTGACCACACTAGGTGCATTTGAAAGCTGCAGGAGCTTTTTTCTTGTAAAAGCATTCATATATGTGTACAAGGACAAAGCAAATGAAACTGAAAGCAGATGATTAAATACACATGAACTACAATAAATTATACACAAGCACATCAAATCCAGCTGCACTGCTTTTAAATTGGAACAACTGTATTTAATTGGGTTACTACATTGTTATTACATTAACCAGTCTAATCTAAAGCTCCACACTTATCTAAGGTTATGAGCTTTGTGTAGTGACTGAAAACAATAGATCAAGGATGTAACAGCTGTTGAAATGCTAGTGTTTCACCACCAGGCAGAGCTCTTGTAATGCTAATGCCATTAATGCATTTTATTTTATGTTTTTATTTTTATGTTAAACATGTTTAAAATGTTCCTATTTGTATACAGGATTAGTATACTGTTAATTTGACACATGCAAAATAATTGATTTAAGTAAGTTTAAGGTAAGGGCAGAAGTCACTTCTATTTAGAAAAAAGGTTACAGAGATCATACAAATCCACTATTCTTAAAATCAAAAATTCTAAAATTCACAGATCTGGTTCATTTTCTCACAGCACAAATTATATATAAAGCAATAAATAACATGCTTCCTGACAATATTCTAAAAATGTTTTCTAAAAGGGAACGGGGATACAATTTGAGGGGGGAATTAAATTTAAAACATCCTCGTATCCGTACAACATTAAAAAGTTTTTGCATCTCTGTGTGTGGAGTGAAGCTGTGGAACAGACTAAGTAAAGATATGAAGCAATGTCCAAGCATGGCGCAGTTTAAAAAGCGGTTTAAGGATATGGTTTTTACAGGGTACAGGGAAAAGGTAGAGATTTGATAGGGTGTTCTTGTCTAATATTTTCATGTGTGTGCGCATGCACGGGTATGTTGGTATGGATATATATATATATATATATATATATATATATATATATATATATATATATATATATATATATATATATATGTAGGTTTTGTATCCTTGAGGTGTTAATGGGGTTATTGAAAATGTGTATATGTGCGTATGTGTGTATATATGTATGTATGGATAGATAGAAACATATATGTGTATATATTAAAAAAAAATTACACATAACATATAATGTAATTGCAAGGAGGTATTTCTGTAGTCTATTGATACTAGATAGTGGAAAAGGGGTGGGATTAAATAAGCTTATGCTTCTTCCTGCTCCTTTTTGAACATGGACGTTATTTGGAGTTGTGGTTGCTCGTTTTCCTTTTGTTTGCTTTGTTCATTTGTCTCTTTTAATTCTATTTTTTTAATACTTTTTCAACATGTTCAAAATAAAGATTCAATCAATCAATCAAGGTCAGAGAAGCTGCTCATGGTGGCTGTCTAGCCGTGTGATTATCAAGCTAAGGAAGAAATAATAAGTTTCCAAATACACCAGTTTGTCCACTGGTGTGTTTGTTTATATTTTCGGAATTTTATATTGTCATATGTTTTAATGTTGAAATATAATGCATTGGACATTTGTGTTCACCAGTTGTACGGTGTACCTGTGTATGTTAAGAGGATCACAGTAAGTTATTGGCTCATAATCAAGGAACTGTGATCTGTTTTGAAAAACACAAAAACTGCATCTGAGTCAAAATAAAGATTCACTTTATTTTTTGTATTTTTTTTAATAACTAAAATGGGAAAGCAAACTAAATGAAATCACAGGGTAAAATAATAAATCTCAAATTGCATGAAATGATGTTCAAGCAGTTTAACTAGCCAGTACTTACCAACTCTGATCGTGTGCACAACAGGATCATCACACTCATCACTGAAAAGACAAAAAAGTGCTAAACTTTAAAGCTACTGATAAATGTATTTGTTATTTAGCATTGTGCATTTGTTATGATTCCTCGACATAAAACTTTTAAAACAACACAGTAATTTAAAAACTTTACTAACTTAAACAGATTCCTTATATTTTAGTTTTAATCTGGGAAAGAAGAAAGTACTCCGTGAGTTTGATGCAGAGGGCTCTGACCTCCATGACGTCTGGAGTATTTTACAGGGAAGGCAGAGTAACTAGATTCCCAGAACTCAACTCTCAGGTAAGCTAATCAAAAGTTTCTTTATCAGGTCTAAATCTAAATCACTGTCTAATTACTTTCACAGATAAATCTCTAGTCTCTCAGAAGGCTCAGAACTCTAAAACTCTCTCAGCTCTCCAGTAGAATGGCAGATGCATATTAAGCAGGCTGATTCCTGAAGTATCTGGCTCAGGTGGACGTCACACTTTGCCTCTCCTAAGTGTGAAATGGATATGAAGTTACAGTACCAGCAGGAGGAGATAATATGTTTAAAACCAACAAGTCGTTACTTACTAAGGATGGTAAGAATTACATTTCAGCCATTCAATGCCAGAATATTATTAACCTAGATGTAAATGTGTTAGTAGTGTCTCTTTAAATGTTGGCTTGAAATAAAATATTGTCCGTTGCTGGTACTGAAGCTTCCTTACAAAGTGTGACAACCACACAGTGGAACAGCATATCTATTACATGATTTACCGTGATATTAACTTGCTCAGGCAGCAGATCTGGGATGTGGAAACACATGACAGTGGTGGTGTTGGCAGCATCTGATCAATCACAAAGGCAGTTTTCTTCCACACAAGAAGCATCACAGACATAATCGGATGGTGAGGTGGAAATTGCTTAAGTTTGTTGCAGATCAAAGCAACATTAATTTTGTAGATAGAACAGGTACACTTGCTGTGTGTTCTATGTTCTAGTAGCTAAAATAGCACTAAAGTAAAAGAGACCATGCAACAGATTAGAATCAAGTATACTATAGGCTAGTATTATATTTTTCTAAATCACAAAATTAATACACAAACAAAAAATGCAGTTTTAAGTTCCTGAAGTGATTTACACCAGTAAAAACTGAACCATCTTTGTAACACAGAAACGCTCGAGGAGAACCCTGAAATCAAATCAAATCAAAATCAAATCACTTTTATTGTCACATCACATGTGCAGGCACACTGGCACAGCACATGCGAGTGAAATTCTTGTGTGCGAGCCCCACAAGCAACAGAGATGTGCAAAACACAACAACACAAACGAGCAAAATACAAGAATGGCCAACCTGAAACTAATAAATATATGTACAATATATAATAGTGTATGCATTTCTGGATGTGTATACTAAATGTTTTTCTACGTGTGTGTGTGTGTGTGTGTGTGTGTGTGTGTGTGTGTGTGTGTGTGTGTGTGTGTGTGTGTATACACATTTTTACAAATTAAATAGTAAAAAATAATAAAATAAAATATATAAAAATATACAGAAGTTACACGGATAAGTCAAACTCCTCTTGTACAGGTCTCAGGACAGCTGTGTCAGCTGGAAGGTGAATGGACACACCCACTTTAGAGCAGGAATGAAAATACACTTGATAGACAAAGGCAGATCTGCACCTGGAGGACAAGGAGGGCCATAAAAAATTTGGTAGCAAATGCGACCAAATTTTTCAGTGGTGCGACTCAAAAAACTTTTTGGTTGAACCTGTGCGACCAAATGTTCGGCTAGCAAAAAAAAAAAAAAAAAAAATCTGCAACCTTCCCTGTGGTCAACAACAGACACACATTATGCCCCTATTGTGGACTCAACCAATCAGAGATAGTCAGGGGCGGGACCGCTCTGACTGGCCGTGGTCCAGTTGAAAGTGCAGGTGGAAGTGGGAGGTGAGTAGCTTGAATAAAGCGATATCAATTCATTAAATCCTGAATCGACTTTTAAATATAACTGTGTTTTGCCAGAAACGCCAGATTCTCAGATTAAAGCTCACAAAACCATTTCAACAACAACCAAACAGCAGATGAGAGCAGGTACATGGACTCCACACAAAGACGTAAACACAGAGCGGACCGTGAGAATCAGCTTTGTCTTTCTCGGCTTTCTCACCCGACGGCCCGCAGACGGACACGCTGTCGGAGCTTAGCGGTTCTGATGCGTCCGGTCCGCGCTGTGATTACGTCTTGTTGCGCTGATTCTGAGCTGCAGGTTTTGTCTCTCCAACCAAAATTCACTGAGCCAGCAGCAAAACAAGCAGCAAACTGCGCTTCACATTTGATCAATGTCGTCATGAATTTTGCTGTTTTGCTTCCACGACTATTAAAATCACACTTCATGCACAGCTAGCTCTCTCTCTCTCTCTCTCTCTCTGTACTTCAAGAACAGTTTCCCGTCTCCAATCTCCGTTTTCTGTATTATTCATTCGCTTATTACCCACCAGTCTACCGTTGTTTACAGCGCTGTGGCTGCTGTCTTTTTCTTTTCTTTTTTTCACTTAAATGACCTCGGACAAGAAAGCCTATTTTTTCTGTTGTTCAATACTGAAGAAATTTAAACTTTATATGCAGAACATTGTAGAATATTTTTAAGGTTATCTGCTATAAAAAGCCAGACCAGGAAAATCTCCTTTATGTTTTTTGGTGTTTTATTCTCAGTTACTTTCACACAAAGGCATCTGCTGTGATGTTCACAATTCTGATGAAGTCAGTACTGATAAATGATCAGAATTATAATATTTCTGACTGTCTGAGGCTAAGTTGAATCAAATCGGGACTTTGAAAACCAGAATCGAATGGATTATAGAAATCAGTGATGATACCCAGCCCTATGAGCAGCCTAGGCACGACAGAAGTGGATGTAGCTGTAATAGGAAAAGAACTATTGCTAACTTTTCTGTTAAGTTAAAGCCTGATCCTTCTGAAATTCATAGCCAGTGCTCTGACACGGTGTCATCAATCTTTGAATGCTGAAAAAGCACAGTGTATCCAGAAAAACACATTATATTATATCAGTTATTATAAAAAATTTTGTGCGCCTAACTTTTGTGCCGGTACGCCTAACTTTTTAAAGTTAGGCGTACCGGTACGCCCATGGCAAAAAGTTAGTCTAGAGCCCTGCAGTGGGTCCCTTTGCATTGATGGCAGCATGTGTTCATTTCAATCCATCTCTGCCACCTGCAGTAAATCATGAACATTGCAGCATTCACTTTCGTCAGGCAGAAAAACACTACATGCTTGTTGACCCTGAGTACAATTTTGACTATGATGAAGAATAATAACCAGATGTGCATATAAGAAATCATCTTTAGGACCAGCTGCAAATATATCAATAATTTTTTTAGCTTTTTATTTTTTTTTATCATTATTCAGCACATCAGCATATTAAAGTGTTTCACCTAGAGTTATATACTGTATTTGTATTAATCATTGCACATTATTGTTGGCAACTATGGTCTATAGCAAGGCAGCCACTGCTAAAGTTTTGCAGATCCAATTCCATTATCAATATCACTTATCCATGTTCTTATCGATTCTCATTGGCTCCACTTTGACAGTCACCACCATCACTAAGCAGCATGTGGAAGACATTACATTTGCAAATGAATTACCTGCTGTATGGTTAGATGGCTGTGTATGTTGGAGGCATTTCACATCTTTTTTGCGATCAGTGTTGGAGCTATTACTCAAAAAAATGTAATATTACACATTTAAAACACTTTTCTTAAAAGCAATGTGGTGCATTAGTGAATATCTAACTTCCAGGAGAATGTAACTCAGTATACAACTTGTTAAATTGCTTTTGCATTTGTCTGTAAAATAACCTGAAACACACCATCTCATAATTACTATTTAACAATATAAACTTATAGGCTACGACACAAATCCCTATCCTAATGAGGACACAGATATGATATTTGTCTTTGGTATTTAGTTATGAACACAAAGCCGGTAGTACAAAGCAAAGATGAAAACCAGCACAATGTGATCACCACAATCATTCGGTTTCAGAACCAAGAACAGGTGGAAATGGAAACTGGAGCCTGGCTGCCCATCCATTTTTTACTTGCTTAACTCATTCACTGCCAGCCATTTTCATGGCAGTCAATGTAAGCCTTTCAATTGACGTCTATAGACGTCAATGGCAGTGAATGAGTTAAGTTCACAGTCTGGCTGCTGGACTGGGGTAGGCATTCACTCAGCTTTAGTATCACTTTTGTTTCTTGGCTAGCTTAGCATTAGCATGCTGCCTTTATAGATTGTTGCAAAGAACCAAGATGTGTTAACATACTGCATAATGCAGTTTTTTGTCCAGTTGCCACTTCACCATTACGCTCTTGCCCTTTTTGCAATAAAAAAGTAATAATACATATAATAGTAGTAAAAAGTGCTATTATTTTTCTCTCTGGGATATGAACTAAAATCAGCTGATTGTGCAACTTGAACTGATAAATGGAATCAGTAAGTAAACAAGGAAATGTACAACTCTTCTTTATTCCAATCTCTATGTAGCAGTCAGTGAGGTGACTTCATCCTTGGGAAAGATACTAATGCTTGACTTGGTCTGTGTTCATCAGAGTATGAATGTTAGATACAAAAACAGTGTTTGTGTGAATGGCTGGCAATAAAATAGAACCAGAATTATAATATTTTAATTATCCCTATGTGGTTTACAGTTGCTCCAAGACATTAACAGTAACATAGTGAACTAATTAAATATTGCAATACATTATAAAGTTTACAAAATATAGCTCTAATATATACAAATAGCTCAATTACAGACACCAAAATATTACAGAGGTTCATATTAGGCCAACGTATCACCATCATCCAGGTACATGGTTATAATACCTCAAATGTTGCTTAAATGGTAATAATTTCTTCATGAGGGGCAATTGGGAAATTGATCAGTGTTCAAAATGTCTATAACTACATTCATCAGTGAGAGGTATGAGTCTGTGCATCAATATAAATTGGATAATGAATACTTATTACTTCTCATGCATTTCCTCAATAATGACATTTTTAAAGTGTAATTGTTTTCCTTTTTGTGTTGTTTTTTTGTATTTTGCCTTTTGCAAAACGTACTGTGTTGTCTTTTTTTTAACATAGGGAGTGCGGCACTACCCACACGACCTCGACTTCACATGGTCTGGCTCTGAGGTGTCACCAACATTTAAAACATCACAGCATTTTAACAACAATAAATGTAACAATCTCTACATTTTAGTTTGATAATGAAAATTAAAGTTTGATGCAGAGACACATCACATGCACATAATTGTGCATGTCTTGCAGAGACATTATTGACCACTGCCAAAAAAAGAAAAAAACACCTATAAAAAACAGTCCTAACCACTCTGTGTCTAAGCAGTCACAGCACATGATGCATCAAATAGAGCGTGAGGTAAAGTAAAGTAATGAGGTACAGCTTTCTATTGTCTATTTGTGCTACTTGTAATCATTCACTGCTTGCAGTAACATGACATTTACATTTACATGGGACTGAACTTGAGTTAGTTTTTGCGGCTCTGAATTTCCCAGAATTAAGAAGTCCCACCACCACCAGCAGCAGAGCCACCATCACCATGGTGAACACGGTCCGTAAGACGAGGTAGATATGAGAAGGGGTTTATCTCAGTGTCTGTGTGATGAGTTTTCAAGTGATTGACTGGAGAGATGATAGAAATTAATTAACTATATGTGGTCACCTTGGTTATTTATCTTGGATCTACATTTAATTAAATTCAAGGGCTGAGAAGTTGCCAGAGATGCAGTTCCTCCAATGTCCACTAGAGGGGAAAGTTAGTTAATCCCCATAGACTGCCAAACTGTTAAAGGCTTAACTAGGGAAGAAACCATGTCACTCGTGTGACAAAAATATAGTGAATTATTTAGTAATGAAACAGTTTTTAATCACACAAAGCAGGAGACAGGAGTGATGAGAATAGAGTTAGACTACAATTTCTGCTGATTTTGTCTGACAGAATAGAAAGTTTCTTTATAGCTGACACATTGCTCACATATTACAGTTGTAATACGACTGGCATTAAAAGGGAGAAAAAAATACCTCTTCATTGTCTCACCTGTGGTACTGAGCCAGGTCTCTGGTGATTCTCCAGCTCCTGAGATGCTGCACTTGTAATATCCTTCATCAGACTTTGAAACTCTGTGGATGGTCATGTTTTGTGTGGAGTTGGTGCTGATGTGGAGTCCATCTTTATAGAAATCAGTTGTGAAGTTGAAGGAAGTTGTCTTGTTTCTGCAGCCCAAGGTCACAGTTTCTCCCTCCATCACAGGAACAGCAGGGATCTCCAGGATCACAGAACCAGCTAAGTAACATGAGTCTGATATTTAGTTGATATTACATGTAATTAAAATGAATCACAAAATATTGTCTCACTGCAAACATACCAGTGACAGAGATGTTGATACTGTTGCTTCTGATCACTCCTTTAGTCTCTTGCCAGTACTCCCCACTGTCATCACGATAAACATTTGTGATGGTGCAGGATGATCCTGTCGGTGTTCTCTTGTTAGTTTTGGGACATGTTTTTATTTTCCCTTTGACTTTATGCATAACTTCACAATAATCGACTCCTTCACAGTAAAATGTCACTGCATCATATTCAAAGAACTGCAATCTGTTTGGATAAATATGAAGAGAAACTGCATCTAGATGAAGAAAAAGAGACAGTTTACTGATTAATTCAAAAACTTCTGGAGTTACTCTTACAATAAAACAAAATGGAAAGCATAACAGTAAATAAAATCCTCATCATAACTGGGTAATTGGCTATGAGAACTTTCCCAGTGATTAAACCCAGAATTAGGGGGAAGAACGACAAGAGATGCAGTACAGGGCCAAAAGTTGGACGCCAGCCTGTGACACTGTACTCAGAGCTAAACTGGCACATCCTTTTTTACTTCTTTTAAACTGCCTACTGCTTCGAACTAAAAAATAAAATTAATGGTCATACCAATGAGAAACAGATTATACTCACCAGCTTTCTGAGAATGTGAGCAGAGCAGGACTGCAATGATCATCACTGATAAGCCAAAAACACAGATAAAAATCAGTATATTCACTTTTAAAACTTGTTGAATCTAGCAGCTAAAAATGGTATTTGTTACATCTCTAATGTGCCACCAAAAGGGTCCTCAGTATGATAGCTTTAAATTTACAACATTTTCACATTACCAAAGTCTTTATAGTTTAGCTTTAATGCATAAATGGAGACAGTACTCACACAGTCTGATGCAGAGAGCTCTGACCTCCATGATGTCTTGCTGCAGACCAACAGACTCTCTTTCTGTGACTAATTTGAAAGAACTCTAAATAGTTTTCAGAGAACCAGAGGTGAGGTTGTGGTTGGTCATCTGACACAAAGACCGCCTGATGCTGCCTTCAGTGAAACTTGTAGTTATTTAACCTTCATCTTATGCTTGGATTAGAGCAGCAATGGGTTCGTTATTCTTCTGCTTTTTTATTTAATCAAACAGTTACTCTACATTTTGTGATGAAGCCAGTTTTAAACTGAAGCTGGAAGCAGCGAAAAAGAGATCCACATAACTATTTCAAGCAATGTCAGAATTATTTGAATACATACATAAAAGTTGGTGTTTTCTGATACATATAGACGATTGTTTTAATCTTCTACTGCAGAAGATAAAAACAATACTTTATAGTGAAGACACACATTTCAGTGCAAACTTGTCATCTTATGCTGTGTTTAGCAGGAAGAGTTGTGGACCCAATATGAGGGAGTCAAAGGCTGAACTGGACTCAGAATCAGTTTTATTTGAATAATTAATTTAAGTTACATTTGTATTATATTATAACATATTTATATTATAAGTTATAAGTTAAATTTGAATAATTTAACTGGCAGGCACTCAGAGATCCAAACAGGCAAAATATGCAGCAAGAACGAGATCGTGACACTGGATGAAGAGAGAGAAAGACCATATATGCGCAAGAGGGAATCAGGGCAGAGGGAAAACACCTGCGGAAGATGGATGGACATAATCTAACTGATGAGACAGGGGAAGCAAAACTGAACATGTGCACACAACAAAAGACTCAGAATAAAACAAATAATAAAACACAAGAAACACATGAGATGCAGTTTGTCTAAATACAGAGAACAGAGGAAGGAAACAGACACAAGACCACGAAGACACAAAATGGGGGCGAGTGAGTGAAGGACATGCAGCATGACAGAAACCGGACAGACACACAGAGACATGAATGGGAAACAGATGCAAAAACATGGTGACAAGACAGACTTTACAGTGAGGTACAACTAACTAACACAGGAGATTCTGGGGAGGCAAGACAAAGACAAACAGGACACGAAAGAGAACCGACCAAATAAACAAGTAACTAAGAACTAGAAATACACATGATTAAACTACAAGCAGAAGGAAACTAAACAATACCAAATAAATAAGAAACACATATCACCACAATAATAAACAAAGTCCAAAAACACTGGGTCATTAGAGTTCCAAAAAAAGAACAAGCAGTTTAGGGGCTTGGCCACGTAGCCAGTGGCCTACACAGAGCAGTTCGGGTCGGCCGTGCGGCCAGCAGCGCAGAGCCCTCTCATTGGGTTCTGGGACTGGCTAAACACCAGCTGTCCCCACCTGAGAAATGGGTATGGTTGGAGGGATGGGCTTGCTTCTTCCTAACGGACAGTCTCACACACAGACAGAGTTCTGGCAAGCAGAAAGGTGACAGTTTATTTAGAAAAGGGGTGAACCACAGTGCTATATATATATTTTAACAGTGAGTTGGGCAGGGGTCCAGGGGGAAGAGGAAAGGGAATCCACACACACACTTTCCTCTTCAGCACCATCACCACCACTTCTCTTCTGCACATACTCACTCCTCTTCAGCCACTGTCTCATCCAGATCTCCACTCATGCTGCCGTACACAGAAATCACAAGGGAGGGTCTGTCACAAGATCCAGTGAAATCTATATATAGAGAGCACAGGTTAGTTCAACAGGTGAGTAAACAAAGAGCGATTTCTAAGAAAGAGGTGAGAGAACAAAAACAAGTTCAACGTTCCCACAACTAACTGCTCCGTGCCAGAGAATTAAATAGTTACAGAGCACCCTGGTGTTATGGCACTGATCATTAACAGGTGGTGGCAATCAGCACAGGTGTGCGGGCCAAGAGCAAGAGCCCATAACGAGCTCCACCCAGGCAGGCAGGAGAGAGTGAGAGAGAACAACACATAAACAAAACCTGCAGCCATCACGAGCCAGCCAGAGAGGGATGGGATCATGACACTAGGAACAGGGAAAGGCGCAAGAAGTAGCTGGACACCAACTGCCCCTGCATGAGGAACATGTACAGGTGCAGGAATGAACTGGGTTATGGCTATCCTCATCTGGGGAGCAGGTGATGGCTGGACACCAGCTGTCCCCACCCCAGGAACTAATATGAGTGCGGGAACCAGTAGACCAGCATAAGTTTACTGTAATTAATTAAAGGGAAGCACAGAGAAGCTGAGTATGTCTCATAACCATTTCTTCATCATCGCTAACACTCAGCTTATGACTTCTGCTTTCACACAGTGCGGTCAAACAAAAGTAGAAAGCCACATAATTTTCTTTGACTATATTGAACAGAAACGGCACTTATTTCTGAGTACAAGACCGCATCTAAGTTAGAGACATGCTCAGTATCAGACTTTGCATCACTGACAACAAACTTGCATTTGCATCTGTTTTGCAAAATAAAGTAATGTGACATTTTCAGATTAATGGACACCACAATTAGCTTTTTTTCACGTAATGGTATTTATAGAGCTGTAAACTGATAAAGCAGATGGGACACCGGAAATCACTAACAACAGTTATATAAGAAGCAAAGCACCTCCCATAGAACATCCTGAGGAACATGGTTCGAATGCCTTCTCCAAGTCCACAAAACACATGCAGACTGGTTGGGCCAACTCATGCACCCTCAAGTATCATTGAGAGCGTAAAGAGTTTGTCCAGTGTTCCACCAACCTGGACAAAAATCGCATTGCTCTTCCTGAATCAAATGTTCGAATAATGGACAGATTCTCCTTTCCAGCACCCTGGCACCTTCTAGTCCCCCTTTTTGAAGTTCTGAAGCACCCCCACCCGGTCTGCCACTTCATAGGTACTGCCCATGATCTCCATGCAACATTGCAGAGGTGTGTAAATCAAGAGAGCCCTACAACATCCATAGTCTTCAGGAACTCAGGGTGAACCTAATCCAACCTAGCAGCCCTGCCACCGAGGAGTTGTTTAACTGCTTCAGTGACCTCACTCCCTGTGATGGAGAGTTGTCACCCCTATCCCAGACACTGCTTCTCCTATGGAAGATGTGTCAGTGGGATTAAGGAGGTAATCCCACTGATAAAGTATCCCTTCCACCGCCCGAGAATATCCTCAGTCAAAGTCAGCAGCGCTCCACCCACACTTTACCGTTTCCCCTCCTGAGTTGTCAGAATCTCTTCAAGGTAGTCCGAAAGCATTTTTCCATGGCCTCTCCGAAGTCCAGCCACTCAAACCACTGCCTGAGTTGTGTTCTGCTTGGCCTAAGTGTCCCCAATATCCCCTGAATGCTGTCAAAGCTCTGATGGAGGTGGGAGTTGAAGATTGTAGGGATGGGGTCATCTCCTAGGCATTCCCAACACACCCCAGGTCTGTCCAGCTTCCTCCCCCACAGTGTGATCCACCTGATCAGCAGGTGGTGATCAGTTGACAGCTCAGTACCTCTCTTTACGCAACTTTCCAATATATGGCTGTAGATCTGATGATACGATTACAAAGTTGATCATTGACCTGAGGCCTAGGGTGTTCTGGTGCCATGTGCACTTATGGACACATGAGCATTGAGTGAGTCCCCAGGTGGATCACCCATTACGATGATTTTTTTAAATTGAGTTGCAACTTGTGGGTAAGTGTCACTAGACCCATATTCTGGACACATATTTGACAGCCTGAGCTGTAGAATATGGATCTAGAGGACAGTACATCTTTGTCTAATAGAGGAAAGCAGTAAAGCTGAGAGGTCATCACTTATATTAACAGTAATATAACGGATGATGATCTTTGGTTATCATTCACTGTGGTCATTCAATTTCATGTGAATTTTTAGGAAAATCTCTCATTCAGAGTTAGAAATGAAAATCAATACCATTTCTATCAGTCCGTTATGTTACCTGCTGCTAGCAGGACTCTGAGGTAAAAACAAACAAACAAACAACCCTTTAATGTGTGCTAAGCTATGGTATAATTTTCTGGCTCCTACTCAATACTTTGCATAAAGGAGAGAAAACATGGTTGTTCTTTATATAACACTGAACAAAGAAAATAAAAATATCCTACACGTTGAAAATTATCACTAAAATCTCCAAATTTATAAATGATTAGATATACAAACAAAAATGCAGGTAATAGCAACAAGAAAACTTATTATGATTGTCTGCTTGTCAATTTAGAGACATGTTTTATAAAATACCTTTCTTCTTCCTGTTTTTTTTTCTTATAACAGCATACATTTCTCTGACTGGATTCACAATATTGGCCGCTGTGGAAGCTGTAAAATAACAAAAGTTATCAAAATATATGAAAACAGGCACAGACTCTTGCTTAGCTTAATAAATAGTCTATAGCCTTAGCCTATCAATAAATAAATAAATTAAAAAATAAACTCAGTATAACTTCAGTACAATATCCAAATAATCGATAAGAGCATTTCTGTTTCAAATTATATATCTTCCAGTTTCCTTCAGTTTGATGGTATAAAAACAACACTGCCACAGTGTTTGTGTTCTGACCTGTTTGATCGTTGGCTGAGCCTGAACCATTGACTGTTGTTGATGGACAGAAGAAATTTGCTGAAGGGAAAAAAGAATATAGCCAACATAGCCAGCGAGAAAGAAATGAACATTGTTTTCAAACATTATGCACCAACTAAACTTAACCACATAATAAACATAATCCATGTAAAAACATTTAGGTAGCAGCAATTGGTGTTTTTTTTTTACCTCTCTCCCAGCAACATTTGCCAAAGTGGTACAGTCCCACCAACAACAACAGAGCACCGAATACAGTAGTGGAAATGATCCAAGGTGTGGCATCACAGGTGAAAAGTCTTGTATCTTTGTAAATGTCTGGATTAGTTGCTGAATTATTAAAAGCTAAAAAAATAAGCGGAAGATAAAATGTTAATTCAAGCTTCCTTATACTGAGATGATGTTTAAAACGTTACATATCTGGCATTAAAAGCTTCTAAAAACCTGAGGGACGGACAATCAGACAACACAACAGGAAGGTTATAAAGGCTTCAAATCACCCCTGACACTGAGCCAGCTCTCTGATGATTCTCCAACTCCCGAAATCCCACACTTGTAAAGTCCTTCATCAGACTTGGAAACTCTGTGGATTGTCACGTTTCCTGTGGAGCTATTATGGATGGGATGTCCATATTTATAGAAATCAGTTTTGAAGTTGGAAGAAGCCATCTTGTTTCTGCAGCTCAGAGTCACATTTCCTTCCTCTATTACAGGAATGGCAGGACTCTCCAGGATCACAGAGCCAACTGTATGAGACAAGTCTGTGATTCATGTGACAATAAAATAATTTAAAATCACAAAATATTGTTACCTTGTTGTAAACATACCAGTGACAGTTATGTTGATTTTGTTGCTTCTTTTCCCTCCTTCAGTCTCACACCAGTACTCTCCACCATCATCTGGATAAATATTTGAAATGGTGCAGTATGATCCTGTTGGTGTTTTCATGTTAGTTTTATTACATGATTCTATTTTCCCTTTGAATTTATGAACAACTTGACAATAAAGGACCCCATCACAGTAAAATGTTACTGGTTCATATTCAAAGAACTGCAGTCTGTTTGGACTGATTCGAAAGGACACTGCATCTGAGAAAAGAACAAACGAAAAGAATCACTGATGAGCTTTACCTAAATATTGAGAAAACAACATTTCAGGAAAAAAGGAAAATGAACTGAAAATGTGCACCATAACTCTTTATATACATGATCACAAAAGAATACTTTTTTTCCTACTTTTCATATATTTGGTCCACAAAACACAAAATACTAAACAACATCCATATCAACAAGCAATTTTTTGATACTTGCCAACTTTCTGACCATGTGCACAAAGGACCACAAGAGTCATAACTGAAGAGACAAAAAAAAGATACAAATTATTGAGGCCTACAGTGCAATAATAATAACATCTCAGGATGGCACAACTAAATTAGAAAATATTTTCTGAAAGTTAAAAAAAGAAAAGTATTACATCTAAACCTCATTATTAAATTTACTAAACTATTTATAATTTAGCTCTAATGTAGAAAAAGAAAAAAGTACGTACACAGTTTGATGCACAGAGCTCTGACCTCCATGCTGTCTTGCTGCTGACTATGTGCACACTTGACAAATGTTAAGTCAGTGAGCAGGGGGTGTTTCCTGTGTGGCTTCTTTCTGCAGCTGAAGCGATGCTAAACATTTTAAAATAGTATTTGAATAAGCTACGTTACATTAAAGTTACCCGCAGTTTCAGATCACTATAAAAGGGGAGAAAACAAACTGCTGCTTTTAATACAACTTGCAGTCATTGCATATCTATCATGTCTGCCTTCTTAGTTTCATGCATCAGCATGTTAACACATGGTTTTCATTGTGACAGTAATAAACAAATCCTCATCATTTATATCACTGTTGTTATTTGTCCTCTCACCCCTACTGTCATACATATAGGGCCTTGGGGGTGGGCACCCTGAACGGAGTCCAGACGGTCTGTTTATTCAGCCTCACCTGTAGTGTCGGTGCCCACCTCTCCATTTTACCTGTTGAGGGGTTTGCCCCTGCTGTTATCCTCCTGGTCTGGGAGGCCTCTGGATTTCTGGGGCCTGAGTCCCCTCCATGCCTGCTTCATGTCCTGGAGGGCAGGACTGTGGCTCCCCACACCTACTATTAGATACTTAAAAGGAGAAACCTTATGAACACAAGCACGCTTAACACTCACATGTTCACACAGGTGCACAAACAGTGATGTACAGACACACTCTTGGGCTTGATCTTGGTCGGCTGCTGACTCTAAACATGTCATGTATTACAGTTTTTTCTGAATGCTTAAACCCTAACTGTGATTCCTGTAGCACAATCTCTAAAACTATTCAGACTTATAGCAAAACCACTCACTGAGTCTGCAAAACTAAAAGCACAAAAACTGCTTTGCACTCAGTTTGCAATTTTGTAACACACACTTTGCAAAACTGTAGGCACAATTCACTGCACAACACTCAATTACCAAATTTCCAACACACTCCTAGCAAAAGTATACACATGTATGGCTATCATTAACACTAATTTGCCAACTGTCTGGCACACTGTCACATGTGAAAACTTCTTTAGATAATTAGTTCACTTTGCAATCAGCCTAAGCACTATAATACAGGTAAGCTCTGTGTGCGGAGTACAATGGAGGGAGCAGAAAGAGTGAGAAGTAGAGGAGGCCGAGGAAGAGGACGTGGAGGTGAAGAAGTAGGATGAAGAGGATGACAAGGACAAGCAGGAGCAAGAGGAAGATGAGGAGGGGGGAGAGGAAGATGAGGAGGGGGGAGAGGAAGGGTAGGAAGAGTAAGAAATAGAATTGCTGATGACATCAGAGCTACAATAGTGGACCATGTCATCAACCGTGGAATGACCCTGAGGGTAGCTGGCCAACGGGTCCAGCCTAACTCGAGCCGCTACACTGTAGCAAGTACCATAAGGACATCTTGAAATGAGAATCGGTGAGTACAGTCACTTCGCACAAAGATTTGTAGCACTGCCATATGCCAATGAGAAACACACCAATACCATTGATGTAAAAATACTGAAATTGTTACTTTACAGAATTGCTAGATGACCAGATGCTGGGGGCAGAGGAAGCATGTTCACTGCAGACCAAGTAACCCATATAGTCATTATGGCGATTGCAAATAATCCTATACTTGGAAATAAACACTTGTGTTTGTTTTGATGTGTTTGAATAAACACCAGTACTTGAAGTTTGGATCCCTCTATGCTTATGGATCTATGACAGAAGTATGAGCTCAAACTGACATAGCCTACCTTGTGCACAGAGAAAGCAAAAGCCAGATGTGTTTTGTATTCATACCATCAGTGTGCAGTTGGCGCATTGTGTGCTTAGTAAATGATGGCTTGTGTGTACTGTTTGATACGGAAACACCATTTTTACGAAGGTGTGAAGAGTTAACCTAGCTGTGTTTGCTTTTGCAAGAGAACTACAATGTTTTGATGATTGGGTGACAGGTTTTCTTATTTGTGTGAAGAGTTTTGCAAAATTAGCCAATAGTTACAAAAAATGTGCTTAAGCAATCAGAAAAAACTGTAATAATACTGTATTCTGCTCAATAACATTTAATATTTCTTATTTACGGTTACTTATACAATGTTGGTTGTTTCTGTGGATTTCCTGCTGTGTTGCTTTTTCTCACATTTTTTTTTCTTCAGCTGGAGGTCAAGCAAATTTATTAGTTTTTTTTCTCTCCCTCTCCTTCTGTTAACTTTCTTCCTGATTCTTTTTTCTTTTCTCTTTTCCTTCTCCTCATCTTGTGTGATTTTAATAACTCAAAATTTAAAAAAAACTAAAACAAAAACTAATTCACTTCTAATAAAATATGGATAGTGGACAAGTAAAGCAACAGCCAAAATTATCCACTTTTGAAATAAATCTTTTGGGCATTTCTTTGGCCTTCAGACAACAATTCTGATTGTTACACTGCTGGACAGGACAGGAAAAAAAGAAAACAAAAAAGTTAGTCCCACGTGTGGGGAATTTGTTTTGTTACAGGTGTGAACAGTGCAAAGTTGCCTAGAAAAATTACAGAAAAACACTGGAATAAGATATCAATAAGATACCGTACACAATAGAATAGAATAAAATAAAATTAAATACTATGTATAATCAATAAAATAGAATACAAATGCTATATACAATTGAGTATAATACAGCAATGCCAGAAAAGAGTATTGCACTTAGTGTTATTGCTATTGCACATGTGTGGAAGTGTGTGTTTGATCAGTTGAAGTCTTTGTTGTTTGAGTCTGACAGCAGTGGGGAGGAAAGACCTACGAAATCTCTCCATCCCACATCGTGGATGCCGCAGCCACTGAAGGAGCTGCTCAGTGCTGTCAGAGCTATTTGTAAGTATCTGTTTGTACAGCTTCCCTATAGTGGCTCCAGCACATTACATTAGCACAATGTGCAGGTAGTTCTGCATAAAAATAGCTCATGGAAATGTTTTTTTTATGGGGCTACTTTTACTTTCTTGCTTTGCGTACTTTTTAGAGCGTCTACTTTTTCCACCTTCACTTGAGTAAAGAAGATGAATCAGTATTTGTAGTTCTATTTAAGTACAGTCTGTACTTTTGTTTTTAGTTTTCCAGTGAGTTATTTTTATTGATGGCAGTTGGGCTAAAATTTGTTCATTTTAGCCCAACTGCCATCTGCTGGTCGTCATGAAATATTGCAAGATTTATTTTTGGGCACAAGTTTGACAGTGTGTACATGTGCCCGATAGCATCTTTAAAACCATTAAAATATCTGTGTATTGTGATTTCTGTCAATGTTTAAAATAATAATGATTAGGAAATATTGTTTGGTATTTAATGGGCATTATTAAAGTCACTTATTTACCACTTGTTCAGTTGCTTGATAGAAGAGGAAACATTTAAATTAGTGTAAATGACACAGTATTGAACTAATTGGCAGCAAACATGATCTGTGTGATCACATAGCGCAAGAGAGAGAAGACAGGAGGTATCATTAGAGGGAATTGTGTCTGATCCCAATTTTTTCTTAGATCATTGCTGTATTGCAGTGTATGAGCATGTGGGAGTGTGTGTTTACGTATGTTTCAGATTAAATAAAATCATTAATGGAGATTGAGTAAACATAGTTTCCCCTTGCACCTCCTGCGTTACAGTTACATTGGATGTCAGAACTCCAGAGTTGAGTGTGTGCCGGTGGTAAAGACAGAAAGGCAAGGGAAATCAAATTCTGTCAAGCATCCCATATGTAACTATTGTAACTCACAACCTTGTGCTAGAGTAGATCTCTTAAAGAGAAGCAGTTTGTATTCTTTGTGTTTGTGAACATAAAACGAACTATTATCAAAATAAAACGGGAGGTTGAGGATAAACGTTGAAAAATATAGAATACCAATAAAATAAACAACAAAAAACAAAATACAAAGCCTTGAATATTTAACACGTACACAAACAAAGATGCAGGAAATACCAACAAGACAACTAATTTTTGTCAATTCAAATATATCCTATTCTGGTTTTTAGTAAAGAATAAAAAATTATTAATCACCTTGAGGCAACTGTTATTAGGATTTGACGCTATATAAAGAAAACTACATTTAATTAAACCAAATGCTTCTACTTATAGAAATAATCTGTTTGTGCTACTAATCATCGTTTGCTGCAGTTTCCTATATCATGAAAGTTACATTTAAAAAAAAGATTGAACATGAGGTAAATATAACAGGTGGGCTCTGAACATGTCTCACTCTGTGCGTTGAGTCTCCAGCTGACTGGGATAGCAGAAATTAAATAAAAATCAGGGGGTGAAAATTCCCAGAAACTGCATTTCCTCATGCATGTCCTGCAAGTCCAAACTGTTAAAATTACAACTTGTGAACAACTAAAGAAATACAGTATGGTATAAAATAGTGTTTCTAGCTTTCTGTATTTAACCTCCTCATTGTGCAGATTACATCTTATTTTTTTTCCATCCACAGACCAGAGAGGGATGTAATCATGGCTCCTTCACCCATCTACAATACTAGCTGTTGTCATTTAACCTGCACCTTCTTGTGCTTGCTTTATAACACTGATGAGTTCCTCATTCATCTGTTTTCCATATTTAAAAAGTCCATTCACATTTTGTGATGAAGCTTTTGTTGATCCCAGTAAACACACCACTTTTGAACTGAAGCTGGAAACAGTAGTGAAGAGACTTGCGTATTTGTTTGTGGCCATGTTTTTCTAAAATAGAAAATTGTTTTTATTCTCTAACATAGTACATGAAAATAATATGTGATAGTGGAGACACACATTTCAGTGCAAAGTAAGTCACAGGTCACTTATGTCCACAAACCAGCCACAAAAAGTGTTGACAGACATGTAGCAGTATATGCTACTTTGCATGTGGTTATCAGGGTTATATGTTAAGTGGAAGTGGGAAAAACTCTGACTCAACCCAAATGACTTCTGCTTTCATAAAGTTTTGCCAAACAAATGCAGGCACATGATATTTTTTGGCTGCATTGTATTTCGGCTTTCTAATAGATATTGCTGCAGCATGAAAAAAGACACCACTTCTTCTGTCTGGGTACACGACCACACTTTAGTCAGGGTGTTTAAAGACGGGCTGTCCTCTGTCTATGGGCTCAAATTGTGGCCATAGATATGTTGTACTTGTACATCAAATGCGTAGTTGTGAACTGAGTTTTGTAACCTCGTAAACCACAATATCCAAAAATGTTATGTTTGTGCGTGTTTGTGCGTCCATAGATGAGAATTTGTGTGAATTAGGACCAGAAGCTCAGTAAGCCACCTCTCCGACAGCCAAATCCATCTGTTCTCTGATTGGATTGTTACATTTGTGATTGACATAACATTGACCAATCAGCTGAAAGAAAGGGAAAATTGGGTCAAAATTTGTACTTGTAAGTTCAAACTCACACACAGCCAGGGAACTTGAGCGCAGAGTTTTACATGTAGTTTTTTTTTATAAGATATGAATTGTGTTGAGAACACATACACGTGATCCTGAATCAGAGAAATAGCATTAAATGTTGTGACTGTTGATAGAATCATAATGTATATGTGGTTGTAGTACTGATTAAGTATACTCAATTGCTTAATACTGATCAGAATATAACCAGGTATATTAATCATAAATATGCTTAAGTTAACCAGTATACTGCATAAGAAAATTTAGAACATAATAATGAATCTGAAGACAGGCCTCAAATAAATCACCTTGAGGCAACTGTTACTGTGATTTGGCGCAATATAAAGAAAACCAAATTGAATTAAACTTAAGACTTTGGTGTGTGTGTGTGTGATTGTGTATGTGTGGGTTGCGCAAGACGGGAGGGAGTGAGAAATATATAATTTAATAGAGTTTAACAGAGAACAAGTAAAAGAAAATATTTCTATATAACTGGATTAAAAGGTAACAGCTTGTAACAGCATTCATACACTTACAAAAAGTCAAAGCACATAGATCAAGTTTATTTAAGTTAAAATTTTAAATAACAGACAATTGCTTTTGTTAGCATTTCAATCCAACACTATGTGGGTTTGTCAGGTAACTGAATACGCGCATGTTTATAACAATTAATAGACATGCAAATAATGCAAATGGACACATCTATTTCAATTACAAAACAATACATGGCATATTTGGATTGTTTAATATATCAATCAATGAAGAATGGAGGACAGCTTAGCATAGCAGTTGCAATTTCATGAGATTGAGTTTAAATTAGGTGTTGTGGCTCTGATTTTCCCAGAGTGAAGAAGTCCCACAAGCAGCAACAGCACAGCCACCATTATGATGGTGAACACAGTCCGTAAGACGAGGTAAATATGACAGCCAGGCTGTGACGAGGGGTCTGTCTTGGTCTCTGTGTGATTGATTGAGGAGATAAAAACAATTCATTAATTATTTCAGTGTTCACCTTAGTTATTTACTTAATATTTACATTGGCAAATTCAAGGGCTGAAAAACTGGCAGAAATGCAGTTCCTCTATTGTCCATTTAAGTTGTGAATTTACCTCCATAGACTACCAAACTGTTAAAAAGCCCAGCAAATGAACAATTAAAGAAATATGGTAGAAAAATTATATGTAAATTATATCTGCATATTTTTCCTCCATATGTAGTCCAAAAGTTCTTATCCCGTTTGTTGTTTGTTGTTTATTATCCAGGACATAATTTTTTTTTCACAGTGGTTTATGATGTCTGATCTGAAGAGAAAATTGTGTAAATGATAAAAAAAATTACTGAATTATTTTATAATAAAAGAGTCTGTTTAATCACACAAAGCAGGAGACTGAAGTGAGCAGTTAGCGATCATCAGCTGATTCATGTGTCAGTCACAAACCCACTTCTTTATTTCCTCTTCTGTCAGACAAATTCACCATAAATTCTAGTATAATGATAAGTGATACAGTTGTACTACTACCGGCATTAAAAAGTCTCACCTGTGACACTCAGCCAGCTCTCTGGGGATTCTCCAGCTCCTACAATGCTGCATTTATAAAGTCCTTCATCATATTTTGAAACTTTGTGGATGGTCATGCTTCCTGTTGAGTTGTTCCTGATGTGGACTCCATATTTATAGAAATCAGCCATGAAGTCTGAGGGAGTTAACTTGTTTCTGCAGCTCAGGGTCACATCTTCTCCCTCCATCCCAGGAACAGCAGGACTCTCCAGGATCACAGAACCAGCTGAATAACAGGAGTTTTTTTTTTTTTTAATAAAATTTGATTAAAATGAATCACAAAATATTGTCTCACTGCAAACATACCAGTGATAGAGATGTTGATACTGTTGCTTCTGATCCCTTCTTCATTCTCATACCAGTACTCCCCACTGTCATCTAGATAAACATTTGTGATGGTGCAGGATGATCCTTTGGGACATGTTTTTATTTTCCCTTTGACTTTATGCACAAATTCACAATAAACAACTCCCTCACAGTAAAAGGTCACTGCCTCATATTCAAAGAACTGTAATCTGTTTGGAAGGATATGAAGAGAAAATGCATCTAGATGAAGAAAAGGAGAGATTTACTTTAGTTTTATTTTTGAATATCACAAATCACAAATTTAAGTTCCAAACACAAACTGATAAATGTTCATGTCAGTTCACTTTTCTGGTACTTACCACTTTTCTGATCATATGCACAAAGCAGGATGATCACACTCATCACTGAAAAGACAAAAACAGGCAACACATCAATAAAGAAAAATAACAAAAAAGAATAACCGCCATACGTAATACTTAAATGTAAAACTGCTGACAAAGCTACTTGTTATTTGGCATTTTCCTCTAGATGAAACTTTTCAAACCACATAATTTTCTAAAACCATTATTAACTTTAGATTTATTACAGTTTAGTTTTAATGTGGAAGTGGAGAAAGGACTCACTGAGTTTGACGCAGAGAGCTCTAAAATCCATGATGTCGTCCAGATTGTTAACAACATTCTGTTTCTGTTTGGCTTATTCGTGCTGCTGATGCAACACTTGGCATTTAAAAGAAGAAGCAAAAATGCTGGTCAAGTAACACTGCAGTTTCAGTTCACTGGAGTGAAATCAGAGAAGAAAGCTGCCTTTAATACAACTTAATAATAATTTAATGTTTCTCACATTCACTTTACTACGATACAGTAACATGTGAACAAGTATGTATTAGTATAAAATCCAGAGTGGTATCATTGTTTAAACAAAAAATGCACAGCTAATGGGTTTATTCCAGTACACAACATTTTTCTTATTGTTAAAATCATGAACATACACTTGTGGTGAAGCTGCTTGCACTTATCAGTGTGAATACCTGATTGTTTATGGACATATGAGCACATCAAACAGAGGTACAAATACAAATACTTAAGAGACTGGACATTTTATTTGCAATGATCATTTTCACACAGCGTGTCTATTACATGCACTCCTGAAGCAGCCCAATAAGCATAAAAGTTACTGTACGGCTATCATTTGCTAACATGACGCTTGTTCTGATACATGTAATACATTTATTACCAACCCGAGAGTTTATCTGCTGGTCACTGGACATTCTTCTGAAGTCTTAATCCACCTCCAGCTGAAGATGCTGTAGATTCCCCTCAATAACACATTGGGTCCACTGGTAAAATGTAGTTCTAGTAATCTGCGCTGGATTACTCTGTGGCTTTCTCGAAGGACCCAGATGTAAATCCCCAAATAATGAATTTAAGAACTGAAATTGAATTTTAGAACTGAAACTGAATGGTGAGAAGTGAAATTGAAATTACTGGAAAGAAAATTTTTAAAAAGATGAAATACAGTTTGAAAGGAAATGAATTCATTTTCAAAATATACAATTCAATTTCAATTTAGTGACGATTATTTTCAAACCAATACATTGGATTTCAAATTAGGCTAACTCAAATTCAGTTTTAAAAATCATTTAGTCAAGTTACAATTCAGATTCAATCTGACAAATGCAAATTAGAATTTAACTTATTCAAATTCAGTTTCTGATGGCACAAAGTTCTGCCCAAAATATATCATGTAGAAAAACTGATATGTGCTTTTGAAATTGAACTTCTTTATCTTCTATGAACATATTGCTTGGAGTTTCAGTTATTCAACCTACTTAAGATCAAAGTAAGCTGGCCTAGAAGAAAAATGAGTTTGACATACCCGTGTTTTAACTACCATGATTTCTTTTTAGCTATTTAAACATCAATCACTTTCTTTCACCCAAAATTATTTTGTATTATTCATTCTACATATTAGTATTAACACAGAGTCCACATGGAGGCAGTCAATGCAAACTGTTATCCAAACATAGGATCAAATTAACATAGGAAAAAGTAAACCGTCTGGTACATTTCTAGCTGTATATTTGTTTGTTGCAATAATATTACAATATTACAATATTATTTGCAATAATGGTTTCAGCGGTACTACTCTGCCTCTTGCCGTGCAACACGAATACTGCAAGATCTTCTCCCAGGGAGATAAAAGAGAAATCCCCACATACTTTGTGTCAAACGAGTGAATTATGGCCGTGTCAAATTATTTATTGCAAAGGAAAAAAATAAAGGAGGTAATAAAAGTTTATGACATGTCATAAAAATATTATATTTCACAACTCAGCTATAAATAATAAATTCAAATTCAAATTCAAATGTTTATTTGTCACGTACACAGTCATACACAGTACGATATGTAGTGAAATGCTTGGACAACTGCTCGTGACCTAAAGAAAACAAAAAAGGAAAAGGCTATGAATAAGATAGGAAATAAATATGAAAAATTAAAAAGGGTAAATTTAACTAGGAAGGAATAAAATATAAATTAAGGTTAAAAATGAAATAACTGTACAACACACTGGGAAAGAATAAGATAAAATAAAATAAAATAAAGATAAATAAAGATAATCATATGATCAAACATTGTGATGATAATAATAATAATAATAATAATAATAATAATAATAATAATAATAATAATAATAATAATAAATGTATAGAAATTATAATTATGTATGGGACAATAATCAATTCAATTCAATAAAACTTTATTGATCCTGAAGGTTGACCCCGAAGGAAATTGGGTTAAGGCTGCCGACCTTTGCCAGCGCCGACTTACCCTTCTGACCATACATACATTACACAAACATCACATGGGGAAGACAGGTCAGAGAGGAATAACAATGGAAAATGCACCACATGAGGAAAGATAGAGAAAAAAAATAACTCCCCCCAGACTGAGCTCCAACAGGGAGATCAGTTTGAGAACAGAAAAAAACACCTCTGCACATAGCACAAGAAAAAAAAAAACCTCTAAATACGCCAAAGAAACACATGACAAGCAACAGGGGTGGGTAAAGGGTGAGAGACAGCCGATTTAGACAGTACATCCGGGCCTGCAGCCTGTGCGCTGGTCTCCTTGATCCACCGTCAGCATCGGAAGGGAATAAGCGTCGAAGGCGTTTGGAAAGGGAGGCGGGATGAGTGTGTGCATATCAGTGTATATGTATGTGTGTGCGTGTCCAGAGTTCAGCTGAGACAGTGTCCTTCGCCCTGCTAGGCTAAGTAAACAGTCTTCCAGCCAACCCAGGTGGTCTTGCATGGAATGGGAAGAACAGTCTAAACACAGTCGTTATCAGGTGTCTTTTTTTGTTCGGCTCCAGCCTTGAGACCGCAGCTGGCACCGAGAGAGTATCCGCATGAAGTGATGGTGCTTTTTACTTTAGTGCGAACAACTCATATGAATTTCAAAGCTGTTCTAACAGTCCAACACTGGTCTCTCAATCTCCCGTTGGAGAGCTGTGAGCTTTCTATGATGTTATCCAAACTTACGTTCCGTGATGTTGTCGTTCTTTTTGCTCAAAGAGCAGGTTCTGAGAACTCACGACCGCAGTGCACTTCCCCAAGATGTGATCGAATTTGCGCTCAAAGGTGTTGTTCGAGCTAGCCCCTCCAGATGTAATCCAGTTTTTCACTCAGAGGTCTTGTTCTGAGTATTCACGGCAGCCGTGCGTTCTCCAAGATCTTCTCCGTGCTGCACTCAATGAGCCCATTTTGAGAAACTCACGCCTCGTCCCATCATTTCAATCCCAGCGGGCAGCCTTGTGGGGGTTTGAACAGCTGGTTCCGCTTCCTTAATTCTTCGATAAGCCAGGGCCAAGCCAGCTCCGATCAGCAAGAACCCTGTTATCACGGTTCCGAATAGGTAGATATCTTCAGCAGTCAGGCTCACCCGAGGCCAGACTTCTCGTTGAGAAGAGGTGTCAATTGCATTCAGAGACCAGTTGATCAAATCCATAATTCTCTTTTAGGTTTTAGAGAACAGACTGTGAGAGAGTATGTCTGTGAAGGTTCTCAGTCATCCAGGTCATCGTAGTCAAAGGAGCTTGCATAGAAAAGTGTCTGGACTTCTTTAAGTTACTTGAAGACGTTTCACCTCTCATCCGAGAAGCTTCTTCAATTCTAAGGTCAAATGGTGGAGAGTCCCAGATATAAACCTAGTGGGAGTAACCCCCCACGGAGGGACAAAAGGACCCCCTGATGATCCTCTAATCGCCTGAGCCAAGGTGTGAAACTGGGTGTGGGCCCCAATCAGCCAGAGTTTCGGGTGTGTTCATTGTGAAACCTGGCCCCACCTTATCATGCGAATTCCTGAGATCAGATGGCCCAGGATGTGAGTGGGCATTAAGGCGTCTGGGAAGGGATCTCAAAACTGGATTATAGATGGCAGAGAGTTGGTGTCGTAAACCCCCGCCTCTGTTCAAAGATGGTCGCTCACAGTGGACATAGATGGCTTCTTTCACTCCTCTTTCAAACCATCTGTCCTCTCTGTCCAAAATGTGAACATTGGCATCCTCGAAAGAGTGTCCTTTATCCTTAAGATGTAGATGGACTGCTGAGTCTTGTCCTGTGGAGGTGGCTCTTCTGTGTTGTGCCATGCGCTTGTGAAGTGGCTGTTTGGTCTCTCCAATGTAGAGGTCTGGGCATTCCTCGCTGCACTGTACAGCATACACCACATTGTTAAGTCTGTGTTTTGGCGTTTTATCTTTCGGGTGAACCAGTTTTTGTCTGAGCGTGTTGCTGGGTCTGAAATGCACCGGGATGTCATGCTTGGAGAAAACTCTCCTGAGTTTTTCTGATACACCGGCTACATAGGGGATGACAATGTTGTTGTGTCTGTCCTTCTTATCCTCCTTCGCTGGTGTCTGGTCTTCTTTTCTGTGCCTCTTTGCTGACTTTAAAAACGCCCATTTAGGATAGCTGCACGTTTTGTGTGTGTTCCTTCTTTTTTCCTTCAGGCTTAGAGGGAACATGTTCTGCCCGGTGGTGTAGGGTCCTAATTACTCCAAGTTTGTGTTCCAGAGGGTGATGGGAGTCAAAGAGGAGGTACTGGTCCGTATGTGTGGGCTTCCGGTAAACTTCGATGTTGAGGTTGCCGTTCTCTTCAATGTGCACAGCGCAGTCCAGGAAAGGCAAACAGTTGTCCTTTGTGTCTTCCCTGGTGAACTTGATGTTTTTATCCACAGCGTTAATGTGCGCAGTGAAGGATTCCACTTCTTGTGTCTTGATTTTGACCCAGGTGTCGTCCACATATCTGTACCAGTGGCTGGGTACTTTTCCTTTGAAAGAGCCAAGAGCCTTCCTTTCCACTTCCTCCATGTAAAGGTTGGCTACAATAGGTGACACGGGGGAGCCCATGGCACAGCCATGTTTTTGTCTGTAAAAGCCTTCGTTGTATTTGAAATATGTAGTGGTGAGGCAGAGGTCTAACAGGGTGCAAATCTGATCGGGTGTGAAGTTGGTCCTGTCCTCCAAGGAGCTGTCTTCTTGTAGTCGTTTTCTGACAGTCTCCACGGCCTCCGTGGTGGGTATGCAAGTGAAGAGAGAGACTACATCAAAGGACACCATGGTTTCATCTGGATCCAGGGTAAGTTTCTGGACCTTGTCGGTGAAGTCGGTGGAGTTCTTGATGTGGTATGGGGTGTTCCCCACGGGACTCTCCACCATTTGACCTTAGAACTGAAGAAGCTTCTCGGATGAGAGGTGAAACGTCTTCAAGTAACTTAAAGAAGTCCAGACGCTTTTCTATGCAAGCTCCTTTGACGACTGTGAGAGAGTGTTCCAGGGAAAAGTAATACAAAAAACAAGAGACTAGACAAGGACATAAGAGGCTAAGCAGGGAAGCTACGGGAGAGGAGGAGGAGGAGAGGAGAAAAATGCGACCGCCTTCGTCAAGAGCAAGAGCAAAAAGAGCTCATGTTAGTCATGTTAGTGTGTTCTCATTTTAGTGTTTGGCCTCACGTCTCTTGCAGTGCTCATTATTCTTTGTACTCACCTTTGTGTTCTTGTCTTCCCAGTTGTTTCCTGACTCCCGATACAAACTTGCAATAGCCTTGCTCAACTGGACGCTGGACTCCATTGTATTCCAAACAGCTGGTAAAGACTTTCAGTGTTCTCCGGTCTCACCTGCCTGCCTCCCTGCCTGCCACTGGACTCACCCAGGTCTCATCCCCTCTCGCATGACTCTACCTGCAACCAAGTAAGACTGTTCAGACCCTACAGTTTAGATTAACTCAGTCTAGAACCAACCTTAATCTGTTTTCGCTCTGTTTCAACACCTCTCCGCCACCCTCTCTTGTACCACTATACCCCCTCACCAAGTCCCATGGTCCACCACTCATGTCCCAGGGCAACCTAGTTGAAAGCCCCTACGCCCTTGTACATGGTGCTACACGCCATCTTCTTAGTTCATAGGTCATAGCCTGTCTCAGTTTGTTCTTAGTTCAAGGTCATTGTATTTCACAGTTTCTTTTTTTATCATCTTGTACCCTCACTTTGTTGTAAATAGCACACTTCTTCGCTTCAAAGTTCTGTTTCTCGGCTTGAATCTGTTTTTGGGTCCACTCCATGTTTTGGCTTCCAGCCCTGAGAGGAGCTGGAGGCTGCATGCCCCGCTGGGGGTGTCAAGTTTTCAGTCAAATTCAAGTCAAATTTTGATATAGATTTTGTGTGTGTTTACTGTTTTTTAAAAATTGAATGGATTGACTTGTTAAAAAAATTGATAAACACTACAAACACAGCGTAGACGACATCGCATTCCCCTGTGTATAAGATCAAAGGCTATGACGGTGAACTAATTACCAGTAGTTTTTATGAACTTGAGTTGTAGAAAGTGAAGGTGATGAATGGCCATCTTTAATATATAGACAAAATTCTGGAAAAGCGTGTTACGACACCTCTGCTAGGCATCAGGAGAGGAGTAACATAAACAAGCCCCCCCACACAAACTGAGTAAAGTAAAAGGTTTTAATTTCAAACTTTAAACAGAAAACCAACAGGGCTATTCAACAGACCACTGGGCATATAATTATTAAAATGAAAATTGCGAAAGTAATACCACTATATAAAAGTAATGACAAACACAGTTTTACCAATTATAGGCCTATTTCTCTACTGCCTCAATTCTCAAAAATTCTAGAAAAACTTTTTAATTCAAGTTTAGAAAAATTCCTTGAAAAACATCAAATAATAAATGTTGGTCAGTATGGTTTCAGAACGCAAAGAACCACTTCAATGCCGATAATTGAGGCAGTAGAAGAAATTACTGATACACTGGATAAAAATAAATATGCAGTTGGTATTTTTGTTGATCTCAAAAAGGCCTTCGACACAATCAATCACTCAATTTTATTGGATAAATTGGAAAGATATGGTATTCAAGGGAAAGCTGGTAACTGGTTAAAAAGTTACCTAACGGGTCGGGAACAATATGTTAGCATAGGGCATTACCATTCAGAGAAACTTGGTATTACATGTGGTGTTCCCCAAGGGTCAGTGTTGGGACCAAAACTTTTCAATGTATACATAAATGATATTTTTGATGTTTCTCAAGTACTTAAACTCATACTGTTCGCAGATGACACCAAAATATTTTTCAGTACCAATGATTATACTGATCTTGTAATGACCGTAAACAGGGAGCTAAAATTAATAACAAAAATGGATGGACATAAATAAATTATCATTAAATATAAATAAAACTAAAGCAATGTTTTTTGGTAATTTAAAATATAATATAGAATTACCAATTATCATTGAAGGTGTACCAATTGATAATGTGAGTGAAAACAAATTTTTGGGAGTCGTAATTGATAATAAAATTTCATGGAAACCCCACGTCAGACACATAAAAACCAAAATTTCCAGAAGCCTCGCAGTTTTGAACAAAGTGAAACAATTCCTTGATAAAGATGCACTTCGTACTCTGTACTGTACCCTGGTTCTTCCATATCTTACATATTGTGTGGAAGTGTGGGGAAATACATATAAAAATACAACTAATCCATTAGTCACAGTACAAAAACGAGCACTGCGTATTATTCACAAGGCTGGTTATCTAGATCATACTCACGAATTCTTCTTCAGGCAAAGTTACTTAAATTCCAGGATCTGGTTAATTACAATACATCCATAATTTTGTATAAAGCTTTTACTAAACTTTTACCGGCAAATTTACAAACTAGATTTGAAATTCGAGAAAAGGTTTATAATGTGAGAGGCTTTGGAGAATTCAAATTACCCAGAACTCGAACAACCTGTAAAGGCTTTTGTGTGTCTGTATGTGGTGTGAAAATCTGGAACAGTCTGAGTTTACAATTGAAACAATGCAAAAATATTCATAGATTTAAATTTCTCTACAAACAGTTGGTCTGGTCACAGTATACTCAATGATGGTTTTTAGTGTGCTCTGTAATGTCTGTTCTCTTACCTTTGCTGGTATGGATTCCAAGAGAGGGAAAAAAATAAATAAATAAATAAAGAAGAGTGTGCGTATGTATGTATATATACGTGCATGTGTGTGTAGATATATATGTATGTATGTATATGTATGTGTGTTTGTTACTTGTAATTATTACTGCCTGTTACCTGTGGTAATGCAATTTATAATTTAAATATTCTGTATTCAGTTATGAAGGCTCTAATTTTTGTTTGCGAGCTGCCGTTTAGATGCTTGTATGTGCCCGGGGCTGTTGATGGGTCTGTATGCAATGATGGGCGTAGCTGCGGGAAGTTTATTGTTTTTTTTTGTTGATGAGTGAGTATAGGGGTGGGATTTAATAAGTTTTCTTCGTCCCACTCCTTTTTCAGGCAATTTTTGTTTTTTGTTTTGTGCATTTTATGTTCAATATAGGTATTTGTTGTGCCTGAAAATGAACAAATAAATGAATGAATGAATGAATGAATGAATGAATTACATAAAAAAAACAAAAACAGTCAAGCGTAAAAGCTAAGGGTTAACTAAAGCAGGCTGGCGGCACAAAACTCTAATCAAACTCAGTTCAGCTGTATATCAGGTTTAAACAAAGAGCAACACAGCGAACAGGTTTAACAAACAAGCTTCAGATGCAAAGCAGACGAGGAGGACACTGCATGTTCACTTAAGAGCAACAGTTCCCCATAGTGTGAAGGATCTTCAGCCTTTTATACTCCCAGGTGCAGACAATCAGCCAGTCAATTGGTCATGGAGTGGCCATGGAGTGGAGGTCTGGCACACTGTGATCTGCATAAAAGAAGGCTGGCACAGGACTCCCAGCAGCCAGTCATCCACGAGTCCTGGAACACTTTGATTTGCATAAGCACAAAAGGGCAGTCTCACTCTCTCCAAGGCCCAGGGCCATAACAAGCGTATACAGAGGGGAAAGATATATTTCCTTGTGACTAGCCAGCTAAGTTTAATAGCTAAATTGAACCCAGAAAGCTTAAAAAGAACCTAAAATAAAGAACTGTGGCGTAAATAAGGCACGGCGAGTCCACAGGTCACAGTTTTGAGCCATCTTTATTGACTTGCATCACACCATGACACACAACAACCCCTGAGTCCCTGTGTTGTAACACGGCGGGGGTGATTGCGAATGCCGTGCAGGCACCGCAAACTACGCCCCACCACAAGAACAAATCCATTTCACTGTTGGCAAGAAAACAAGGATGAGTCAATTGACTGAGGGATTGTCCATTACCCTAAATTCAAACGCTAATTTAAATGTTTCAAAATTGTAAAGGTATTGACAAAAGAATGTAATGAAGTGACATCTGCATAATTGATTTTCTAAAGGAGGGCTTTAAACTCTGCTTTACCATATTATAATTTTGTTAATGCATTAAAAATAGCGTATGAACAAAATGGTACACCATACAAGCGAAAGACATGAAATCAAATGTATCAGTTACAATGTTTCAGTTACATTGTGTTGTAGATTTTATTATGACATACATTAGACATGTAATCATATTTACTCACATAAATTCTGTGTAACCATATATACTCATATATACAAGGCCCACTCACAATGGAGTGTTTTATTTAGGTGAGTCACTGTGTTAAGCATTTAACCTGCATGTTCAAATCTCATGAACCATATATATAGATCATATATATCTACCATTATATTAATGAAAACGTTGTGCCACTTGTATGAATGTTGATCAATACTGTTTGAAAATTTAGCAATGATATGTAACCTTTGATAGTGCTATGGCCAACTGTGACTAGTCCACAATAGGGTTCATTCAGCTTGGCACTGCTAAAGTATGCGCATTGGACCCTTTCTCTGCATGCAGCTGCGTTTAACTGGACTGCAGCCCTTTACATGGCTGTACAACAGAAGCATGCAGAATAAACCCTTACTCAGCATAGATAGCAGTTTATGTCTGCCCTGCGCACCCAACAAAATTTTTGAAGTGATTAACTGTTAGCTGCCTTCCTGCAGACTTTCAGACTCACTTTGGCCATAAAACTGACAAAAGGACCCAATGCAATGATGGATAAAAGACTGGTTTACGAGAAGTTATGGTGGAGGGCAGCGGTCCCCAAAATTTTGCGCCACGGACCGGTTTATGCCCGACAATATTTTCACGGACCGGCCTTTAAGGTGTCGCGGATAAATACAACAAAATAAAAGTAGTACCGGTACCGGAAAAAAGAAGATTTATTCATAACACACGTGAAAAGACCCAGGAAAACCGAGTTAACAAAAACGATGACAAAATAACGCTGAAAACCGATAAAAACCCCGAAAACCATACATTTCACACCTGAGCCTCAACTCTCGCGGCCCGGTAGCAAACGACTCACGGACCGGTACCAGGGGGGGGTTGGGGACCGCTGGTGTAGGTATCATAAGTGGAAGATGAAAAGAAAGAACAAAGGATGAAAGGGTACCCAACGGCAGGAGGGGGGAATCACTGTCCCTATATAAGATGAGTCCGATATGCATTGGGTAGCTTTTTGCCTGCTCCTTCTTTCCTGTCTGTCTTTTGTGTGTCTTTTCTGTTTGTGCTTTAAGGCTCTACACCCAGGGGTTGCTTCACTTTTCGTTTGTTTTGCTTGTTGTTGTTATTTTTGTTGTAAATATGTTCAATAAACTCTTGCAATGGGAAAATTCTAGTTAACCCTTATATTTAGAATTAGGTGGTTAGAACTTCACTGTATGATTCTGGATAACCTTTTCATGCCTAGATGAAGTATGTGTCAGTATGACCTCGTAAAAAAAACAAAAACAAAAAAAAACAGCTTAGCTAGGCGTAATGATTTTTCACTATGCTATCTGCTAACTGTTTTTGCTTAGAAGGATGAAACTTAGGGCCAGCGCCAGGAGCTTCTTGGGAAAAGATAGTGGGAGTTGCTCTCTGCCCAGCCACAGCCTGTGGGACAGAAACCTGTTGTAACTGAAAGATACAGAGAGAGAGAGACGCCCCAAGTGCAGAGCTGGCATGACTGTGAACTGTGATGTTTGACGTGTTTTGGCTCTCCAGCGCGCAGTAATAAATAGTATGGCCACAGCTTTTTCCGTGTTGCAGACTTTATTTACACTCTATTGACACTCTAAGAATTCTACTCTTTCCCAGAGAATCTTTTTGAGTGATTTGATTTTAATTGGATCTGAAAAGCTGGACCTCCACAGCGTTCATGGGATAAGGTTACCATATTGGCTTCAAAATTTGCGACCCGACAATTGTTCTTAAACTTAAGGCTAAATACATTTGAAAGCGTATTAAAAGCGTATTAAAAGTGCTATAAAACCCAGTGATCTACAGATGAGAAGATGAGTAGCTAGATGTACCTTGATGTAACATAAGTACAGCAGCAAACTGGCGTCTGTTTTGATCAGCTCGGAATCCGACGTGGTTATTGTGGAAAGGTTATCAGACAAAGACTTCCGAATTCAGCCTCTGCCTGATTCTAAACCTCTAACCCCTCACCAGAAGGCTGTAAACTATGCTGTGTTCCTTATTGGCTGTGTCAAAACTGTCCCCGGCTATCTAACTGGTAATGGTTAGGAGTAGGACCAACTCAGGGAGGAGCCCCAGCTTGGTAGCTCAACTGTCAGCCAAGAGTCTTGGGCATTAGCTAAAATCCAGGTAGACGAGAGGGTTCTGGTCTCTCACCGATCACTGGCTTCAAGAGTGGAGGGGGAGTTGGACAGCTGTCGAGGTGGTGGGGGGGCATAACCCCTCAAACAGCTGTGTTACACAGATCAGGTTAAACCTGGCCTTCCCTGATCTCTCACTGGTCAAAGTGAGAACCTGCCTCATTGAAATTGGTTTATTATTCATACGTTTTCTAAAGGGTAGGACCACCTCTATTTTTTTGGTGTAATGATGGCTTGGGGAGGAGTCTTATCCTAGGGTTCAAACAAACGGTCAAACTGTCTTACCAGTCCAGACTGGTTGATGTGTGAAAATGCACCTGACACTATCGGAAAGTCTTGCTCTCACACCACCTCAAGTGATGTGCACTTTGTGATGTTCCCTTTTCGGATTAAACAAATGGAAATAAAATGAATTAAAGTCTTCCAGCGGTCCATGCTGCCTTCAGCCCCCCTCATCTTCACTGCCTTCTGGTGTCACAAAAGCTTTGTCAAAAAAAATCAGTTTAATTAATTACACAGCCCCCCAGGCCAGTGTGTAATTATGTTACACACTGGCCTGGGGGGCTGGAGTGCAACACAAGAAAAATAATAAAAAGAAGTAAATCACACAGCCACAGCTTTACAATGACTAGTCGTTTTATTAACTTGACAGGTAGTGAGCGTCAGGGTGGGCATGGCCAAAACAACAAACAAAACACACTGGAAATGAATCAGAACTAACTTACCTATAGTGAATCAACCCCAAAAGAAAATACAAACCTCTAATCTGTCTCCCTACCCGAAACAGGAGAAAAAGGTTGTAAAAGAAACGGCTTCCCACCCCTACAGCTACCATGTCCAGATACGACTCTCTAAACTGCTTTTGCTGCAGCCCAGCTCTGTCACACTCCACGAAGGGCCCCAAACGCGCAGCTCACTGGAAACAGGAAGTAGTAGGAGAGGCTGACGGCCCAGTCAGGTCCCAATTTGTAGCTGGCCTCATTCCCTCTTCCACCAATGGTCAGCCTCCACCTGGAAACTTACATAACACAAACATCACAGAGTACAAACCCCCGTATGGTGTGGCGAGTAACAGCACCACACGGCAACAATGACCTGGGTCATAACACCCCCCCATCTAAAATCAAGCATCTCCATCCTTTAAGAGATGCTGAATCTAGGTCTCTACTCGGGATAGTGCATCGGCCACAATATTATCAGCCCCTCGGAGATGATGAATGTCAATGTTAAAATCCTGGAGCAACAAGGACCATCGCATGAGGCGCTGGTTGTTATTTCACATGCGAGAAAGGAAGACCAGGGGATTGTGGTCAGTATAAACAACAGTTGGTACAGGGCTGGAACTGACGTACACTTCAAAATGTTGGAGGGCCAAAAGTAACGCTAAAGTCTCCTTCTCAATTGTGCTATAATTCATCTGATGCTTATTGAACTTTTTCGAGAAGTAGCACACTGGGTGATCAATTCCCCGGTCATCCTCCTGCAAAAGTACAGCACCTGCACCATAAGCACTGGCATCCACCTCTAACTTGAACGCGCGAGTAAAATCAGGGGCACCTAACACTGGGCACTGCATAACAGGGCTTTGGCTGAGTCAAATGCTTCCTGACAGTCAGAGTTCCACAAAAAGAGGTGTGACGGACTTGTCAATGCAGTCAAGGGAGTAACTACTGTGGCAAAATTTTTGCAGAACCCACGGTAGTAGCCACACACACCCAGAAAATGTTGACGGCGTGTTGTTGGTACTGGGAAATCCAAAATGGCCTGGACTTTGGCCGTGAGAGGGCGTACCTGCCCCTGTCCCACCTGTTTCCCCAGATAGGTAAAAGCATTTTATAACACGCGTTAGCACACATGCACACTCACACACAGATACTCACCACTGCTGTCAAAAAGGTTTTTCACTTAAAATCAAAACA
Organism: Mchenga conophoros; assembly: GCF_057382185.1. Classification (NCBI taxonomy): domain Eukaryota; kingdom Metazoa; phylum Chordata; class Actinopteri; order Cichliformes; family Cichlidae; genus Mchenga; species Mchenga conophoros. Next base: position 47,488,535 of record NC_140528.1, read on the forward strand.
CACCATTATGAATTATTTTTCCATACAAAACATCTATACATATCTTATTATTACATATTTTATTGTATTGTTATCATTAATCACTTTTTTGATACAAAGCATGTGAGGATCTCTGTGAGATATAATGCGGCATACAGTTTGTTATTAAAAATATAAAACTATCAATCAAATTGTTTTGTCTTTATTATTTAAAAGACAACAGAAATATATATATATATAAGGGGTGCAACGATACACAAAATTCACGGTTCGGTTCGGTTCGATACTTTGGTGTCACGGTTCGATATTTTTTCGATACAAAATAAATGTTCATGTCTTTTTAATTTGTCATTTATTAAAATTATAAGTATATATTTTAACTCAAAAGTACAGTTTTTAAATTTAATGTTGCTGAAACAACAAAGGGATAAAATAATAAATCTATCTGATCGAGAAATCACTCATCTTTGGAAAAGAGAGTTTATTACAGAGAAATGGCTCTTTCCAAAATAAAAGCTATACTATCCGCTTCTTCTGGGCTATATTCTCAGCAGCATATTAAACATATCAGGTCCCCATAAGGAAAAGCATGTGCTAACGGCTGTCTAAATGACTCGGGTAAAGTTTGCAGCATGCGTGCTTGTTGTTTTTGTCTGGGCGATCGTGGCTCAAGAGTTGGGAGTTCGCCTTGTAATCGGAAGGTTGCCGGTTTGAGCCCCGGCTTGGACAGTCTCGGTCGTTGTGTCCTTGGGCAAGACACTTCACCCGTTGCCTACTGGTGGTGGTCAGAGGGCCTGGTGGTGCCAGTGTCTGGCAGCCTCGCCTCTGTCAGTGCACTCCAGGGTGGCTGTGGCTACAATGTAGCTTGCCATCACCAGTGTGTGAATGTGTGTGTGAATGGGTGGATGACTGGATATGTAAAGCGCTTTGGGGTCCTTAGGGACTAGTAAAGCGCTATATAAATACAGGCCATTTACCATTTACTTGTCTTTGCACTAGGATGGTGTCGGAGTAAATGTGCAGTCATATTCGTTGTGTTCCCACTAGTGCTTTCAGGTTAATCTCGTTGAAATGATGTTAACGCCACAACACGGCAAATCTCCGTTAACGAGCTACTGCGGATCGCTCTGTGCGTGGGGCTGGATGGCCAACACGTTAACGAGCAAACTGCGCTAACGCACTAGTTGCCACCAATGTAATTGAGCATTGCGTGGCACATCAGACATGCTGTTTTACTTTTGTCCATGAGGCACTTACCTTCAGGGTCATACGTCACATGAAAACCAAAATAGTTGCAAACGCCAGATCTGAAGGATCAAGGTTCAAGGTTCTTTATTTGTCACATGCATAGTTATACAAGTATAACACACAGTGAAATGTAGCCTGACACGCTCCTCGACATGTGCAAAAAATTTGGGGGGGGGGGGGGGGGGGGGTGTAGAGGAAGAACATATATATATATATATATATATATATATATATATATATATATATATATATATGAATGAGGGTGGGGGAGGTTCAATTTGCCATGTTGCAACGAGAGCTTAACTTCTGTCTCGCTAGCTTGCCCTGCGCTCAGTGAATCTGCGTTCGGCTACTCCGCCTAAGCTGCACCGTCGAGCGCAGATCCACTGAGCGCTCAACACAGACAGCACCGTCAGAAGGAAAGTTGATAAAACAAATGAAAAATTTTGTATTGTTTGATACATATGCGTACCGAACCGAAAGCACTGCATCGAACGGTTCAATATTGATACGAGTATTGTTGCACCCCTAAGATATATATCTATATATATAGAGATATATATAGATATATATAGGTTTTCATTTCTTGAAACTATCACAGCTCATGATACATCTGCTTCTAGAAACCTAACCAACCAAAATAAAAGTCTCAAATTAATTAATTAATGAAGTACGTAGATGTCTTTTTCTATTTGTACTACTCATCATCATTGTCTGCACTGTGTCCTGTCTCATAACAATTATATTTACATGTGGGTGAATATAAGTTAGTTGTTGTAAATGTCCCACCAGTTGTTCCACAGTGAACAAGTCCCACCAGCAGCAGCAGTAGAGCCATCAACATGATGGTTAGCATAGTCCGTAAGATGAGGTAAATCTCCAAGTGACTGGCTGAAAAATTGACAGAAATTGCAGAACCTTTAATGTCCACTCAAGCTGTTCTTCAAAAGTTAATCCATCCCCGTAGACTACCATGTTAAAATACACAACTAATGAACAACTAAACAAATGCATTTATATACAAAACAAACTTTTGCTCTGATTCCAGAGAGTGTTGTAATCATGAGTATATTGAAATATAAATTATAAAGTAAATCAAATACTGATTATTAAAGGAAGTATTAATGGAATTATTATTTAACATTTAAATGTAATTTAGAATAGTTGTACAATATATCTGCAAATACTTTTTTTCTCCATATGTACTGCCACAGTACATTAACAGTAAATTGTTTTGCAGTGAAATGCTGTGTTTAATTGGACAAAGCAGTAGACTCTGAATCAACCTTTTGGGATTTACCTACCTGGATGACTGGTGGCATGCATCAATACACTTGAAATGAAAACTACTACTTTTGAAATTAAAAAAAAAAAAGGAAAACCAAAATAAACATCAACAACAAAAAAATACTTCTTCAGTGTCTCACCCGTCACAGGCAGCCAGTTCTCTGGTGATTCTCCAACTCCTAAAATGCTGCATTTATAAAGTCCTTCATCCGATTTTGAAACTTTGCGGATGGTCATGCTTCCTGTTGAGTTGTTCCTGATGTGGACTCCATATTTATAGAAATCAGCCATGAAGTCTGAGAGAGTTAACTTGTTTCTGCATCTCAAAGTCACAGCTTCTCCCTCCATCACAGGAACAGCAGGACTCTCCAGGATCACAAAACCAGCTGTACGACAAGTGACTTAAATTTTTAAATTGTTAAACTTGTGTTTGTTTGTGACAAAATGTTACTGGCGTCATTCAAGCATACCAGTGACAGTGATGTTGATTTTGTTGCTTCTCTTCCCTTCTGCTGTCCCACACCAGTATTCTCCACTGTCACTTACATAAAGAGGATTAATTGTACATTTTGAGTCTGTTGTTTTTGCAGTTGTTTTCTCACTAGTTTTCCTGCAATACTCTACTTCCCCTCTGATATTAAATACTACATGTTCATGAAAATTTTCCTCACAGTAA